>NW_020944233.1:68341-84414 GCF_900497805.2 Vombatus ursinus | reverse complement strand
CCAGGCAGAAAGATTTACTTTTCAAGGTCTTGGAGACCAAGCTTTTCCTAGCTCTAAGTTAGGGAGGAATCTTGTGGAAGTCCCACTGTGTCTGGCTGCCAGGATCCAGTGGTCATGAATCTGGAAGAGAAGGGGAATCCTGCAGGCCTGGGGACAGGGAGTCCCTCTGTGAAGGAGGATCCCAGGTTGTACAGCAAACCTCAGGAAACCAAAAAGTACCTGCAATTTTCCAATTCCATAGAGTCCTCGAGAATTGGAAGAATTGGATATATGATTCTAGATAGGGTCTCCTTCCTCTATGTGGCAGAAGGAGTACCCAGGTTCATGACATCAAACCAAACCACTGAGATGAGAACCTGAGAGCATCAGGCCCCAAACCAAAAAAGTGATAGAGCAAGAACTGAGGCTTACATACCATCCAGTCTTGCCTGGAGAAGGGCTTGAGAGGGTCAAGGAATCCTGTAACAGGGCCACAAAAATATTTTGCAGTCTAGCAGTGCAAGGAACCCCAAAATGCAAGGGTAAAATGCAACATTCTGGCTTGAAAGAACTTGACCCCTCAAGCCTTCCTACTTTCAGTCCAAGTAGTGAGTTTATTCACAGACCAGTTGGATGGGTGAGATTCCTAGTGCATCTTCATTATTTATGAAAACAATACAATACAATACAAAACAATCCAAGCAAGCCAGATTTTAAGAATCTGAGCATTTTGGTGAGGATAAGATTGATATTTTATACAGAAAGATTGTAGGAAGATCTGGATGGGATCAAGGAGTGGCAAATAGCCTGAATGTTGGGGAGACATGGGCTGGTACTTACTGCTTGAGCAAACTCATAAGAGGGATGCCAGGCATAAATATGACAAAAGAGTTTTACCCTTCTCTTCATCTTCCATCCATTGTTACTAACTTTTCTGAACAGAGTCACTTCAGCAAAGATTAATCTCTTTGCTTATAGAGAGAAACCTCAATAAAGAAGGAGATCAAAAGAGACCAGAGATGGAGAAAGAGAAATCATTTCTAAAGGGTTTCCATGGCACCTGTGGCACTGCTGAATATTGTGGGCACCAAGTATTTTCCACAGGAGTTTGTGATTCCTAATTGAGAAGCAGAAAAGAAGCCTCTAGGAGAAATGTAAAATGTGTCATTGTTAGGAATTTTGTTGGACGCTTCCAAGAAAAGATGGAAGAAGGGTTAACAACTCAGCTCTCAGACAAGCTTTTGAGCTGGTAATCCTGGTTGCATTTTAGAAGTTGTTTACCTCAGGGATTCAGTGGAAGACTAGAATAAGGTTGCTTTGATAAGGTGCAGAAGGTCATATTCATCAGGCTTACTACAGATTGTCATAGTTATACGTGTTCCAAGATGGTGTCAAAGAATTTGTGTTTCCAGTGTAGGAGTATAAGATTGACAGGGACTATTTAGTTATCTCAATCAATGCATGTTCTCCTTCTTGTTCATGGATACATGAACACATCTTAAATTAGAAAGATTTTCCTTCTGGGTAAAATAACCATGGAAAGAATCCACTGCTCCCCACCTGAAAGAGATCCCAAATTGAAAACGCCAAGGAATATAATAGCTAAATTCCAAAATTACCAGATTACAGAGAAAATACTGCAAGCTGCCAGAAAGAAACAATTTAAATATCATGGAACCACAATCAGGATTACACAGGACCTTGTAGTTTCTACATTAAAAGACCATAGGGCGTGGAACATCATATTCCATAAGGCAAAGGAGCTTGGATTACAACCAAGGGATCAACTGCTCAGTGAAAATGAGCATGATCTTTCAGAGCAGGAGATGGACATTCAATGAAATAGGGAACTTTCAAAACTTCCTGATGAAAAGACCAGAGCTCAATAAAAAATTTGATCTTCAAGTACAAGATTCAAGAGGACATAAAAAGGTAAATGGAACAGAAAGATACAGTATGTTGTTAACAAGGGCAAACTGTTCCCTACAAGGGAAGATGACACTTGCAACTCTTGAGAACGGTATTGTTATTATGCCATGTTAATGGAGTATTCATAAAGGGGGTGGATATAAGTTGACTTTGATGTAATGATGAAAAAAAATCTAATCAAGTGGGTCAAGTGGATCCAAGTAAGTGGATTAGTCTGATCTAAGAAATTGTACTGAGAAAGGAGGAGGCAGACAAGAGTAAATTACACTACAGGAAAAGACACAAAAACCTATTACAGCAGAAGGAAAGAAGGGAGGGAGATGAGCATTGTTTGAACCTTACTGTCATCAGATTTGGCTCAAGAAGGGAATAACATAATCAGTTAGGCATAGAAATCTAACTTGCACTACAGGTAGTAGGAGGAGAAAGGGGAAAGAAAAGGGAGGGGGGATAGAAGGGAGGGAAGAAGTAGTAAGGGTAAAGGGGAAGAAAAGGGAAAGGGATAATAGAAGGGAGGTGAGACTGAAGGAGGTGGTGGTCAAAAGAAAGATTTTTCTTCTGAAGGGAATATTGGATGATTTGCTTCTATTGACATCCAACTTCTTAGGAATGATTTTTTATATCAACAAATATGCAAAGAATCTTCTTCCCAGAAGATTGTTTTTTAGGGACTGTTTTCCAGGCAGGTGTTATTGTGTTCAATGTGGCTCATGTATCTTAGAATAGAGCTCTAAGCAACCCTCTAATCCAAATAAAAATCACATTTGATATGCGTCTGAATGTGATCCTAGGCCAACCACAGTAAAAGTCTGCAAAAGAGTCTGTGACATATCTGAGGAAGAGGACATATCTGAAATATTTTTTGGATGCTGTCTTTACAACATTTCTCTTTCAGCATGGGGCAAAATTGAGTTTGGTCACTAGTTTTCTAGAAAAGATTATGTCATATTTCCTAGGTGTAGAAATTAATTTCTACCCTCACTTTTCAAATAAGTCTTTGGGTTTGAAGCCTAGTGTGACGTGCTGGTAATCCAAAGAAAGAAAAGCTAGGAACTCTGAAATTTAGTACCTTAACTAGAATAGGGTGATATCATGATAATAGTTATCAGTACAGGAATTCTGTTGTTTTCTTTTCTCACAGGAAACATATTTCTAGTT
This sequence comes from Vombatus ursinus, assembly GCF_900497805.2. NCBI lineage: Eukaryota > Metazoa > Chordata > Mammalia > Diprotodontia > Vombatidae > Vombatus > Vombatus ursinus. Next base: position 81,348 of record NW_020944233.1, on the reverse strand, counting down.
TTACAATAGTGCAAAATAATGTAATCAATCAACAATCTTAGTTAGGGAATGGGTATACAAATTATGGCATAAGAATGTAATGTTCTATAAGAAATAATGAAGGAGATGGTTCCAGAGAAAACAACAGAATTTCTGTGATGATATCTAGCAATAGTTTGGTCTATGTTGTAGAAGGAAAGTTAGCGAAATATGCAGGAATCTAAAATGTTCAAATCTGCTGACTGTAAACCCCTTAAAACCATCATAGAAAGTCATCTCATGGAAGTTTCTGTGCCCCTAAATCATATTAAGTTTTCTTTTCTTATTTTAAATTTAATTTTTTATCAGCAAAAATCTATTTTCTCTCCTCTTTCCTTCATTAAAAAGAAAGAAAAAGAAAACATGTATAGTCAAAGCAAATATATACTCAGGCACAACAAATTTCCTCATTGGCTGTGTCCAAAACTATGTATGTACATATATGTTGTTCAGTCATTTCATGACCTAATTTGGAGTTTTTTAGGCAAAGATGTTGGAGTGCTTTGCCATTTCATTCTTCAGCTCATTTTACAGGTGAGGAAAAAACAGGAGCAAACAGGGTTAAGTGATTTGTCCAGGGTCACACAGCTAGTAAGTATCTGAGGCCAGATTTGAACTTAGGAAGATGAGTCTTCCTGACTTCAAGCCTGGCACTCATCCTTCTGTGTGTGTGTGTGTGTGTGTGTGTGTGAGTGTGTGTGTGTGTGTGTGTGAGCATGTGTGTTGCACCCAGTCAACCACACCACCCAAGTCTGTCAGATGAAGGTAGTATATTTTATCATAACTCCTCCAAAATCATGGTTGGCCACTGTGTTGATCAGAGCTCTTTAGACTTTCAAAGTTATTTTGTTTTACAATGTTATTATCCTATAAATTGTTCTCTTGGTTCTGCTTATTTCATTCTGTATCAGTTCATATAAATCTTCCCAGGTTTCACTGGCAATTTCTTCAATGATAGCTATGTATGTAGATATTTGATAAGATTGAAAGAAAATTACTTTAAAGAATAATACGAGATAGGCAATGACAAGGACTCAGTACAGGGTGGTTATTGGGAAAGGTCCAAGACTGACTAGTGAGGATAGACATGAAATAAGGAGTTACATTTCTTAGAAAAATAGGATAAAAAAATAGGCATAGAGTTTTCAAAATATTGGCCAGCGGGAAACAGACAAGATGCTGCTTGGAATGTCTTTTCTCCCAGAAGGTTTTGAGTTTTCAAGTCTCTGTAGTTTCTTTAGGAGAAAGTAGAGGATGACTTGTCAGTAGAAATGCCCCCAAAGGATTATATCCTCCTTGGTAGCAAGTCTCTGTCCAGAGACAGTGAGAGAGAAGGAAGAGGGAGAGAAAAAAAGAGAAAGACACAGTGACCGAGAGATAAAGAGAGAGATATTAAAGGAAGGAGAGAAAGAGGAGAGATAAAGAAAGACAGAAAAAGGCAGAAAAAGAGTGAGAGAGAGATTAGACAGAATTAGAGAGAAGACAAAGATTGAGTGAGGGATAGAGACAGAGAGACAGACAGACCGACAAACACATACATTGAGACAGAGAAAATGACACAGAGAGAGACAGAGAGAAAGATAGAAAAGAAGAGAGGGGAAAAAGGGGAAAAGAGAGAGGAGAGAGAGAGAAGAGAGAGGAAGGAAGGAAGAAGGGAGAGAAATACAAAAGGAGGGAGGGAAGAAAAAAGGGAGGAAGATAAAGGGAAGGAGGGAGAGCAAGATGGAAAGGAAGAGAGGGAATGTGGGAGAGAGATAGAAAGGAGGGTGGGAGAGACAGAGGGGAGAGTGAGTGAGAGAGACAGACAGACACAGGAACAGAGAGACAGGGACAGAGAGGGAGAAGAGAATAAAGAGAGACAGAGACAAGGAGAGAGACAGAGACACAGACATAAGAAAGAAAGGAGGGAAGAAAGATAGGAAGAAGAGAGAGAAAGATGGAAAGGGAGAAAAGGAGGGAGAGAGAGGGATTAGACAGGTTTAGAGAGGAGAAGAGAAACAGTGAGAGAGGGAAAGAGAGACAGATGGTGGGAGGGAAGGAGAGAGACAGTAGAAAGGTACAGGTGGAAGGAGGGAGGATGGGAGGCAGGGGAGGAGGCAGAGAGGGACAGAAGGAGAGGGAAGGGAGAAATAGAGACAGACAGTGACAGAGAAGAGAAAAAAGAGAAACAAATGGAGAGAGAGACAGAGATAGGAAAGGAAGGAGAGAGGAAGGGTGTGAGGGAGAGAGAGAAGGAGGCAGGGAGGAAAAGTCGGATGGGTATAGAGAGACAGAGACAGAGATGGAGAGAGACAGATGGGGAGATAGAGAGAAAAGGAGACAGATAGATAGAGACAGACAGAGACAGATAGAGACAGAGACAGTGAGAGAGAAGAAGAAAAGGGAGAGAGAAAAAGAGAAAGACAGTGACAGAGAGATGGAGAGAGAGATATTAAAGGAAGGAGAGAAACAGGAGAGAGAAAGAAAGACAGAAAGGCAGAAAAGGAGTGAGAGAGAGATTAGAGAGAATTAGAGAAGAGAAGACCATGACTGAGGGAGGGAGACAGAGAGACACAGACAGACAGACAGACAGACAGACCGACAAACATATACATTAAGACTGAGAAAAGAGACACAGAGAGAGACAGAGAGAAAAACAGAAAAGAGAGGGAAGAAAGGAGGGAAAGAGAGAGAGTGGAGAAAGAAGAGGAGAGAGGGAGGGAAGGAAGAAGGGAGAGAAAGGGAAGGAGAGAGAGCAAGATGGAAAGGAAGAGAGGGAGGGTGGGAGGGAGATAGAAAGGAGGGTGGGAGAGAGAGGGGAGAGTGAGTAAGAGACAGAGACAGATAATGAGACAGACAGAAACAGAGAGGGAGAAGAGAATAAAGAGAGACAGAGACAACAAGAGAGACAGAGATAAGAAAGAAAGGTGGAAAGAAGAGAGAGAGAAAGATGGAAAGGGAGAAAAGGAGGGAGAGAATGATTAGACAGGGTTAGAGAGGAGAAGAGAAACAGTGAGGGAGGGAAAGAGAGACAGAGAGATGGGGGAGGGAAGGAGAGAGAGAGAGTAGAAAGGTACCAATGGAAGAAGAGAGGATGGGAGGCAGGGGAGGAGGCAGAAGGAGAAGGAAGAGAGAGAGAGAGACAGACAGTGACAGAGAGAGAGACAGTGAGAGAGAAGAGAGAAAAGAGAAACAGAAATGGAGAGAGAGACACAGAGAGATAGGAAAGAAAGGAGAGAAGAAGGGTGAGAGGGAGAGAGAGAGAGAAAGAGAGAAAGGAAGGGAAGCAAGGAGAGAGAGATACATTAGAGTGAGAGGGAGAGAGAGACAGATAGATATTGGCAGAGACAGGAAGAGAGGCAGAGACAGAGAGAGAAAAGAGACAGAGACACCAAGAGAGACAGAGATAAGAAAAGAAGGAGGGAAAAAAGGTGGGAGTGAAAAAACAGAGAAAGATGGAAAGGCAGAAAAGGAGTGAGAGACATTAGAGTTAGAGAGGAGAAGAGAAAGATAAAGACAGAGAGATGGAGACAGAGACAGATAGACTGACAGACATATACATTGAGACAGAGAAAAAGAGAATAGAAGAGAGAGTGGAGAGAGAGAGAGAGAGAAGAGAGAGGAAGGGAAGGAGGAAGGGAGAGAGATAGGAAAGGAGGGAGTGAAGAAGAAAGGGAGGGAGAGACAGAGGAGAGAGAAACAGGGGAGAGAGAGAAAGACAGACAATAACAGACACAATAACAGAGAGGCAGAAACAGTGAGGGAGAAGAGGGAAAAGAGAGAGACTGAGACAAAGAAATGGAGAGAGAGAAACAGGGAGAGACAGGAATGGAAGGAGGGAAGAAAGATGACAGACAGAGAGAGAGAAAGAGAAAGATAGTACAGGAAGGAGGGAAAGAGGAGAGAGGACAGAAAGACAGAGAAACAGAAGGAAAGAGAGAGATAGGAAAGGAAGGAAGGAAGTAGGGAGGGAGAGAGAGAGAATGAAGGTGATAGAAAGACAGAGAAAGAGAGAAATGGTAATGGAGGGAAGGAAAAATGGAGGGAGAGAGAGGGAAGGAACAGAGAGAGAGGGAGATGGAGAGAAGGAGGCAGGGAAAGAGAGGGGAGAGAGAGACAAAAAGAGACAGAGAGTAGGAGAGATAGGAAAGGAAGGAGGGAAAGAGAGAGGCAAGTAGAGACTGAGGAGTGACAGAGAGAGAGGAGGGAATAAGGGAGGGAGGTAAAGAGAGGTAATGAGAGAGGGGGTAATGGGGAGGTAGATAGGGAGGGAAGGAGAGAGACAGGAGGAAAATAGAGAGACAGAGAAACAGAGAGACAGAGATAGGATAGAAGGGAAAGAAGAGAGGAGGTAGGGAGAGAAAGAGGGAGATGGAGGGAAGGAGGGGAAGAGAGAGTAAACAAGAATGAGAGAAGAGAGAAGCAAGAGAGAGGTGGGTGGGAGGGGGGTACAGAGAGAGAGAGACAGACAGACAGAGAAACACACACACAGAGAAAGAAAGAGAAAAAGAGGCATGGAAGAAGGGAAAGAGATAGGAAAGGAGGGAGGAAAAAAGAGAGAAAGAGACAGGGGAGAGAGAGACAGAGACAGAGAGAGATAGAAGAGAAAGACAGAGAGAGATGGGAAAGGAAAGAGGAAAGAAAGGTGGGAGGTAGAGAGGGAGGGAGATTGAGAGGGAGAAAGGGAGGCAAGGAGGGAGGGAGAGGAAGAGAGAGTAGACAAGAGTGAGAGAGGACAGAGAGAGAAGAGAGAGAGAGGGAGGGAGAGAGAGACAGGAAGAGAGAAAGTGAAAGAGACAGAGACAGGCAGAGACACACATACACACAGAGAGACAGATACTGACAGGAATAGAGAGACAGAAACAGTGAGGGAGAACAAAGAATAGAGGAAGAGATAGAGGAGGGGGGAGTGGGGGAGAGTGAAAGAAAGCATAGACAGGAGAGAGAAGGGGGGAGAGAAGGAGAGTGTAGACAGAAAGAGGGGAAAGAGGAGGAGGGAGAGAGGGAGGGTGGAAGCATGGCAGGGTAGGAGGCATAGAGGGATGGAAGGAAAGAGAAGAAAGAAAAGAGAGAGATAAAGACAAACAGTGATAGAGACAGAAACAGAGAGACAGAGAGAAAGACAGAGAGATGGGAAAGGAAGGATAGAAGAAGGGTGAGAGAAAGGGAGATAGAGAAAGAGTAAAAGAGGGAAAGGACAGAAAGAGACAGAGACAGTGAGAGAGAAGAGGGAAAAGAGAGATAGAGAAAGAGACAGAGATAAAAGGAGGGAGGGAAGAAGAGAGGGAGAGAGAGAGAGAGAGAGAGAGAGAGAGAGAGAGAGAGAGAGAAGAGAGGGATAGGAAAGGAAGCCAGACATAGGGAGGGAGGGAAAGAGAATGAAGGACACAAAGGGAGAGCAGGTGGGAAAAAGATAGGGAAAGCTAGAGTGTATATATAGAGAGATAATGAAAGTAAAGTAGGGAAGAAAGAAGGGAAGGATGGAGCAAAGTGAAAAATAGAGACAGAGAGAAGTAGGAAAGGAGGCAGGGAAGAAGGGAGGGAGGGGGAGAGAGAGAATAGACAGAGGGATAGAGACAGAGATAGAGATAGAGTGAGATATATGAAAGGACGTAGGGAAGAAGAAAGGGAGGTTGAGAGGGGAACAAAAGAGAGAGAGGCAGATGGAGAGGGAGAGAGGGAGGGCAAAAGAAAGGGGAGAAAGAGGGAGAGAGTGAAAATGATAGAAACAGAGAGACAGAGAAAGAGGAGGGAAAAGACAGAGAGAGACAGAGACAGTGAGAGACAGAGAAAGATAGGAAAGGAGGGAGGGAAGAAGGGTGTGAGGGAGAGAGAAACAGGGAAATGGAGAGGGAGAAAGGGAGGGAGAAAACGGGGCAGAGAGAGATCAGAAAGAGTGAGAGGGAAGAGAGAGAGACAGAGAGAAACAGACAGAGACAGTGAGAGAGAAGAGGAAAAAGATAGAGACAGACATAAAGGAAAGGAGGGAAGGAAGAAGGGAGTGGGGAGAGAGAGAAGGAGAAAGAAGGAATGGAGAGGGAGACAAATAGAAAAGGAAAGAGGGAAGGATAGGAGGGAGAGAGCAAGATGGTGAGGGAGAGAGGGAAGGATGTAAGAAGGAAGAGAGATATTAGATACAGTGAGAGAGAAGGAGAGAGAGAGAGGGAGGGAAAGAGAGAAAGAAAGAGAATAGATAGAAAGACAGAGGAGAAAGGGGGAGGGAGGGAGAGAGAAGAGTACACAGAAAAATATGGAGTGAGAGAGGAAGGGATGCAGGGGAAGAGGCATAGAGGGATGAAAAGAGAGACAAGAGAGAAAGGAGGGATAGAGACAGTGAGAGAGAAGAGGGGAAAGAGAGAAAAAGACAGAGTTGGAGAGAGACTGTGACAGAGATAGGAAAGGAAGGAGGAAAGAAGTGTGTGAAGAAGACAGAGAGAGGGAAATGAATAGGGAGAAAGGGAAGGAGGCAAGGAGGTAGAGAGAGATGAGTGAGAAAAAGACAGCAGGTAGGAGGGCAGAGAGACAGACAGAGACAGAGAAAGAGATTCAGAAACAGACAGACAGATAGATAGACAAATAGACCAAGAGAGAGACAGAGATAGACATACAGACAGTGTAAGAGGTATAGGAAAGGAGGTAGGGAAGAAGGGTGGGAGGGAGAGAGAGGGAATGAGACAGAAAGAGGGAGATGGAGAGGGAGAGAGGGAGGGAGAAAGGGGGAGAGAGAGAGACAGAGATACACCGAGATAGGATAGGAGTGGGGAAGAAGGGAGGGAGGGAGGGAGAGAGAGAGACAGATGATGTGTGAGAGAGAGAGAGAGACAGAGACAGAGAGAAATAGTAAAGTGGGGAGAGAAGACATCAGGAAGGGAAAGAGAGAAGGAGATTGAGATAGAGAAAGGGAGGGAGGAAAGGAGGGAGAGAGAGAAGGAGAAAGAAAGAGCAAAATGGAGAGGGAGAGAGGGAGGGAGAGAGGGGAGAGAAAGGGACGGAGAGAGACAGAGGTAGGAAAGGAGAGAGGTAAGGAGTAAGAGAGGGAGACAGAAGAGTCACAGTAAGAGAGAGAAAGTGTGTCTGTGTGTGTGTGTGTGTGTGTGTGTGTGTGTGTGTGTGAGAGAGAGAGAGAGAGCCAGAGGCGGAGAGACAGAGACAGAGAGACAGACAGAGAAAGAGATGAAGAGAGAGAGAATAGGAAAGGAAGAAGGGAAGAAGGTTTTGAGGGAGAGAGAGAGAGGGAGAGAGGGAAAGAGGGGGAGAGAGAGACAGAGAGAAACAGAGACAGAGAGAGATAGAGACAGACAGACAGAAAGACAGAGATAGAAAGAAAGAGATGGGAAAGGAGGGAGGGAATAAGGGAGGGCGACAGGGAGAAAGGGAAGAAGGGAGAGGGGGGAGAGAAAGAGTAGACAGAGAGAGACAGAAACAGAAAGGGGGAGAGAGAGTAGAGAAAGAGATAGATAGAGACAAAGAGTCATAGGAAGGGAGGTAGGGAAGAAGAAAGAGAGGGAGAGAGAGGGAATGAAAGAAAGAGAGCATGGGAGATAGAAAGGGAGAGAGAGAAGGACAAAGAGAGAGTGAAGGAGAGAGAGAGAGAAAGTGAAAATGACATAGACAGAAATAGAAAGGAGGAAAAAGACAGAGACAGAGACAGTGAGGGACAGAGAGAGATAGGAAAGGAAGGAGAGAAGGGTGTGAAGGAGAGAGAGACAGGGAGATAGAGATGGAGAAAGGGAGGGAGGCAAGGAGGGAGAGAGAGATTGGACAAAGTGAGAGGGAAGAGAGAGAGGAGAGAGAGATAGAGGGTGTGTGTGTGAGAGAGAGAGTGTGACAGAAAGAGATAGAGAGACAGAGAAAGACAGAGTCATAGAGAGATAGAAGAAAGGAGAGAAGGAAGAAGGGAGGGAGAGAAAGAAGTAGAAAGAGAGGATATGGAAAGGGAGAGAGGGAGTGAGAGAGATAGAAAAGCAGGAAGGGAAGAATAGAGAGAGAAAGAGATATGGATAGTGTAGGAGGGAATGAAGAAGAGAGAATGAGAAAGTGAGGAGAGAAAAAGAGAGAGAGAAAGTGAGAAAGAGATAGGAAAGGAGGGAAAAAGAAGGTAGACAGACTAAGAGAGAGGAATGTGCAGACAGAGATAGTAAAGGAGGGAGAGAAGTAGGGAAGGAGGGAGAATTAAAGGATAGAGAAAGAGAGAGAGGAAGGGAGAGAGAAAGATATAGAGAAGGAGAGAAAGAAGAATAGAGAAAGAGGGAAAGCAAAGGAGAGAAAGAAGCAGGGAAAGAGGGAAAGGGAGAAGGGAGAAAGAGAGAGACTGAGTCAGAGCAACAGAAAAGCAGAGATAGGAAAGGTGGGAGGGAAGAAGGTAGTGAGGGAGAGAAAGGGAGAGAAAGAGAGATATGGAGGTGATGAGGTCTAGGGGTTTAGGAGTGCTGGGATCCCAAGATCAGGCCCTGCCTGAATGAATTCAACACAAATTTTCTTTCAGCCAGAGAAAAAGTTTATTAGAGATAAACCATACAGCTTAGACTCTTAAGGAATCTGAAGGTTAGTAACGCCCACAGGAATGAGTGGGCATGAGAGAGTCTTAGCCTTTTGGGCATGAGAAAGTCTCAGGGCCAGGGTGGATCTTATATACACTAAAGTTAACTTTGGGTGGCCTGCGGAGGGGGCTGGGAAAAGGGTCTAGGTGAGAATTCATTCCGATTGGAAAGTCTGAGAGATTGAATAGACAATGGGAATAGATAATGAAGGGAACCTGAAGGAAGAAGTTTGAAAGTCATCTGCATGAGACCAAAAGGTGGGGCTAGGGCTTTCAAAGGGAAATAAGGGCCTGGGGCCCGTAGACAAATGGGAGCCTGATTCCCTTTTAGGCAAGGGGCAAAGATCTCAGCTTGGGCCCACACCAGATCATTGTTGGGGGGGGGGGTGGAGAGTGGACAGAGTGAGAGAGACAGAAAGAGTGAGAAAGACACAGAGAGAAACAGAGGGAGAGACAGAGGTAGAGGGAGAGAGAGTGACACAGGGAGAAGGAGAGAGAGTAGACAAAGAGAAGAGAGCGTGAGAGGGAGGGAAAAGGAGTAGACAGAGAGAGAGATGAGAGAGTAACAGAGAGGGAGAAGGAGAGGGAGAGAGAGAGAGAGAAGACAGAGGGAGGGAAGGAGAGGGAGTAGACAGAGAGAGCGAGAGAGTGACACAGATGGAGAGGGAGAGAGAGAGAGTAGACAGAGAGAGATGAGAGAGAGAGATGGAGGGGAAAGGAAAGAGGCAAACAGGCATGGAAGTAGAGAGTAGAGAATGAGAGGAGAGCTAGACAGCAATAAAGAGAAACAGTGACAGAGACAGACAGTGAGAGAGGAGAGAGAGACAGAGAGATAGGAGAAACAGAGAGACAGAGACAGACAGAAAGAAAATGAGAAAGTACTTGTGTTCTGCACATTTTCATTATTGTGGTCAATTTGTTTATCATTTCCTTGGTTCTACTTACTTCATTAGGAATCAATTCCCACTATTCTTTCCTGGTATGGATCTCATACATTATCTCTTACAAAGGAGTAAACACATTCAGGCACCTCAGGGCTTTGGTTTATTTATTTATTTTTTTTGTTAGTTTAGTTTTGTTTGTTACTTTGATTTTTTTAAAAAGCCATTACCATTTGTTTTGATTTGCATTTCTCTTATCATTCAGGATTGGGTACATTTGTGCTATGTTACAGTGAATAATTTGTAGTTCTTTTCACAATTCTTTGTTTTTATCTTTTGACATCTCTTGGAGGATGTCTAGTTTAGAAATATGTGTGTATGCATATATACAGATATGTATTTATTTATATATATATATATAATGTGCATACACTCAAAGCACATATATATTCATACACTGTACTGTTTTTGCACATTGCTTACTTCTGATAAGAAATCCTTATAAGGGAAATGCAATTACACATTTTCCCCATCAGATTCTATAAGGGAATTGTAATTGTGATTCTGTGCTGTTTTTCACTTCCTATGAGTTGAGTTAAATTTTATCTTGAAATGGAGGAAGGAGCAAATATTTTGGACTTTGTATTTTCCTGCAACTGTCCTGAAAAGGACAGGAAGTTGGATTAATTTTTGTTTTGTCTTAAGGACAGACTTTCTTATGCTGCTTTTGATAAAAGTTTGGTTAATTTCCTTTTCTAAGATTAGAGCAAAGCTTGAGTAGTCTTTCCCAGTGTGTAAATTCACCATTCTTCATATTTCTATGCTGCTAAATTAGTTCTTTGACAATAGAGAATCAGTGTGTGAAATGGATCCTCAATTCCTTATAGTTGAGCCTTGCCATATTTCCTCAAAGTAGGATTGCCTTTCTAAGACATTTCTTTTCTTTTCTTTTCTTTTTTTAAAATTAAAAAAAAAAATTTTTAACATGTGTTTTTAAGACTTGGGGTTACAAATTTTCTCCCTTCCTCCCTCCCCACCCACCCTTATTGAAAAAGCAAGCATCTCAATACAGGTTATAGATGTGTAGTCATGCAAAACACTTCCATAGTAGTCCTGTTGTGAAAAACTAAGTACATTTCCCTTCATCCTGTCCTACCCACCCTTTATTCTATTCTTTCTTTTGACCCTGTCCCTCCTCAGAAGTGTTTGCTTCTGATTACCCCCTCCCCCAATCTCTCCTCCTCTCTATCAACCCCCTGTTCTCTTGTACCCTTCCCCCTTTATTTTCCTGTAGGGTAAGATAGATTTCCACACCCCATTGTGTATGTTATTCCTTCCTTAAGCCAAATTTTCTGAGACTAAGATTCACTCATTCCCTCTCACCTTCCCCCATTTCCTCTCCACTGTAAAAGCCTTTTCTTGTCTGTTTCATGTGAGGTAATTTACCTCATTCTACTTCTCTCTTTCTCCTTCTTCCAGTATAATTCTCTCTCACCCCTTAATTTTATTTTCCAGATATCACCCCTTCATATTCAACTCAGTCCTGTGTCCTCTATCTATCTATCTATACAAATATATAATTTTTTCCCTCCCACTACCCTAATACTGACAAAGGACTCATGAGTTACAAATATCATCTTTCCCTACAGGAATGTAAACAGTTCAACCTTAATAAGTCTCTTAAGATTTCTCTTTCCTGTTTACCTCTTCCATGTTTCACTTGAGTCTTGTATTTGAAAGTCAAATTTTATATTTGGCTCTGGTCTTTTCCACAGAAATGCTTGAAAGTCCCCTATTTCATTGAATGACCATTTTTTGCCCTGAAAGATTATACTCAGTTTTGCTGGGTAGGTGATTCTACATTGTAGTCCTGATTCCAAACCAAAGAAAGATTCTATGGTCTGACTCTTTTTATGCTGCTTGCTCATGATTCCAGCTAATTACCTGAGTTATAAACTCTTTGTTAAGGTAGGGGTCTGTTTCCAGTGTGGAGAATGTACTGTCCCAAGGTTCAGGGGTTTTGTTTAGCTGTTTTCAGAGATACTTCTAGGGACTTGTAAATTTTCAGTTCTTCCAAGGTGCTATGATCAAGGGCTAGGTGTTTACTCCTTTCCTGGCCTGTGCTCTGCTCTATGAGTGACCACAAGCACTCTTTTCTGACTTGGAACTGTGAGGAGGATTTCCTCTCCACCATCAATACAAGTTCTACCATGCCAGCGCTCCACCTCACCCCAGGTTTGCCACCCAGAACTGTGACCCAGATCCAAGCACAGGCAAAGCAAGAGATTCCTGCAGCAACAGAGAGATCCCTGCAATCCCCCTCTGATCAGCCACTTGATTCCCCCTCAGTCTGTGGGCTGGAAGCTCAGGAGGCAGCCGCTGTCCCCCGCCCAGCTTGGGGAGTGGAGCTGAGACCACTGACTTCTCTCTCTCCCCACTGACATAGACTTTTCCCACTGACCTTCCAAGTTGTCTTTGGCATTCCTGAGTTGAGAAGTCAGGAAACCGCCACAGCTGCCCATGATTCAGTCCTCTGAGGCCTGCTCCAGGGTCTCTGCAGCCTGCGTGCCCATGCAGAACTGCATTCCTCTCCCAGGCCAGCTCTGTATACCTTTCCGAACAACCATCCAGGCTGTCTTGTGATGGAAATTTGTTTTGCTCTGTCTTATTGTGAGTTCTGCTGCTCTAGAATTTGTTTAGAGGCATTTTTTTATACGTATTTGGAGGGGTTTGGGGGAGATCTCATACAAGTCACTGCTTTCACTCCACCATCTTGGTTCTGCCTCTAAGAAATTTCTTTTAAATTGTGATTGATTTGGGGGAGGACAAGAGTTCAGGAAATAGGGAGGGGAAAGCCCTGAGCATCAATGGCCTTGTTTCTTTTGGGGAAGTTTCCTTCTCTGCCAACTGACATGCTTTGTGGTGGAAGCTAACATTGTTGAGGAATGGAGAATTTCTGTAAGTTCCTGATCTCACAACTCATGCCATAAAATGATTCCTGGCTCCTCTTGGGTCGTTGTCCCTGGAAACCTTGCCAGTTCTGCAGTTGTGGTTATCACTTTGCCTCAGGGATGAACAGAAAAGTCTTCATTGATATTTCATCTGAAGATCTAGTCTTGGGTTTTGTTTTCTGGCCACTGAAGATTTTTTTTGTGGATAATTCGTGTTTAATTTTCATGTATTTTTGCATCAGAGATGAAGTGTATCACAGGGTTTGAATGGAATTAATTTTTTAAAAAAAAGTAATTTGACTTTGTTTTGAGCTTTTCTGAGACTATTTTTGGGGTTGGCATTCAATGGTAAATTTGAGCTTATTTTTTTCTGACTGAATACCCACGCTGTGTCCTCATTGTGTTTGCGAGTTTTGGAAGTCATTTTGACATGGTGGTGCAGCTCTGCTTTGTCTCCCTCTGGGAATGTAGTTCTTCTAAATCCAATTGGAATTACTTCTGATGAAGAAACCTCCATTTTGAATTATCACTCAATTGTCTTGTGACATTTGTATTTTTGAGTGGCTTTTGGATGACACTTCACAATGAACTCTTTGGATTGGGTGCTCACCATTCCAGAAGTCTGCTACAATTGCAAGG
>NW_020944233.1:11103-68331 GCF_900497805.2 Vombatus ursinus | reverse complement strand
ATTTTTGGGGTTGGCATTCAATGGTAAATTTGAGCTTATTTTTTTTCTGACTGGATACCCATGCTATGTCTTCATGGTCTTTGCTGGTTTTGGAAGTTATTTTGACATGGTGGTGCAGCTGTGCTTTGTCTCCCTCTGGGGATGTAGTTCTTCTAAATCCAATTGGAATTACTTCTGATGAAGAAACCTCCATTTTGGATTATCACTCAATTGTCTTGTGACATTTGTATTTCTGAGTGGCTTTTAGATGAAATTTCTCAATGAACTGTTTGGATTGGGTGCTTACCATTCCAGAAGTCTGCTACAACTGCAAGGCTTGTCTCATGAAGTATGTTGAGTATCATTGCTGCTTGGTGTGTTTCTTGTGCCCTCCAAGCCTCTTTGCTAATTATTTCATATTTTTACATTTCCATTTAATCTTAAAATTTTTTTTACATATATATCAATCATATTTTCTAAACCATTTGGTGAGATTTCTATTTTGGACATCTCAAACTTTTATTAGTCAACCCCATTTGTGTAGCTAGCTAGCATTGTGTAAACTTCAGACGCTGTATGGGAATCAGAATTTTAAGTAATTCTGTGCTCTGTTTCTCATTTTCATTTCTTTTGAGTTGAGTTAAGTTTTATCTTGGTAAGGAAGTAGGAGCAACCTCATATCTTGGACTTCATATCTTCCTGTAACTGTTGTGTAAAGTCCAGGAAGTTGGGTTAATTTTTGTTTTGTTTTGAGGTCAGGCTTTGTTATGCTGCCTTTGAGAAACATTTGGTTAATTTCCTTTTCTAAGATTAGAACAGAGCTTGAGTAATCTTTCCTGGTGTGTAAGTTGGTCATTTTTCATTTTTCTGTGCTCCTAAGTTAGTTCTTTGACAATAGAGAATCCTGGTGTGAAATGGCTCCTCAATTCCTTTTGTTGAATCTGGCCACATTTCCTCAAGGTAGGAGTGCCTTTCTAAGGCATTTCTTTCAAATTGTGATTGATTTGGGGGAGGACAAGTGTTCAGGAAATAGGGAGGGGAAAACCCTGAGCATCAATGGCCTTATTCATTTTGGGGAAGTTTCATTCTCTGCCAACTGAAATGCATTGTGATGGAAGCTAGAATTGTTGAGGAATGTTGGAGAATTTCTGTAAGTTCCTGATTTCACAGTTCATTCCAGAAAGTGAATCCTGGCTCCTCTTGGGTCTTTCTCCCTGGAAACCTTGCCTGTTCTGTAGTGGTGGTTATCACTTTGTATCAGGGATTAACAGAAGGGTCTTCATTGGTATTTCATCTGAAGATCTACTCTAGGTTTTGTTTTTTGTGCTCTGAAGACTTTCTTTGTGGTTAATCGATCTTTAATTTTATATACATTTTTCCATCAGAGATGAAATTTTATCACATTTCTTGAAAGGAACTTATTTTTCAAAAAAGAGACTTTCTTTTGGTTTCAGATTTTCTGAGACTTACTTGGGCGTTGGCATTCAATGCTAAATTTGGACTTTTTTTTCCTGACTGGTTACCCATGACATGTCCTTATGGTGTTTGTTGGTTTTGGAAGTCATTTTGACATGGTGGTGCAGCTCCTCATTGTCTGCCTCTGGGAATATAGTTCTTTGAAATCTAGTTGGAATTATTTCTTATGGAGAAACATCTATTTTGGATTATCATTTGATTCTCTCCTGATATTAGTATTTTTGAATGACTTTTGGATCATGATTCCAAATGAACTCCTGGGATTGGTTACCCACCATTTCAGAACTCTGCTACAACTGTAAGGTTTGTCCCTTTAGTTATGGTAAGTATAATTGCTGTTTGTTTTGTTACTTGTGCCCTCCATGTCTCATTGCCAATTCTTTTTCCCATTTTTACTTTTCCATTTAATCTTTGAATTTTGTTTACATATATTCATCATATTTTCTAGTATATTTGTTCACAATTCTACTTCAGAAGTCCCAAGCTTTTCTGGGTAGACTCTATTTGTGTAGCTAGCTAGCACTGTGAAAATTTCATTTTGTCTAAAGCAATCAGAATTTGGAAGTGATCTGTGCTACATTTGTGGGTTTTCATTTCTTATGGGTTGAGTTAAGTTTTATCTTATAAAGGAGGTATGAGCAATCTAATATCTTAGACTTTGTATTTTCCTGTAACTGTCTTGTAAAGGACAGGAAGTTGGATTAATTTTTGTATTGTTTTAAGTCCAGGTTTTTTTATGCTGCCTTTGGTAAAAGTTTGGTTAATTTCATTTTCATAGTGTAAAGCCAAACTTGAGTTGTGTTTCATGGTGTGTAAGTGGGTCATTCTTCATTTTTCCATTCTACTAATTTAGGTCTTTGACAATAGAGAATTATGGTGTAAAATGGATGCTCAACTCCTTGGAGTTGAGCCTTGCCATATTTCCTCAAGGTTACAAAGCCTTTCTAAGACATTTCCTTCAAATTGTGATTGATTTGGGGGAGGACAAGAGAATTATAAATAGGAAGGGGGAAAGCCTGAGCATCAATGACCTTGTTTCTTTTGGGGAAGTTTCCTTCTCTGACAACTGATATGCATTGTGCTCAAAGCTAGCATTTTTGATGAATGTTGGGCAATTTTTTTAACTTCCTGATCTCACTGTTCATTTCATAAAGTGATTTGTGGATCATCTTGGTACATTTTCCAGTGATACCTTTTTTGTTTTCTAGTGGTGATTATGCTTATCCACCAATGATTCTGGGAATGTTTGTCATTGGTATTTCATCTGGAAATCTAATGTGATGTCTAGTTTGTTTGTTTGTCTGTTTGTTTTTTGGTATACATAAGTTATTTCTAAACGCAATTTCTAAACTGCCAGTCTTGTACTTTAATTTATGGTAGGTATGATTTCTTGCAAATGTATTTTTGATTCCTTCAATATATTCTTGAAAATTAGTTGCCGTTCAGAATTCACTAATTTTACACTTTAGATTTGGACTCATCTGCATCCTTTTGTTGAACTTTCAATCTGAATCATTTTAGAAATTGCCACAAATCTCTGAGTATAACATATTGTCTAAGGATAGATAGAATAAAGGGAAAAAAATGAGACTCCAAGGGCCAGAGAGTTTATTAAGAAATCTGTACCATTTGTGTCTTTGTAATTACAAATGTTTGTTTCATTTTCATATTTTAATTTAGTTATGAAAATCCTAAATGTTTGGAATTTTTTCCATTAACTGCCCTGAAATATGCAGGAATCAATGAATGTTTTGTTTTGAGGTAATGTTTTTCCCATGGTTCCTTTAGTAAATGATCTGATAATTTACTTTTTTTTTGGAAGACAGTTTAAGAATTTTCTGCCACATTCTTAGGTGCCTTTTCATCTTTTTTCATATCCTAGGAAATTGGTTTTTGTTAAATAGATATTTTTTTCTGCCACATTTATCCCAATTATCTTGAAATGTATGGGTACCCTATTTTTTCATGCACTTTTATCAATCCTGTCAATTTGGTGAAAGTGCTCATCACCTTATTTACCATTATTTACTTTTAGTATTTTATTCTCTCTTGATTAATATGAATTATTATCAAAGAGAATATTTTTCAAATTTAAGGGGGGGGTCTCTTTATATGTTATAACCCTGGGATGTTATTTCTCATTGAAAGCTCTTTCATTAGTCACTTTCAGAATACCTTGTTGCTTCATATATAGAATCCTTCCTTCTGCAGTGTTAATTATCCCTTTCTATCAACAATTTCTACTAGTGTTTTTTTTTACATTTCACTGAGAAATCCATTGACTTTTTTTTCTCAGAAATCACCCCAGTAGAAAAGAACTTAATAATACTTTTAAAAAATATAAATGCTTGAATGTAAGGAAGCTTTTCAAACATCACTTCCCTCTTCAATCTCTCACTCTGTTTCTGTATTTTTTCCTCTCTTTATTTTTCTTTCTCTCTCTTTCTCTCATTTTATCATAAAACAGAAAGTCTCTAACATTTCTTGTCCTCAAACATCTTTTTCAAACTTTTCCTCACTATCACATAATACATTATCCATACCATGTAAATGGAGTTGAATATTAAAATCTCTTTAAAATTCCACAAGAATAAGTAGTGATATAATCAGCTGTTCTGCCTATGTCTGTTGCACACAAGAGTTTAACTGTATTAGACCTGCACTGATTTTTCACATGCATTTTATACCAGAAGATCAAACTGATCAGATTTTTTTGAACATTACTAAGATGGATTGAATCTTATCCCTGGCAGTTTTAAACAGCTTTATGCAGGTAACATTTGACTATGAGAAATATTTGGAAAAAACCTCCTCAACTTGAATCCATTAAAAAAAAAAGATGTTACTTCAGGGACGCATATCTCTGAGTTTAAGAAGATCAGCTGAACAATCTGTGGACTCTGGTCATGGACAAAAACACATAGATGCTTTCAGGCAGTAGACAGCTAAATCCAAGAAAATAAACTAAGGAACCTGTTAACTCTACATTAAAATTTATTCAATTTTTTCTCCCTTTGATAATGATATTCTGTTTTTTTGTCAAATCTTCTAGATTTGTTTTTAATTCATTTTATAAATTGTTAAGACATTTCAATCTTACATAGAGGATTTGTTCCAAATGAACTCTATTTTGTTTTTCCTATTTCTACGCAGATTTTCTCAATTACAATGGAAAGATTTCATTGATTGATGGTTGCTACTTAGTTGCTAATAACATTTTCTAAGTTTTATAACATGTGCAAACTTTTTTTGTTTGTTTCATTATATGTGTAAACTTTAGAACAAAACATTAATTTTCCTGTACAAACAACTGATTTATCTATTTTTTCCAATGTCACAGAGCAATATCTTCAAAAATAAAATTACACAGTTATCTTTGAACACAAAAATGACATTTTCACAGCAGTATTCAACATTTTGCTGTTTATGGACACTGCATGGAATCCAGAAACCACTGCAATATTGATTTTTTCAGTGTGTTCTTTCTTTTTAGAGTTTGTTTTAAAAATAATTTCTATAAAAGGAGCACTTCAAAGGCCTAGTGACAGTCACCCTTATTGGACCCAATAAGTAATTCATTTTTTTTCTTTTCTCATGGTGTAACAAAGCATAGAACAAAGATACAACCTTTTTGTATCTCCTGTACCTAATGACATACATTTATCTTAATTACCATGCATTTTTTTTTATTGGACTGGATGAGCAGTCTTCATTTTTTCTTTAACTTGGGTATAACACAAACATTGCTATTCACCGTGTGAATGAGATATACTGAATGTCATCAGCTTCTGGTGAAATATGTAACAATCTGAGTGAGTAAGCTACAATTTTCTTGTTTTTGTGTTCTATGCTATGTTTCTGGCCTTTTCCAGGTAAAGTACTCCAACAAGGGTTTGCAGAAAAAAATACAGTCATGAAAATAAGCTAGACAGAGCCAGATACCATATCGATTGAAAAGGGTCAACTGAAACTGGAAGGAACTAAGGAAAGTTGAATCTAAATTGCAGCACTGTGAGAGAAGGAATCATGTTTGGAAGAATCCTACAAGTTGTTGGAAGGAATCATTACCATGGGAATACTCAGGCAGGTGGGACTGCAGACAGCTTTGACCCAGAATTGAACCCATCATTTTAATTAAGGAAAAACAGTACACTTAAGTCTGTCCTTAATCCTCTTTCCTCAGAATCTCAGAAAATAGCCATGAAGAAACTAGGAGAAAGTGAGTGAACAGAAGATTAAAGGAGCATCAGACAGTGAGCAGCACGTTGGTAGAAATTCAGATACCATCTTCCCCTCAACAAAATTATACTTGGGACTCTGGAAGAATGTATTGTGATGAATATTGTAAGAAAAATACCCTAACTGCCAGAATCATATAAATCAGACCTTGTTGCTATAGATGTAATATGGTTTATAGGAGACATGAACTAGGAAGAAATTAGATGCCCAAGTTCCAAAACCCTGAAAGGAGGGCTGAATGGACTCCCTGGACCATCTACCTTTGGAACTTACCATACTGTGCACACTGAATCAATATTCTAAAATTCATCTTTGGCAAGAATTGCATGCCCTGAATACAAGCCATTCCCCAGTTGATCAATAGTCAAAGGATATGAACAGGCTGTTTTCAGATGAAGAAATCAAAGATATCTATAGGCATAGAAAGAAGTGCTCTAAATCTTTTGATTTGAGATATGCAAAGTAAAGTAACTCTGAAATACCACCTCAGACCAAACAGAGTGTCTAATATGACAAAAAAGGTGAATGATAAATGATAAAGAAACAACAGATAAATCCTAAATAATGAGGAGCAGGAAGGTGACCCAGATGGTCCCAGGTAAAAAGGATTCAATATTTATGATTTTCACTGAGGTCTTGACTCAAAGTTTGTTCACTGTGTATTCAACAGAAATAAAATGTTAAGTCACATCTGACTGGCAGGATTCATGGGGTTCTATGGTGCTGATAAGTAATGTAAATTTGCATTCATGTGCTTCTGGTTGTTTCTTTTTCTGCAAGCCTCTGACCTCCGAACTTGAACAGGCAAACATGAGTTTTTTCACTCTTTTTTGGGTGGCTGTAAATTTGTGACCTATGCTTCTGTTTGGTCTTTTTTCTTTTTTTGTCAGCAAATGTTAGCACTGTGTGTAGTCAACAGGTTAAGATTGTAATTGCAGGCTTTCTTGGTTGAATTACTACCTCTTTTGCCCTCCAGAATATTATATTCCATGACCTCCAGTCCCTTAATGTAGAAGCTGCTAAATCTTGTGTTATCCTGATTGTGTTTCCACAGTATTTGAATTGTTTCTTTTTAGCTGTTTGCAATATTTTCCCCTTGAAATGGGAACTCTGGAATTTGGCTACAATATTCCTAGGAGTCTTCCTTTGGGGATCTCTTTCAGGAGCGGATCAGTGGATTCTTTCAATTTCTATTTTGCCCTCTGGTTCTAAAATATCAAGGCAGTTTACCTTAATTTCTTGAAAGATGATGTCTAGGTTTTTTTTTTGATCATGGTTTTCAGATAGTGCAATAATTTTTCAATTCTCTCTCCTGGATCTATTTTCCAAGTCAGTTGTTTTTCCAGTGAGATATTTCACATTGTTTTCTAATTTTTCATTCTTTTGGATTTGTTTTATAGTGTCTTGATTTCTCATAAAGTCACTAGCTTCCAATTGCTCCACTCTAATTTTTAAGGAAGTATTTCCTCAGTAATGTTTTGGACTTCCTTTTCCATTTGTCCAATTTTGTTTATTGGGCATTCTTCTCCTCATTGGCTTTTTGGACCTCATTTGCCATTTGGGTTAGGCTATTTTTTAAGGTGTTATTTTCTTCGGTATTTTTTTGGGTCTCCTTTAGCAAGCTGTTGACTTGTTTTTCATGATTTTCTTGCATCACTCTCATTTCTCTTCCCAGTTTTTCCTCTACTTCTCTTGCTTCTCAAAATCCCTTCTGAGCTTTTCCAAGGCTTGCGACTGATTCATATTTTTCTTGGAGGCTTTGGATGTAGGAGCTTTGACTTTGTTGTCTTCTTCTGGTTGTATGTTTTGATCTTCTTTGTCACCAAAGTAAGATAATATAGTCTGACTCTTTTTGCGCTGCTCACTCACGATCCCAGCCAATTACTTGAGTTTTAACCTCATTGTTAAAGTAAGGGTATGCTTCCAATTTGGAGAATATAATGTCCCAAGCTTTGGGGGTTTATACAGCTGTTTTCAGAGATGGTTCTCGGAACCTGTAAATTTTCAGTTCATCCAAGGTGGCATGATAAGGGGTGAGGTGTTTCCTCTCCACAGCCACAACAAACTCCACCATGCGAGCACTCCTCCTAGCCCCAGTACCCCTCCTCAGAACTGTGACCCAGATCCAAGCATGGGAAGAGCAAGAGATTCCTGCCTCAGCACTGGCAAAAAGATCCCTACAATCACCTTCTGATCAGCCACTCAATTCCCCCTCAGTCTGTGGGCTGGAGGCTCAGGAAGCAGCCACTGCCCCAGAGGCCCGGCTTGGGACTTGCAACTGAGACCTAGCTTCTTCTCTCACTGCAGTCACTTACTTTCCCACTGACCTTCTAAGTTGTCTTTGGCATTCATGGGTTGAGAAGTCTGGAAACCACCATAGCTGCCCAGGATTCAGTCCTCTGAGGCCTGCTCTAGGCTTGCTATGGCCTGAGTGCCCACACCACACTGCACTTCTCTCCCCACCCAGCGAGATATACCTTGCCAATCAACCATCCAAGTTGTCTTGGGCTGGAAAGTTGTTTCACTCTGTCTTTTTGTGTGTTCTGCTGCTTTAGAATTTGTTTAGAGCTAATTTTTTACAGGTATTTGGAGGGGTTTAGGATCATGGCTCCGCCCCTGGGAAACTTATTTTTCAAACAAGAGGGTTTTCTTCTCTTTTTGCTTTTCTGAGACTTATTTGGGGAGGTCGTCCTTGAATGCCGATTTTGGGCTTATTTTTTTCTCAATGGATATTCATCCTGTGTCATCATGGTTTTTGCTGGTTTTGGAAGTCATCTGGACATCTTGGTCCAGCTCCTACTTGTCAGCCTCTGGGAATATAGTGCTTTGAAATCCAATTGGAATTACTTCTGATGAAAAACATCCATTTTGGATTATCACTGGACTC
Organism: Vombatus ursinus; assembly: GCF_900497805.2. NCBI lineage: Eukaryota > Metazoa > Chordata > Mammalia > Diprotodontia > Vombatidae > Vombatus > Vombatus ursinus. The sequence goes on along the minus strand of NW_020944233.1, from coordinate 59,750 downwards.
TCTTCAGACATTTGTATTTTTCAATGGCTTTTGAATCAAGATTCAGAATGACCTCTTTGGATGGCTTTCCTTTCCCCAATGCTGCTACAACTCATGGTTGGTCCCATTAAGAATGGTAAGTATAATTGCTGCTTGGAGTTTTTCTTCTTGCCTCCATGTCTCATTGCCAATTATTTTCTAGTTCGTATTTTTCCATTTAGTTGTTGAATTTTGTCTATAGATGTCAATCGTATTTTCTCAAATATTTGTTGAGAATTCTATTTAGGAAGTCCCAACCTTTTCAGAGTAGACTACCATTTTATAGCTAGCTAGCATTGTGGAAACTTTGGATTCTCTAAGGGAATTAAAATTCAGATGTGATTCTGTACTGTGTGTGGGTCTTCACTTCTTAGGAGCTCAGTGAAATTTTATCTTGGAATGGAGGTAGGAGCAAACCAATATCTTGCATGTTGTATTTTCTTACAAAGTGTCCTGAAAAGTACAGGAAGTTGGATTACTTTTTGCTTGCTTTTAAGGTCAGGCTTTCTTATGCTCCCTTTGGTAAAATTTGGTTTATTTCCTTTTCTTAGATTAGAGCAAAGCTTGAGTAGTGTTTCACAGTGTGTTAGAGGGTCATTCTTCATTTTTCTCTCCCACTAAGTTGGATCTTTGACAAAAGAGAATCATGGCGTGAAATGGATCCTCAATTACTTGGAGTTGAGCCTGGCCATATTTCCTCAAAGTGGGGTTGTGTTTCTAAGACATTTCCTTTCCATTCTGATTGATTTGGGTGGGGGTGGGGAGAAACAATAGTGCTGTAAATAGGGAGGGGAAAACCCTGAGCATCAATGACCTTGTTCCTTTTGGAGAAGTTTTCTTCTCAGCCAACTGAAATGCATTGTGCTGAAACAGCATTTTTGAGGAATCTTGGAGAATTTCTATAACTTCCTCATCTCACAGTTCATTTCAAAAAGTGTTTTATGGATCCCCTTGGGGTTTTCTCCCTGGAAACTTTGGCTGTTCTGCAATGGTGGTTATCACTCTGCATCAGGAATTAACAGAAGGTTCTTCATTGGTTTTTCATCTGGAAATCTATTCTAGGATTTTGTTTTTTTGCCCTGAAGATTTTCTTGGTGGGTAATCCTTCTTTCATTTCAGGTATTTTTTCATTGGAGCTGAAGTTTTCTCACAGGTTTTTCAAAGTAGAGGGTTTGCTTTCTTTTCAGCTTTTCTGAGACTCATTTGAGGGGTTGTCATTTCTCCCCAAATTTGGCCTTATTTTCTTCTGATGGATAATCATCTTGTGTCATCATGGTTTTTGCTGGTTTTGGAAGTCTTCTTGATATTGTGGTCCACCTCCTCCTTGTCTGCCTGTGGGAATATAGTGCTTTGACATCTAACTGGAATTACTTCTGATGAAGAAACATCCCTTTTGGATCATCACTTGATTCCCTTCAGACATTTGTATTTTCAATGGGTTTTGTATCAGAATTCCAAATGACCTCTTTGGATGGCTTGCCCAACTTTCCCCAACTCTGCTACAACTTGAGGTTGGTCCCATTAAGGATGGTAACTATAATTGCTGCTTGGAGTTTTTCTAAAAGCTTCCATGTGAGAGTTCTATTTAGGAAAGCCCAAACTTTTTGTTTTGTAGCTAGCTAGCCTTGTGGAAACTTTGGATTCTTCAAGGAAATTGGAATTTGGATGTGATTCTCTACTGTGTGTGTGTGTGTTGGGGGGGCTTTACTTCTTAGGAGTTCAGTGAAGTTTTATCTGGGAAGAGAGGTAGCAGAAACCTAATATTTTGGATGTTGTATTTTCCTACAAGTGTCCTGAAAAGTACAGCATGTTGGATTAACTTTTGTTTGCTTTTAAGGTCAGGCTCTCTTATGCTGCATTTGGTAAAAGTTCAGTTCATTTCCTTTTCTTAGATTGGAGGAAAGCTTGAGTAGTGTTTCAGAGTATGTGAGAGGTTCATTCTTCATTTTTCTCTCCCACTAAGTTAGATCTTTGACAAAAGAGAATCATGGCATGAAGTTGATCCTCAATACTGTGGAATTGAACCTGGCCATATTTCCTCAAGATGGGACTGTCTGTCAAAAACATTTCCTCTAAATTGTGATTGATTTGGGGGAGGACGAGAATTCTGCAAATAGGGATGGGGGTAACCCTGAGTATCAATGACCTTTTTCCTTTCTGAGAAGTTTTCTTCTCTGCCAAATGAAATGTATTTTACTGGAACCTGTTTTGTGCTTGTGGTTATCACTTTGCATCAGGGATTAACAGAATGTTCTTCATTGATTTTTCATCTAGAGATCTACTCTAGGTTTTTGTTTTTTGTGCCCTGAAGATTTTCTTGGTGGATAATCCTTCTTTCATTTTCAGGTATTATTTCACTGGAGCTGAAGTTTTATCACAGATATTGAGTGGAATTTATTTTTCAAAAAAGAGGGTTTCCTTCCATTTCAAATTTTCTGGGACTTTTTTTGGGGGGAGTCGTCCTTGCATGCTGATTTTGGGCTTATTTTTTTCTGAATGGATATTCATCCTGAGTCATCATGGTTTTTGCTGGTTTTGGAAGTCATCTAGACATCTTGGTCCAGCTCCTACTTGTCTGCCTCTAGGCATATAGGGCTTTGAAATCCAATTGGAATTACATCTAATGAAGAAGCATCAATTTTTGATTATCACAGGATTCTCTTCAGACATTTGTATGTAACTTTTGGATCACTATTCCAAATGACATCATTGGATGGCTTGCTCACTTTTCCCTAATTCTGCTACAACTCAAGGATAGTCCCATTAAGGTTGGTAAGTATAATTGCTGCTTGGAGTTTTTCTTCTAGCCTTCAGGTTTCACTGCCAATAATGTTCTAGTTTGTATTTTTCCATTTAGTCATTGAATTTTGTCTATAGATGTCAATTATATTTTCTTAAATATTTTGTGAGAATTCTATGTAGGGAGTTCCAATCGTTCAGCATTGACTACCATTTTGTAGCTAGCTAGCATTGTGGAAACTTTGGATTCTCTAAGGGATTAAGAATTTGGATGTGATTCTGTACTGTGTGTGGGGGTATTCACTTCTTAGGATCTCAGTGAAATTTTATTTTGGAATATACGTAGGAGCAAGTCAATATCTTGCATGTTGTATTTCTTATAACTGTCCTGAAACATACAGGAAGTTGGATTAATTTTTGTTTGCTTTTAAGGTCAGGCTTTCTTATGCTCCCTTTGGTAAAATTTGGTTTATTTCCTTTTCTTAGATTAGAGCAAAGCTTGAGTAGTGTTTCATAGTGTGTTAGAGGGCCATTCTTCATTTTTCTCTCCCACTAAGTTGGATCTTTGACAAAAGAGAATCATGGTGTGAAATGGATCCTCAATTACTTGGAGTTGAGCCTGGCCATATTTCCTCAAAGTGGGGTTGTGTTTCTAAGACATTTCCTTTCCATTCTGATTGATTTTGGGGGGGAAGAAACAATAGTGCTGTAAATAGGGAGGGGAAAACCCTGAGCATCAATGACCTTGTTCCTTTTGGAGAAGTTTTCTTCTCAGCCAACTGAAATGCATTGTGCTGAAACAGCATTTTTGAGGAATCTTGGAGAATTTCTATAACTTCCTCATCTCACAGTTCATTTCAAAAAGTGGTTTGTGGATCCTCTTGGGGCTTTCTCCCTCAAAACTTTGGCTGTTCTGCAATGTTGATTATCACTCTGAATCAGGGATTAACAGAAGGTTCTTCATTGGTTTTTCATCTGGAGATTTATTCGAGGATGTTTTTTTTTGTGCCCTGAAGGTTTTCTTGGTGGGTAATCCTTTTTTCAGGTCATGTATTTTTTCATAGGAGCTGAAGTTTTCTCACAGGTTTTGAGGGGAACTTATTTTTCAAAGTAGAGGGTTTCCTTCCTTTTCAGCTTTTCTGAGACTTATTTGGGGGGTTTTAATTTCTTGCTAAATTTGGGCTTATTTTTTTCTGATGGATAATCATCCTGTGTCCTCATGGTTTTTGCCGGTTTTGGAAGTCTTCTTGACATTGTGGTCCACCTCCTCCTTGTCTGACTGTGGGAATATAGTGCTTTGAAATCCAATTGGAATTACTTCTGATGAAGAAACATTCATTTTGGATTATCACTTGATTATCTTCAGACATTTGTATTTTTCAATGGTTTTTGTATCACAATTCCATATAACCTCTTTGGATGGCTTGCCCGACTTTCCCCAACTCTGCTACAACTGCAAAGTTGGTCCCATTAAGGATGGTAAGTATAATTGCTGCTTGATGTTTTTCTTCTGCCCCCTATGTCTCAGTGCCAATGATTTTCTAGTTTGTATTTTTCCATTTAATCCTTGAATTTTGTTTGTAGATATCAATCATATTTTCTCAAACATTTGGTGAGAATTCTATTTAGGAAGTCCCAAACTTTTGGTTGTTTAGCTAGCTAGCCTTGTGGAAACTTCAGATTCTCCAAGGGAATTGGAATTTGGTTATGATTCTTTACTGTGGGGGGGTGCTTCATTGTTTAGGAGTTGAGTGAAGTTTTGCTTTGGAATAGAGGTAGGAACAACCTAATATCTTGGATTTTCTATTTTCCTGCAACCATCCAGAAACATACAGGAAGTTGGATTAATTTTCATTTGGCTTTAAGGTCAGGCTTTCTTATGCTGCCTTGGGTAGAAGTTCAGTTCATTTCCTTTTCTTTGATTAGGGGAAAGCTTTAGTAGTGCTTCACAGTGTGTTAAAGGGTCATTCTTCATTTTTCTCTGCTACTAAGTTAGATCTTTGACAAAAGAGAATCATGATGTGAAGTGGATCCTAAATTCCTTGGAGTTTTCCTTTGGGGATCTCTTTCAGGAAGGGATCGATGGATTCTTTCAATTTCTATTTTGTCCTCTGGTTCTAAAATATCAAGGCAGTTTTCCTTGATAATTTCTTGAGAGATGATGTCTAGGTTCTTTTTTTTTGATAATGGCTTTCAGACAGTCCAATAATTTTTAATTCTCTCTCCTGGATCTATTTTCCAGGTCAGTTGTTTTTCCAATGAGATATTTCACATTGTATTCTAATTTTTCATTCTTTTGGACTTGTTTTACAGTGTCTTGATTTCTCATAAAGTCACTAGCTTCCAATTGCTCTATTCTAATATTTAAGGAAGTATTTTCTTCAGTAATCTTTTGGACTTCCTTTTCCATTTGGCCAATTTTGATTTTTAGGGCATTCTTCTCCTCATTGACTTTTTGGACCTCTTTTGCCATTTGGGTTAGGGCATCTTTTGAGGTGTTGTTTTCTTCAGCATTTTTTGGGGTCTCCTTTAGCAAGTTGTTGACTTGCTTTTCATAATTTTCTTGCATCACCCTCAGTTTTTCCTCTACTTCTCTTACTTGCTTCTCAAAATCCCTTCTGAGCTCTTCCATGGCCTGTGACCAATTCATATTTTTCTTGGAGGTTTTGGATGTAGGACCTTTGGCTTTGTTGTCTTCTTCTGGTTGTATGTTTTGATCTTCTTTGTCACCAAAGTAAGATAATATAGTCTGACTCTTTTTGCACTGCTTGCTCATGATCCTGGCCGATTACTTGAGTTATAAACTCTTTGTTAAGGTAGGGGTCTGTTTCCAGTGTGGAGAATGTACTGTCCCAAGGTTCAGGGGTTTTGTGCAGCTGTTTTCAGAGGTACTTCTAGGGACCTCTAAGTTTTCATTTCTTCCAAGGTGCTATGATCAAGGGTGAGGTGTTTACTCCTTTCCTGGCCTGTGCTCTGCTCTATGAGTGACCACAAGCACTCTTTTCTGACTTGGAACTGTGAGGAGGATTTCCTCTCCATCATCAATACAAGTTCCACCATGCCAGCGCTCCTCCTCACCCCAGGACTGCTACCTAGAACTGTGACCCAGATCCAAGGACGGGCAAATCAAGAGAATCTTGCCTCAGCAAAGAGATCTCTGCAATGCCCCTCTGATCAGTCACCCAGTTCCCCCTCAGTCTGTGGGCCAGAAGCTCAGGAGGCAGTTGCTGCCCCAGAGCCAAGCTCAGGGACTGGGACTGCGACCCCACCATGCTTCTCTTTCACCTCAGACACAGACTTTTCCCACTGACCTTCTAAGTTGTCTTCGGTGTTCATGGGTTGAGAAGTCTGGTAACCACTGCAGCTGCCCACGATTCAGTCCTCTGAGGCCTGCTCCAGGTTTGCTGAGGCCTGCGTGCCCACTCTGAACTGCATTCCTCTCCCAGCCCAGCGCAATATACCTTTCTGATCAACCATCCAGGTTGTCTTGGGCTGGAAATTTGTTTCACTTTGTCTTTGTGTGGGTTCTGCTGCTTTAGAATTTGTTTAGAGCCATTTTTATAGGTATTTGGAGGGGTTTGGGGGAGAGCTCAAGCAAGTCACTGCTTTTACCCCACCATCTTGGCTCTGCCGCCTCATATTCACCCTTTTTTGGGCAGCTGGAAATTTGCCACCTATGTCTCTGTTTGGTCTTTTTTTTCCTTCTGTCAGCAAATGTTAGCACTGTGTATATCAAGTCAATGGGTTAAGATTGTAATTGCATGCTTTGTTAGAATTGTATCATGAGTACATGTCATTTTCTGTTTGTGTGCTCACAAAATGCACATCTGTCATGTCTCTGTTGTGAGCTAGATTTTACTACCTTGAACCACTTGAAATCCAGCCAGCCAGAAGATTTTCTAGGGCCTGTGGCCAGAGAGTTTAGAAGAATAGGAAAGATTAATGAACTTTCATAGCTGAAGCAATAGTTCCAGTAAGAAGGACTAACTCCTACTTTCAGTTTTACTCAAGAGATCAGGTCACAAGGAAAAAAAAAAACCTGCAAAAGACATTTTTTCCCAATGTTGGCCAAGTTGGAAGTACAGAAATGAAGTCAGATATTCAAAGTTTGTAGAACTGCTAAAAACATCTTAGCAGATTAAGGAGTATAACAGTAAGGTGTTACAGGCTGCAGCACCTATAATCTGTTTCACAGGTTTGGATCTGTACCCACAAAGACATGTTCACACTCTCCTTAGTTTATAAATGATTTAATAACAGCAATAATCATAAACATACATGCACATAAATGTGATTAGATATGATTATACAATCTTAGAAGCAAAGACTATTAACAGAAGGATAGAGAGGTAAAGAAGGAGAAATTCATCACCAATCCAAGGAAGCACCAACTCCTGAACATCTGGTTGGAGGAGTCCTGTATCACAGCTGTCAGAGTCTCAGTTGGGAAAGTCCCTATGTAGAGCATCCTCTCCCAGGGAGACTCCCAAAGTGACTTTCCCAAGAAAGACCCTTTTTATCATCCTTACACAAAGAAGGCAAGGAGCCAGAGAACAGGTTACTGATCTTAAGGACCTGAGAGTTTTTGCCGAAACTCTCCGTCCTCAAGAACCATCTTTGTTATGCCAAAAAATGTCTTGGATCAATACCCAGGAACCGGCCAAGTCCCTGGATGTTTACCTCAACACTTGTTTTTTAAGGAATAGTTCCCCAAGGTTGGGTCTGGGTTGAATCAAATCCCAGAACAATACATTGGGGAAGTTCTTTGTCCCTTGGTTTGGGCTGTGATACATTAACCCCTCAGTCAGCTTCTAGATGTGACCTATCCACAGATTGGAAACATCATCTCCCATGGAGCCTGCCACAAGCACTCCCTTGTGGAGAGAACCAATTCTCTCATGGGGAGTGCCGTAAGCATCCCTATGCAGAGAAAATCAATACAAGGGCTTCACCTGTAAAAAGAAAAAGCTTGTAACCTTGCTGAAGTGAAAGAAGTCAAGCAGTTTAGTTTAAACCAGTAAGAACAATTAGTAGGTACATACATATTGACACTAGTTCTATTAAGTTGAGTAGGAGATTGAGTACAATTATCACAAGCTATATGTGTAAATTTAGACAAGAAATCCATAAAATCATCACAATTAGGACATGAATAAGTGAAAGGGCCAATTTGGGCCCTCCCTTCTCGGGATATTAAAATGTTCCAAAATGTTGACTTTTCTTATATGTCACATTATAGAATGAATTTCCTGTAGAAAAGCAGGGAGTATTCAATAAAGTCTTTAGATCAGGTGATACTATTAATAGAGAGGAAGCATATCTGGAGGAAGAGTAGGGTTGTGGCATTTGTTCTGCTAACTTATTCAGTTCTTGTCCTATGGGAGGTTTCTTTCTGGACTGAGGATGTTCCTGGCAAACCCAACAGTCATGAGGTCCAGTGGTTGCCCCTGCTTCTCCCAATTGCATCAGTGTATTCTTCTCCCATTGTGCCATTGCTCTTCCAATAAGTATAAGATAAACAAATTGTCATCTCTAGCAAATTCCCCTACCACGGTACCATCCTTGCCTTCTGCCACTATGTCAGCAGCTCGAGGCATATCAGAGGCATGTCTGCTAAGAAGGGGGGTGTGGCATGTAGATCACAAACCCACTATTGTAATGTTATATTTTTCAGTCTCTGCATCCATATTTGAATATTAGGGGTCATCATTTGTCCTAAAGGGGTTAATCCCTATTTTAGGGGCCAATTGTTCAGCTGTTGTAAAACTTCAAATAAATTATCTTTCCAATGTGCATAAGAGTTGTTGCCAACTTGTCTTAAGTTTCTCTTTTAATAATCCATTCATCCTTTCAATTAATCCCACTGCTTGGGGATAATAAGGTATATGATAAATCCATTCTATATTATGCTATTAACAATAGTGGTCTATTTCTTTTCCCTTAAAATGTGTTCCATTATCACTTTGTGTTTGTAGAGGGGATCCATAATATAAAGTAATGATGTCTATAGTCCTACAAGTATTTTTCTGAGTGGCATTCTTATATGGGCATGCCACCAATACTCCAGAATAAGTATTGACACAGGTACAAATATACCGGCAACCTCTGTCCATTGGTAAGGGACCAACATAATCCATTTGCCAAACTTGGGCAGGCAGCCTTCCTCGAGCTAGTTTACCTTTAACGGTATTCGGAATTGAGCTCTTCTTTTCCATTTGGCATATGGAACACTCAGATTGTACTTGTTTTAAAAGGGATATTGGGAGGGAAATTCCCCTGTCCAAGGCCCGCCTATGTAAGGCTTGGACTCTGAGGTTTCCCCCTTGTTGATGTGCCCATTGTGCTAATGAATAATATTCTTGATCTTCTTGTTGTATTGTTGCTGTTTTGGCTAGTTGATCCACATATGCATTATACTCATGTTCCGGGGTGTTCACCGAAGTATATGCATCTACATGAAAAACTGAAATGTTAGCATTGTGAGACCAATTCCATATATCCTGCCACAGGTATTTTCCCCATATATCTCATCCATGAATTTGCCAACCATTTTCTTTCCATATTGGCAATCCAAGTAGTTAATCCATTAGCCATAGCCCAGGAATCTGTAAATATATGGCATTATTTCCCTTGTTCATTCTTTATAGCTGAATGCACAGCTAAGTAGCCACTTCCCCCTGTCCTGTGTTTTCCAAAGTAACTCCCGTAGTGGGGTTATATGCCACCACTTTCCAGTGTCTTCAGGATTTAACTTGTCATATCTCTATCTCCATTCTACCAGTGAATTCCTGATGGCTTTTGCTGGTGGTATCTGATTTTGTGTTATTCTCATTCCTGGAACTCTTTCATGAAATGTAGAAATTCCTGCCTTTCCAGTCTTTGCTTTATTTTGACTATACCATTTCCATTTAATAATACTAGCTTCTTGGGCATGCTCTGCTTTATGAGAGGCAGGGGTGCTCATTATCCAATGCATTATAGGAATTTTGGGTCATAAGACCACTTCATGACCAATTGTTAATTGTTTTGTCTCTAACAATGCCCAACATGCAGCTAAAAGTTGTTGTTCAAAATGGGGTAATTTTTCCCCAGCAGAAGGCGGCTTTCTTGGCCAGAGTCCTAAGGGAACATTCCTCTGCTGTTGTTTTTGCCATAAGCTCCAATGAGCACATCCCTCTTGGACAGATACTTGTAGTTCTACAGGGCTGTTTTCCATAGACCATAAATCTAATGCAGTTTGGATTGCAGCTTTAGCTTCTTCAAATGCCTTTTCCTCCTCTTTGCCCCAATTTGAATTCATATTTCTTCCTAGTCACCTCATAAAGTGGGTGCAATATTTATCCTAAATGGGGAATATGTGTTCTCCAATATCCAAAAAGTCCTATAAATTTCTGGGCCTCAGTTTTATTAGTAGGGGGAAGAAGATCTATTATCTTTTGTTTAGCCTTAGAAGTATTTATCTGTGCCCCTTATTCCAATAAATTCCTAAGAATTTTACTGCTTGTGCCAGTCCCTGAATTTTGTTTTGGTTAGTTTCCCATCCTTTGCTTTTCATTTGTTCTAATGCCCTGAATATTTTTGAATACATTCAATCAAAGTAATGGTGTCAGGTACTGCTACAAACAAAGGAGGAGTAACTTTATTCAATTGCCTATAATCAACAGTCTTTCTCCATGCCCCACGGACTTTTTCACTGGTCATACAGGGTTATTTCATTCAGTAGTAGTAGGAATCAGTACTCCTACATCAACATATTGCTTAGTAGTAGCAGTGATTTCATCCTGTCCTCCTGGTATACCGTATTGCTTTAGGGTAATGGTTCTAGCTGGAGGCAGTAAAGACACAGGGGGCATTTTAAGTTTTCCTGCTAGCACTGCCATTATGGTTAGTGTCCTAACAGCAAATTGCTATCACCCATCCAGTAACTGCAAAGTCATTCCTCTTAAAATGTCTATTATGTATTCAGGAATGGGTACTACCACTACAGTATCATCTTGACAAGGTAATTGTCCTATTTTAATGGGTATAGTAACTTATTTGATTTGTATCTCTTTTCCTCCTAATCCTGTAATTATCATAGGTCTTCCTTGTTTAAATTTTCCAAGGTTCCCATAAATTAGGGAGGCCTCTGTTCCAGTGTCAATCAGAGCTTTTGCTACAGTTGTAGAACCATTTTTCCAATATATAATTAGGGGAATATGGGGCTGATAATCTCTACATTCTGTTTCCCTAATTTGCACTGGAGTTTGGCCTTTATCCTAATCCTCTTTCAAATGCTGAAGACTAGGGTATAGTTTCTGGAACAGGGCTTGCAGTTAACAAAGCCAATCCTCTTCTACTTATTCCCCCTATTTCTTCCCCTTTTTCTTTTGGGTTCTCCTCTAAACATCTAATGACATTCAATGGTTCAGCTTGTTTGAGATGGCTCCCCAAATCCTCACAAGGGCTGGTATTCTTAACCCACTCTTTAGTAAAGGAGGAATATGGGAGCCCTTCCCAGCCAGGAATTTCCTGTTCTCTAATTTTAACTTCTCCTAACTTTTTTAGGAATGGCATTGTGACACAGATCCTGTTTGTGATGCCAATTGTAATAGTAAGGTGTTACGGGCTGCAGCACCTATAATCTGTTTCACAGATCATAGGATCTGTACCCACAAAGATATGTTCATACTTTTCCTAGTTTATAAATGATTTAACAATCATAATAATCATAGACATACATGCATATAAATGTGATTAGATATGATTATACAATCCTAGAAGCAAAGACTATTAACAGAAAGACAGAGAGATAAAGAAGAAGAAATACATCACCAATCCAAGGAAGTACCAACTCCTGAACATTCGGCTGGGGGAGTCCTGTATCACAGCTGTCAGGGTCTCGGTTGGCAGAGCATCCTCTCCCAGGGAAACTCCCAAAGTCACTTTCCCAAGAAAGACCCTTTTTATCATCCCTACAGAAAGAAGACAGGGAGCCAAGGGTGATTAATCCTAAGGACCTGAGAGTTTTGGCCGGAACTCTCTGTCCTCAAGGACAATCTCTGTTATGTCAAAAAATGTCTCGGATCAATACCCAGGAACTGGATGTTTACCTCAAGACTTGTTTTTTAAGGAATAGTTCCCCTAGGTGGGGTCTGGGTTGAATCAAATCCCAGAACAATAAGTTAGGGAAGTTCTTTGTCCCTTGGTTTGGGCTGTGAGGAAGGAAGATCTTATACATTAGCCCTTCAAGGAGTTTGAAGATTTATCATTTTAAGATTACAGGGGAGAACTGCCGAGAGTTTGGGGTAATTCCAGAAACTCACTCCCTTCTGAAAGATATTAGTAAGTTTTGGGGTAACACTCTGTAGAATTTCTTTTAAGGAAAAATAAGAATTAAATTTTATGAAAGATTTTAAAAATATGGGACAAGATTCATATGTTCTTTGCTTTAGGGAAATTAAAGAAAACAGCTAGTTTGGAAGTAATCCCAGACTGAAGAATAAAATGGGAAGTTTGGGCTCAGATTCTTATAATCCAGGAAACAGTTCAGTAATGTTCAGATTCCTTAAGAGTCTGGCAAATATGGAGGATGTCTTAATAAACCTTGTCTTTGACTGAAAGAAGGCTTGGGTTGAATTCATTCAGGCAGGACCCAGATGTTGTGATTTTGTGATCCCAGCACCCCTAAACCTTAAATCTCAACATTTTGGTGACCTGTATGGGGAAGCTGCCTAACCCCAAGCTCTTCTCGAGCCAAGACTGGAAGGCGTGCCACCTCCCTAACCCTTCATTCTTGCCCTGCAGTTGGGGTTGCTCTCCAAGCACCTCGGAAGACTTGGAGGTGCTTTTCAGGCAGACAGTTACAACGCTGTCCCACACCTGGCTTGACACTCTCAGGTTCTTGGTGCTTTGGTTCAGTTTAAGGCCATGGACCTGGGTATACTTTCCTCAGCATAGAAGACAAGGATGAATGCCCTCTCTGGAAATGTATGCCCAATTCTGTCAACTCTTTGAGCACTAGGGAATTGGGAAAACTTCAGGTGCTTTTGGCTCCCTTAGGCTTACTTACTCCCTTCTCTCTACACCCCTGAATCCTCCTTCATGAGGGTTACAGGAAAAAGTTAGAACAGCTAAAAATGTCTTAGCATATTTGGAAAGTTTTGTGATTGACTGTTAAGGACTTTTGAAACACCTCCTTACAACCCTGATCACTCCCTTCTCCCACTCCCTTCCCTTGAGTTAAGAGGCTATCTGTTAATCCTTCTCATAGGCAAAGAGAGTTTCACTCTCCCCCCCATCTCTGAATTGCTTTCTACAGCATGGCCCTCCCACCCTGGCAATGACTTTAGGCCTTGGGACAACCTTTGCCTGTGCTGAAGGTAAAGAAGCTAGCCTCCAAACTTGGGTAAGCATGCTCTTTTAAAGTTGCAGTTTTAACTACTAAGGATGAGATGTTGGTTTCTTGTAAAGTAATTTGTATAATTTGCATTTAACAAAACTGAAGTCACCTGATTGGTAATGAGTTTATTTCAAGTTTAAAATCTGTAAGCTTTTTGCATCAGTTATGTCAAGCAACTTTTCATAGTGTGGTTTCTGCTAAAAATAATTTGGCTATTGTTGGTTATTGTTTTAATGTGTAAAGTTGCAAAAAAGCTTGTTCAGGGAGAAATAATCTCTAAACCATTGGCTTTTTACACCAAGACAAATTTAAATTTGAGATCTAAATCTTGGAAAAATTTTTCTGAAACTGTGATTATTGAAACTTGCTGCCTGAGGTAAAAGTTTATTGTTTTGAGCTTTCTGATGGATCATAATAATGCATCAAAAATCAATAATCCACCATCTGAGAGAAATGTCACAAGATACTTAGATAGAATGTGATATTAGTGGGAAGTCAACTTTGGGAAAAGTTAAGAGGAGAATTTTAGCCTCAGTCTAAGATTGTATCTCCTGGCTCAGTTTCCTTATTATGTTCTTTTGAAAAGGAATGTTAGCTACCTGGGTATTCCTGAGTCTAGTTGTGAGGTAGACTTTACGCTGCATGGTTGGAAAACTGAATTATCTGAAGCCAAACAGAGCTAAGGATGTTTTATGCTGTTATATTTGGGTCCTAAATCTAGTCCCTACTTTATCCTTTCATAGAAATTTCTATAATCAGAGCAAATGGTCAGTAAAAGATAAAAGCAAGTGTGTAAGATCTTGTTGTTTTGACCTGAATGTGTAGTCATTCGATACTTCCAAACAACTAAAATTAAATCAGAAATATCTTCAATTTGATTTGGGGAAGAGAATTTCAGTGGCAATTGAAGTGAAATTCAGCCTTTGGCATATTTGAATTCATTTTTATAACTATTGAACCCAGGGGTGGAAAACTTCTACCTGCAAAAGTGTTACTTAAACTTTAGAGTAATAAGATCAGATAATCCTGCAGATCAAATGTAATTAATTTTAATGAGGTCTCTTACACTTTTACTTATCCCTGTATATCTGGGCTCTGCAGTCTTTTCAGTCAGGTTTGTGTCTTCCTGACTACAGGCCACTCACCTACAACTGGTAGCAAACATTGGGTACCAGCCAATCCCCCCCTCCCATAATCCCCTGAATGCAGTCTGTGCTCAGTTCCAGTCAATGTCTTAGACCCCTCCTCCAGTCACCTCAAACCAATTGTTCACTCCTACTTCCCTCCCACATCCTTTTTGTATATAAGGTTCATCTTGTCTTCATTGATATGCTCAGATTCTTAAAATTTAGCCAAATTCTTTTAATCTAGCCAATAGCTCAGTAATGTTCAGATTCCTTAGGAGTCTGGCCAATATGGTGGATAATCTAATAAACCCTGTCTTTGGCTGAAAAAAAATTAGCCAGTTTGTTCCTTATACATATTTCATTAACCTGTCCTTGACATTTAAGTTTTTATCCTATTTTAATAATCTATACTAGCCTATTTCTAAGCAAACTGAGGTGAGTGTGTCTGATTGGCAACTTCTGACATTGAGTTCCTCCTTGTGACACAGCATAGCCGGTAGTCACTCTAACAGAGAAGGATGAAACCATAAGAGAACTTCAGCAGGAGAAAAATACATCTTTTCTGAATGAATTTCATGGCATCAGGAGTACCGCTGTGTATCTAAAACACTAAGGAGTTTCAGCAAAAGAATGTGTATCCTTTTCCATTTTCACCATCTAAGAGTTAGAGAAAGAAATTCAAGATGAAATAAAAATAGTATATAGTGGTTTAGAATTGGTAGCTAGGCAGTGTTTTCACAGCTTAGTTTTAGGAGGAATAAGTCTTACCAGTTCAGCCCACTGAGAAATATTTCAATTCCTGACCCAAATGGCTTGGATGAACATGAAAGGCTCAAAGGAAGATGAGAAAAAGGCTGGATTATGTGGATCAACAAGATGACCTAGATGGACCCCAAGGCAAGGGGTTCTGTAATTACAGCCTTCATGAGGGTGTTCAGTAAAGTTTGTGCAATGAGAACTCCACAGGAAAGAAAATTTCAACTACTAATATTGCAGGTAGGCTCTATGTGGATTTATATGACTCGTAGGCCATGAAGCAAACCCACAGGCTCACCAGAAATCAAATGACAGTTAATCTCATCATAAGTCTGAAGGTGATCCTGGAGTGGAGGGAGAACAGGAACTGCCAGAGGGACACTGTCTGAATTACCTGAGGTGACCTGCAATTGGGTTTGGAGGCTTATCCAAACAGATTTCCCTTTTGTGATGGTCCAATATCAAATTGGGTCACAATATGTTAGGAAAAGGCTGTGGAGATTGTTACGCAGAAATCTATGTGCACTTTGAAAAAAGGTCTCCAGCTAATCACAACTGATCTGGAAGTTCAAGGAGACTAAGTAAGGAACTCCTATCATTTAGGGTTGTCACTGCACAGGTGACAGCTAAGTCACTGTGACACTGTGACACTGTGTGAAGCTAAAGGTCCTTTCAGTATGAAAGACAACAGCTACTGAGAATGCCAAAAGCAAAAATCTGCAAGAACAAGAGTCAAAATCACTTCAACAACAGTGAAAATCAGAAGCAGTTTCATAGAATATGTTATAGAAAACTTAATCTTAGAGGAAGAATTATGAAAAACTCTGCCTTCGAAAAGGAAGGAAGATGAGAAAAGAAATTGCCCTCAGGGAAAGCTAGTTTTCTGCCTGTTCGATTGAGAATTGAAAGATATAATGCGTAATCCTTGTTTCAATAGGTAAGATGGCCTTTCTCATAACCTAGCAAGGAGAAGGGAAGAATTTGAGGTCTTCTGGAAAGTTTCTCCTTTTGGCTGTACCCAATCCAAAAACAGGGATTGATCTACAGAAAGAAAACTCTAGAATTCTTCTGAAGAAAGCCTATTTATGCAGGTGAAGAGGAAGTTGGAAATGACATAGGTGAAGAGAGAAACTTCAAGAGAGAGAACTCTAAGACATTTCTGCACAATAGTTATTAGGTAAGGTGCAGGCTTGAAGAATGGGTTAAGAAGTAAAAATCATGAAGTAAACACATGCACCCCGAAGTGTTCCATTATTCTGGGAAAACAATGAAAATATGCAGAAGAGATGAAAGCAGTGATAGAATTTTCCAAAAATGAACCAGGACTGGGGTTGTTGGCCAGGATTCAGAAGAGATGAAGTTTGAAGCTCTTTAAGAAAATGGGTAAGTTTACATGTATGCTATCCTTTTCTGAAATGATGATTTAAATAGTACATGGAGGGTGAGGTTGTTGGCTGTGTAAAAATAAATTGGAGAATTTCTCAATAGAAATGTACTAACAAAGTCAATCCTTTAAAAAGTTGGTGGTAATTGATGAGAAAGGAGATGATGAGATATTGAAATGTTCGTGTCAGGTAAGCAACTGGAATCAAACTGAGAAATAAGAAGGCTGCACCAGTCCCTGGTGTTGGATGTCTTGAGAAGGAGGCAGTTTGGTGGACTGAGTGGTTGAAGGTGCTTAGAAAAAAGATGTGGTGAAAGAATAAGGAGGATGAGAAACCAAAAGGTAAACCATCAACGAAGAGGAACAAGGGGGTGAGAAACATTGGGAATTCAAATTGGGCAAGTATGTCTGAAGATGAGCTCATTCAGACTCATGTCAAGGTGACCTGCCATTGGATGTCAGAAGAGCATAAAGATTTGCTCCATGACCAGTCTGCCACATAGATCTCTTTGAAGCAAGACTAGTAGTTGAATATCTCTTTTCTGTGGAGCACACATTGCACAGAAGTCACTCAAGACCACAATAAAAGATGTAAAAAGAGAACTTTTTTGGCCTTGTCTCCACCTGGATCATCCTCTTGGGTCTCATAACTCAGCCTTCTGTTTATGAACTAGGTTTATGAACTCAACCAGTGGTGTGAATCCAAAACTTTCTACATTAGCTGAGCTGTTGTGACTTCTCTCATCTGAAATGTTAACCATACCAAGAGCTCGCAGAAGTTACACAACATTTATCAACTCTGAAAAATAAAATAAAATGCTAGAGTTGACAGAAGCTATACGTAAAGTCTTTTTTTGTCCCATCAGAGGAGGGAAACTAGATATGCATGCCAGTGTTTCCCATGGGACTGAAGGGACCCAAAGTAGTGATGTTAAAATTTGATACATATAATTGTGGCTAGACAAAGAATCAAGCAGTGTGGTGCAGCCACAATGGTGGGGCATAACACAACAGTGAGGCAGGTGCCCTAGTGACAAAAAGTCCTTTTACATCAGGGCTTCATGGCTGGGATGTTGTAATTGCTGGTGCTTCCTGGAGCTTGGGCCAGTCAGTCAGTCCTGTGATTTAGCTTTAGAACAGTTCAGCTAGAGAATGAGCACACAGAATTATTGTTATGCCAGGCTCAGGGTACAGCTTGCTTGCTAGGGTTTTACCCTGGAAATAGAAGTATTTCCTAACAATAAGAAAAGAGAGTAGCAAAAAGAGGAGTGGGGGCCCTGACAGAAATCAGGTCATGAAAACAAACACTTGGCCACTTTATTTTAACCAGTATATCAGGTTTATCTCATTTTGAAGTTTCTTTTCTGATTATTAGAGAGGGAAAATCTAGGAGGTAACACATTTTCCTGCAGAAAATCTTTTGTATCCTGGATATGCAGTAATACTCCATGTACTGTCATGCAATCCCTTTATAAACAATTTATTCTTTTCCAACTAAACCTCTTCTTTTATTTCATGAACCTGTAGGCACATGGACAGTCATGTGATAGAATAGTAATACTTCTAGAAACTGAAAAAAAAAACACTTTCCCACTAAAAATCAATCACCTTACTACCTTATGATAATTGATGTAACCAGATATTCCATGAGAAGCTAGGTGATTGTATTTTCCTTAGTATGCCAAGAAAAATGTCAAATGAGCACTGCCATCTAAGACAGCCACCTCCTTCTACCATGTCCAGGTCCCATTAGGTGATGTGCCATCCTGCTGATCCTTTGTTTTCCATCTTATTTTGCTAAGGCAGAGCTGACAAAAGTTCAGACCCAGAAAAAACTCTGTTTCTGACAAAGATCTGCTAAAATGCCACTTGGATGAAAAACATTTTCTGCTTCCTTCTGTGTCAGAAAGATACCTATTCCCTGACTTCCTACTCCTGAGCCTCTGTCGTTACCAGTACATCATGTAAATCTGGCCAGAACCTTATCCTCCTCTGCCTTAGGACTTCAGATGTCAGGAAGCTTTATCTTATTTTTTTGGATTTCCTGAGTAGTGTTGTTAGTTGAATTTTAATTGAATTCCTGACTGAAGTGGTTGGGGATGGTGGGGAGAGGAGAGAGGTGAATTACAACACAATTATTTCCAGGGCTTGAGCAGTGTCTCATGGCAGGTCCATGAGTGTAGGACAATACAGAAGTTCTTAGTACTATGGCAACAATTCTCAAATCCTGGGGATTATGATGACTAGGTGGGGCTCAGAATCAGAATTCTGTAAGGAAAACAGGTTTTACAATCTTCGATTTGCTTCACTTAAAGTACCCGGGCACAGGAATGAAAGCACTGTCAGAGTTGATAACTCTAACCTGCATTATGGGTCTCTGACTTCCAAGCTAGAATCTCTGAAAATGGTAGTTCTTAAAATCTGAATTACTAGTGTAATCATTACACATATCATATCAATTAATATGAAAATCATAAATCCCTTTACAATAGATTATATCAGGAATTTCTCAAAAAAAACTTTGCTCAATTAAAAATGCACAATGGGGAAAATAAATTAGGCTTTTGATCCAAACTCTATATTACATCTCCCTGAATGAGAAGGGAAGAAAGGGGAGGCAAGAAGGCAAGGAATAGTTTACCTATCAGATTTATGGAGAACAGAAGAATTCATGACCAAACAGGAGTTAGAGAACATTACCAAGAAGCAAAATGGAAAACTTTGGTGACATTAAATTGAAAAGTTTTTGCACAAACAAAGCCAATGCAACCAAGATTAGAAGGAAGGCAGAAAACTGGGAAAGAATTTTTACAACCAGTCTCTCTGATACGGG
The DNA here is from genome assembly GCF_900497805.2 of Vombatus ursinus. Lineage (NCBI taxonomy): Eukaryota > Metazoa > Chordata > Mammalia > Diprotodontia > Vombatidae > Vombatus > Vombatus ursinus. Next base: position 40,512 of record NW_020944233.1, on the reverse strand, counting down.
CCTCTTTTCTAAAATATATAGAGAATTAAATCAAATTTATAAGAATACAATAATATAACAATGTCAGTGTTTCTATGGGACTGAAGAGACCCAAAGTAGTGATGTTAAAATTTGATACATATAATTGTGGCTAGACAAAGAATCAAGCAGTGTGGTGCAGCCACAATGGTGGGGCATAACACAACAGTGAGGCAGGTGCCCTAGTGACAAAAAGTCCCTTTACATCAGGGCTTCATGGCTGGGATGTTGTAATTGCTGGTGCTTACTGGAGCTTGGGCCATTCAGTCAGTCCTGTGATTTAGCTTTAGAACAGTTCAGCTAGAGAATGAGCACACAGGATTATTGTTATGCCAGGGTCTTTGAAGCAAGACTAGTAGTTGAATATCTCTTTTCTGTGGAGCACACATGGCACAGAAGTCACTCAAGACCACAATAAAAGATGTAAAAAGAGAACTTTTTTGGCCTTGTCTCCACCTGGATCATCCTTTTGGGTCTCATAACTCAGCCTTCTGTTTTTTCTTAACTTCCTAGGTTTATGAACTCAACCAGTGTTGTGAATCCAAAACTTTCTCCATTAGCTGAGCTGTTGTGACTTCTCTCATCTGAAATGTTAACCATATCAAGAGCTCACAGAAGTTACACAATATTTATCAACTCTGAAAAATAAAATAAAATGCTAGAGTTGACAGAAGTTATACCTATCAGCATTCCCCAATTGATAAATGGTCAAAGGATATGAACAGACAGTTCTCAGATGAAGAAATTAAAGCCATCTATAGTCATATGAAAAATGCTCTAAATCACTATTGATTAGAGAAATGCAAATCAAAACAACTCTGAGGTACCACATCACACCTATCAGATTAGCCAACATGACAAAACAGAAAAATGATAAATGTTGGAGAAGATGTGGGAAAATTGGAACACTAATGCATTGTTGGTGGATATGTGAACTGATTCAACTGTTTCAAAGAGCAATTTGGAAATATGCCCAAAGGGCTATAAAAATGTGCATACCCTTTGACCCAGCAATAGCACTTCTAGGGCTATATCCCAAAGAGATCACACAAATGAGAAAAGGACCTACATGTACAAAAATATTCATAGCAGCTCTTTTTGTGGTGGCAAAGAATTGGAAATTGAGAGGATGCCCATCAATTGGGGAATGGCTGAACAAGTTGAGGCATATGAATGCAATGGAATACTATTGTGTTATAAGAAATGATGAGCAGGCACACTTCAGAAAAACCTGGAAAGACTTGTATGGACTGATGCTGAGTGAAGTGAGCAGAACCAGAAGAACATTGTACACAGTTAACAACCACCCTGTATGATGACTAATATTAATAAACTTAACAATTCCCAACAATACAAGTATCTAAGGCATCTCCAAAGGCCTTGTGATGGAAAATGCTATCCACACCCAAAGAAAGCACTATGGAGTTTGAATGCAGATCAAAACATACTATTTGCTATTTTGTTCTTCTGTTGAGTTTAGTTTCCTCTTTCTGGTGGTCCTTCCTATTGGTTCTAATTATTACTTCTAATATCACTAATGTGAAAAATATGTTTAACTGGAATGTAATTGTATAGCTTATATCAGACTGTGCGCCACATTGGGAAAGGTGGTGGGGAGGGAGGGGGAGAAAAATTTTAAACTCAAAAACATATGGAACTGATTGTTGATAAATCAAAATAAATTAATTAAAAAAAAAAAGAAAAAGGATACTGGCTTTCCCTACCCACAGAAAATAAAAATCACCTCATTTATTTAGGTCTGATTTGACTTGTATACAAAGTATTTTGTGCTCAGAATCATCTAGTTCCCATGTCTGTTTGGGCAGGTAGATTTTCAGGCATTTTATACCGTCTAGTTATTTTAAACGGCTTAAAACAATATGAAGTCACGCTGCTGACACAGGGTGTAGTTTTCCTATTTTTTTCTTTAGATTCAATCTTTTTGAGCTTTCTCTTTGTTTGAGATCACGATGACTACCCCTGCTTTTCCTGCATAATCAATTTTACTCCTGATCTTTCTTTTATCTTTATGTGTATCTCATTTTTATAGCATTTTCTGAAAGCAACATACTTACTGTTGTATTCAAAATTTTAACCTATCAGCAGTTTCTATTTGATGGGCAGTTTTTATACAATCTTGAATTCTTGTTTCCAAAGTTTGGATGTCTGTCTTTATCAGATATTTACTACTTCATATTATCTACCTAATCCATTACAGTGATCCACTACTCCACTTCTTATCCAGTATCAGATTGTATGGAGGATTCTTGCTTCTTCTTTTTTTTTTTAATTTGAAATAGAATTTGAAATCTAGCACTGCTAGGTCTCCTTCCTTCACTTTTCTCCCCATTCATTCATTCTCTTGATATTCTCCATTGGTTGTTCTTCCAGTGAAATTTTGCTAACTCTACCCCCACCCCCAATCTATAAAATGGCTCTTTGGTATTTTGACTGGTATGGCACTGAATACAAAAATGAATTTTGGAAGAATCTTTATTTGTATTTGATTGGATTGGCCCACCCACAAGCGATTAAGATGTTTCCCATTGTCTCCCAGGAACCAAATGGGTATCTAGAGGTGAGAACATGACCCCTGCTCAGGAGGGGATGTTTGTGTGCTTCTGTCCTTACAGAATCCTTTCTCAATGGCTACCCATTAAGAAGTGGTAAAATGTAATTTGTGCCAGTTAATTAATGAATATTGGAAGAATAACAACTGCACATTTGATATTGAGGAGATGTTAACAGGATGAATGACACTGAAGGGAACACATGAGTGATAATACTAGAAACCTCCCCCCCTCCCCAGCTATTCAAGAGTACTCTAAGAACCCTGAGGAGCACAGTAGCCACACTTTGAGGAATCAAGCTGCTAGTCCAAATATGGGCCTGGGAGGGTGAACACAGGAGTGTGAGCTCCACAAAGCACTGGAAACAGCAGATAGCCACCAATAAAGTAATAGCTAAATAAATTGTGACAACATATATTACTTGCATAGAATCAAATTGCTGGCCTTCTGAGTGGGGGTGGGGAGGAAGGAGGCAGGAAAAGATTTGGAACTCAAAATTTGAAAAAAATCATGTTAAAATTATTTTTACATGTAATTGGGGGAAAATAAAATATTAAAATTTTTAAAAATCTTAAAATTACGAAAAAATGTTTCCAGTTGTTTAGATCCATCTCTGTTCCTTTGAAAATTGTTTTGTCGTTGGCTTCAAAGAGTTCCTGGGCCTGTCTTGGTAGAGAGACTCCCAAGTATTTTATACTATCTGAAGTGATTTTCAATTTCTCTGTCTCCATCTCTGTCTGTCTCTGTCTCTGTCTCTGTCTCTCTCCCTTTCCTGATCTTCGTTGATGATCTAGAGAAGTGATGAAGTACGTGGGTTTGTTTTCCATCCTGCAACTTTACCAAAGTCATCCAGGGTTTCAACTCAATTTTTAGTTTATTCTATATCATCCTGTCATCAGCAAAAATTGGTGTTTTTCCCCTCTCATTGCCTATTCTTATTCATTCCACTCCCTTTTCTCCTCTCATTGCTACAGCTAAAATACCTAATACAATATTGCAGGATCACGGTGATCATGGACATCCTTGTTTCATCCCTAATCCTGTTGAAAAGAGATCTAGCTTACCTTCATGACAGATAACAGTTACATTTGCATTTAGAGAGATACTACTTACCATTTTAAGAAAAACACACCTTCTAGTGTTTTTTCTTAGGAATGGGTGTTGATTTTGTCCAAAGCTTCCCCCCCTTTATCTATCTATCTGTCTGTCTGTCTGTCTGTCTATCTATCTATCTATCTATCTATCTACTTGTTATTGATGGGGTCAATTATGTTGATATTTTCCCCTAAGTATTGAATGAGCCTGAATGGTTGTCATTTCCTCACTGGTAATTATAATTTTGGCATCCTTAAGTATCCATTTAGGAAACTAGTCCCTAGTTTCCTCTATCTGTTTTGTCTCTCCCTGCTTTAGATATTAAAACTGTATTTGTGTCCTGGAAGAAATCTGGTAGGACTCCTTCTTTACCTCCCCCCCCCAATGCAGTTTGTCTTATGATTTTGAAAGTCATGGTTCTTTCAGCATTTGCTAGAATTTCCTTGTCCATCACATTGGTCCTGGATTGTTTTGTTTCTTTGCTTCTGTTTTTGTTTTGTCAGAAGGAGCTAGTTCAATTTCTCTTTTCTAAGTAGGGGTTCTTTAAATATGCTATTATTGCATGTTCTATTCTCTAAGCTGTTGTTTTTCGAGGTGGTTTGTAGATGTATACCTTCCCAATTCATTGATCTGTGTTCTCTGTCAATCTGTGTGTGTGTGTGTGTGTGTGTGTGTGTGTGTGTGTGTCTGTCTGTCTGTCTGTGTCTGTGACTGAGTCTGAGTCTGTGTGTGTGTGTGTGAGGCCTTTTAGACATTTTCACCTGGGTAATGCTCTACCTGGGCTGTGAGGTGGCGCGAGAGGATAGGGCATGCCGGTCCTGGAGTCAAGAAGACTCATCCTGAGTCCCAATCTGCGACCCATGTCTACTTTCTTCAGTAGAAACTGTTGGCCTGGGTTTCGCTATCTGCAAAATGACCTGGCCATGTATCTTGACCGAGGAAACCCCAAAATAGGGTCAGTCATGAAGTGATGACCGACAGATGACTGAACCCCTGCAGCAGCAGCAGCAGCAACAACAGTAACAGCATCCCCGGTCCTGGAGTCAAGAAGACTCATCCTGAGTTACAATCTGGTGACCATAGACATCCCAGGGCATGACCTGCCTGGGGAGGGTCTTCAAAATGAAGCAGAAGACTTAAGACTTCCAGCAGAGGCAATGGGGACTCACTTAAGGCTCAGGAACAAAGAAGTCCCCGGATGAAAGTGGAGCTTCTAAGAAAATCAAGTCAGCCAGGCAGCTGTGTAGACATGCCACAGAACAGAAGATCAGCAGCTGAAGGCTCCTAGCATTCTTGTGAGAGATCTGAGGTGAGAACAAGGCTCTTTGGTACTAGAGTGTCTGGCATGGTATTAGAGGCCAGCCTCAGGAGACTCTGGCAATGGGAGGGGCCTTTTTTAGTTGTTGTTTAATCAAGTATACTTCTGGTGATTTAGGCCAAGGAGACCGAAGGCCCGGATTAAGGTAAGGTGGCAGCAGCTGAGATAAAGAGATAAGAGGTATGTAAGAAGACCAGGTTTTCTCCACGTAAGATTAATCTTACCATTTCACCCTTCCTCCTAACTCAAGAAACTCCAGTGGCTTCCTATTAGCTCCAGGATCAAATATGGAGTCCTTTAATTGTCATTCAAAGGTCTTTACAGCCTGGCCCCTTCCTGCCTTTCCCATCTTCAATTTCACTCTCCTGCGTGCATGTGTGCGTGTGTATATGCCTTACAATAATTCTGCAACCAACGCCGGCCTTCCTGCCTATTCCTCACATTAAAGCCGGTCACCAGCCTTTGCCCCATCCACCCCCAGACCAAGAGTGCTCCCCCTGATGTCCTCTGCCCCTTAGAATGCCTGGCCCCCTTGGAGACTTGGCGGCAAGACCACTTTCTGCCTTTCAGCATCATCCCAGATTCAAGAGCTTTCCCATCCAAGGTGACCTTCCATCACCTCTGTCAGTAGCTTCACCTGCCTATTTGAATACATGTGACTTCTCCCCACTAGAATGTAAGCTCCTTCAGGACAGGGATTGTTTTTGCCTTTCTTGATATCTTTGGCCCATAGTGAGTGCTTAAAAAATGAAGATTATTTCATTGGAGGCAATATGAAAACTGCCTGGAAATGGGAGACAGTGAGGGCAAGTGGACCTGTTAAAAGGCTATTGATCACCTTCCACTCCCAACCCCAGTTCCTCTGCAGAAGTGGGAGAGAGTATGGAACATATAATGTCAGATCTTTTTTCAATATATCGATCAGTTTTGCTGAATGTTTTTCTCTTTCTCTTATTTTTTCCTTTCAAAATTATTTATCAGGTAGAAATTTAGGCAACATGAAAATATCAATAAAGTTCATTTTTTAAAGAAAGGAGTTATTAGACCTTCCTACTCTGTGAATTGTGGTGAAGACACACATTGTCACACTAACAGTCATGCGACAGTGTTCCTCTGAGTCACTGACAAATGACTGCCACTAGGATGCAGGTGGAAAGATGTCATACAGGGGATAGCTCAGGAAGCTGTAGAACAAATGTTCTGAATCTGAGGTCTAAGACTTGGGTTTGTTTTTTTTTGGTATGTTTTGAGAACCCTTTCAATATAGGTGATTTCCACTGTAATCCCATGCATTTTTTATTTTATGAATTTAAAAAAAATTATTCTGAGGAGTTCCTAGGTGTCACTAGACAGCACACCAACATGGTCAAGAATCCCTACTCTGGCAGTAGACTAGAGGTGAATGAGCTGGCTGCTTGCAAACTTGGGTCTCCAATTTCAAGGGAGCAAAGAGTGACCTAGGATTAAAAATAATATTAAGGGTTACTTTCCCAGGCCCCCTGAGGGGGTTTGAGGGGCCTTCTGTAGCCCATTCTGTACCTTGAGATCCTGGAACTTGAGAATATCTCAAGTCCTTTGCCCCTTATCTTGAAATGCCATAAGAATTGCACCAAAAGAATTGCCTTTGTTTCCCTTACCCTCTGTTCCTTATCCTGTCATTCATCTTCCTCATGTTGCATCATGACAATTTTTCCTTATCTTGTAAGCAACCACCTTCCTTACCTTCTTTGTTCTTATCCTGTCCCTAATCTCCAGCCCCTATGTGAAACTCTGAAAATACATCATCTTCCTACAGGCTGTATAGCTTTCTGTCTGTATAAGCCTGGGTCTTTTCCTATATTGGCGCCCTTTGTTTAGCTCCTTGCTAGCCTCAGGCCCGTGAAGCTTTGACAAAATAAAGCTCCCAATGGCTACAGAGAAGCTCTAAGTGAATGCTTTCACGTATGAACCAGCTCTCCCCACTCTACACCTCAGCAAAACAACTAGCTTGTTTGCTCCTTGGCCTCCAGAATCGGTTTTGTCTAACCTCTGTACCTTTAAGAAGAGTCAAAAGTTCAAGTGAAGCCAAAGTCCTCTCCCTTCCAGCTTAGGAAGTAGCATTAGTAGCATTCATTCATCTTCTCATCTAGCACTCCAATGGAGTGAATTAACCTTCAGTGTCTGCTACCCAAACAAAACTCATCACACCCAGCACCAAGGTGACCCAAGGGTTAGTGAAGGCAATGCCAGGGGAGACCACATTTTGGAAGCTTCTCTATCAAGCTGGAAAGGCTTCAAGCCTGGTCCACTGGTGGAGGAGGGGAGAGGACCCAGGGCTGGGAAGAGGAATGATAACTAGGCCACATCCCAGAAACATAATCATCCCCCTGGGGCTTGGACTTGCTCCCTTTTTCATTTTAGGTGGTCACTGAATCACTCTGGGAAAATCGAGCTTCCTCCGTGCCAGCAGACACAGGGACTTCTCTCTTCGAGGCGTCCACTGCCAGGGTTACACACTCTCTCGGTCCATCGCCGGAGTACACGGGTGTGGGTGGCCCTTCTGTTGCCCGAGGACCCCCAGGATTTCTGGGATTTGTCTTGTTGTGTAAGCCCTAACAAAACACTGGCTTGAAAGCCGAGCGCAATTAGGCTCAGGGAGACGCCATCCCGGAGGCAACGGGGCCAGCAGAGCCGAAAGGAGAACCAGCCTGGTGAGCTGGAGGGCAGGGGCAGAAGGGACCGGGTTCCCCACGCTACCCTGCTGGGGCCGATATCCCACCAGCCGCCTTCGGCTATGCATGGAAGGAGAGGGGGATGGGGATGGCCAGGGGCGGGGGTGGGGGTGGGGAGTGGAAGGGTGAGAAAATAACAGGTCTAGCCACGGTGGAGGTCCTTCTGTCCCTGACAACTAGCAAGAGCGGACCCAGGCAGCTGTCAGCCACCCGCCCCTCCCCCTCTCCCCAGGCAACTTTCCGAAACCCTGCCCCTCTTCGCCACCACCTCGGCCCTGGAGAAGAAAAAGTGCCCCTTTCTATGTTAATTTGCAGTTCTAAATCCTCTCCCCAGTTCCGTATCCCTCCCCCCCCCACGCCCACACACACTCTGCTACTGAGAAGGCAAGAAAGAAATAAGATACTCATTACACAGAAGAGGCCCTGAAAAACACATTTCCACCTTATCCATGGCATCAATGGGGAAGGGGGCGGGGAGGAAGCGAGGACAAGAAAGGCACAAGATTTCTTGCTTCTCTTCTCATTTGGGCTACATTGCATGGGCCATGTGCAAAAACTTTTTCATTTTATGGAATGAAAATGATCTACTTTAAAAACACTAGAGAGTACAGGAATAAATAGAGTCTTCCTTAAAATGATAGTATGTAGCATCTATCTCAGACCATCAGCAAGGTGTGCATCTGTCGACACGTGGGCTCTCGCACATGTGGGATGCCCAGCCTTGTCACGTCATTAGTAAAGCTTCTTCTTGATTCAACCATGGTTTCGTGGAATTCGTGATATAGGTTACAATTCTTCCCAGAGATTCTATGTATATTGTGGGACAATGCACCCAAGATTTAGGGGTAGAATGTTGTGCTTGTCTGTCTGTCTGCTGCTGCAGTGAGCATTCTAATGACCCACGATCATGTGGAGTGCTTCTTCAGTGCCATGGACCATATGACAGATGCCTTCAAAGGCACTGAGAAAGGCAGCCTCTATTTGACTCCTTACAGAATTCTTTTTCTGTGCAAAGCAAAGGACTCCATGCAGTCGTTCATGATGCCGGTTTACCTAATGAAGGACTATGAGATCAAGCAGCCTGCGTTTGGTGCAAATGACATCAGGGGGACAGTGAAGGGCGAAACAGGAGGTGTCTGGGAAGGACCAACTGTATACAAATTGACCTTGGCAACAGGGGGTGCCGTGGAGTTTGGACAGTGAATGCTGCAGGTGGCTGCCCAAGCCTTCCCAGGTGAAGTCTCCAGTGGAGCTTATGGGTACTCTTACATGCCCAATGGAGCCCATGCTTTTCCTATGCCAGCTGCCGATGGAATGTACCCAAACCCTCCAAGCTATCCCTATGCACCACCTCTACCTCAGTTTTATCCAGGACCTCCCATGATGGATGGGGCCATAGGGTACATGCAGCCCCCCAACACCTCCCCTCTGTATCCTGGACCCATGGAGCCACCAGTTGGTGGCCCTGATGTACCATCTACTTCTGCTGCTGAAGCAAAAGCTGCTGCCAGCACTTACTACAACCCTGTCAATACCCATAACGTTTACATGCCCATGGACCAGCCCTCACCACCTCCATACTACCCCCTGGAAGACAAGAGGACCCAGTAGATGCACCTGCAGTCTCCTCATCACTCACCTGCTTCCTTATTCCCCCAGAGCTGAGTTTGGAATTGGTGGCGAGGCTTTTGTCAGACCTGGCCTTTCCTCTAGGCCTGTGTGTAGTTAGAAGTAACAGGCACAAAGAGAAAGGAGTTAGCCTGGGAGAGTTCCAGCTGGCCTAGAGACATTGACCTTCTGTGTGAAATGCTAACAGTTTGGTTCCCACAGAACTGGACAGGACAGGGGGAGATTAGGTTATTGATTAATTGATGTCTTGGTTTGTTGGTTTACACAAATATGTAAATAGGGCAGAGGGAAATTGGTTTATTGGTTTACACAAATATGTAAACAAGATGAGGGGGAGATTGGTTTTCACAGACTATATAGAAACAATAGATACTACATTGCAAACACAGATGTTAAATGGGATGTACAGGAATGTCGGGACAAGTTGGGGGTTAAAGCCAAGTGATCCTATATAACCACTTGCCCTGCTCCTGTACAGATGTGTGATTCCAATAAGGGAACACACCCAATTCTCAAGACAATTGTTAATAAAGGTATCTCTGCCCTCGCTCCACAACTGTGATTTCTTTTTGACCCAGCTAACTCTTGTTCGGGGAATTCCTCGAGCCCAGTCTGGGGCTGAATTCTGAATTGAGTCTGGGGTTTTTATAACAAACATGGGGACTTGTTTCCGGGATACTCCTCATGCCCCTAGGGAAGTTAAGAGGTAAGAGAGGTAAGTTGAGGAAGAGCGCTTCAGTCAATTTTTGGGTGTCCTCAGCTTTTCCCTCTGGCTGTCCTGGGCTGCGCATGAGATCTGAGACATCAGTATTTGCTGAAGGAGTGTTTGAACAGATCCAGGAAGGAAGGGAAGAACCAGCTGTAGACCATGTAAAGTCGACAAGTCGATCAAAGCAGAGAAAAATTTGTGGCTAGAGTATCTGCCTTGTTGGTCTAAGAGAAGCTTCATTTCTGGGGACTACTGAGGCTAGCCCAGGTGGGGCTTTTAGAGGAACGGTCTGGAAATGGGAAGGAGGAGCTCAAAAGAAAAGGCGCCAAGGGAGGGAAAGAAGGACCCCTGGCCCAAGATTCCCTGAAATAGTCCACTGTGGGGTGGAGAATTCTAGCAAATTGGGGTAGTGGGACTACCCAGAATAATGAAAACTATTAGCAGGGTGGGTCAGACTGTGTTTCCTACTGGAAGGAAAGACTGGTCAAGGTTAGGATTAGAATTGTAGCACATTGTCTGTCTGTCTGTCTGTGGATGTTTTGTGTCTGCCAGAAAAATTCTTTGGGTAACTTTTGAGGTCTGAGATTGGAGAAGGAGCAGTGAGAAAGAGTTGAGTCTTTCAGCTTTCATCAGGAGATTGAAATTAGACTGATAAGGATTTGGAGCATGCTGCCCAAGATGGCTAGGGCCAAGAGAGAAAAGAAAAAGGGTTGAGAAGAATTTGAATTCAGGTTTAATAAAATCCTAAGGCTAGATGTTTGAATTGCTGTCTTTGTATCCCTCTTGGGGGCAATGTGTTTAGAGTTGGGAAAAAAAAATAAGGGTTTTTCCATCTTTTAATGTAATAAGATTTCAGTGATTTGTTTAAAATGCATAGTGAAGTTGTAAAAGCTATTTGGGAAGAGTGAGGGGGTTCTTCCTTCAGATTTCAGAACTGGAAAAGAAAGCTGATCAGCCTTGGTGAGTGCAGTTTGATTGCGGGTAGGGTGTTGTGATGGTTGTTCTGGATAGATTTAGATGGTTTAAGTAACTTGAGAAGGTGTGAGAAAGTGGTCTGTTTTAAGCAGAAGGATTGAAAAATGAAAATTGTGTAGCTTGATTTGAAAACCAATAAAGTTATAGAGGGTTAAGGAGGGCTTTATGTAAGGTGGGTGGGAAGACCTGATTATGCCCTGTTTAAATTGCTTAAGCCTGAGATTTTCAGCAGGGCTCTATCTAATAAGCCACTAAGAAGAAGAGGGGACTTTTTCTTTGTTCCCTTAAGGAAGTAGGAAAGAAAAGGGGAGAGAATTAGAGCAGGAATTATCACCAAGTGTCTTTTTAAGGGAATATGTAAATTTGTGGAAAATATTTCCTTTTAAAGGTCCAAGAGTATTGAATTTAAAACAAAAATGTTTTAAAATGTTTATCATTAGCGATTAAAAATTTGGATCTAATTGGATTTAAGTTTACTGTTTTATAAAGAAAAAATGGTTGTTATGAAAAAAAATTATGTGATTGTAAAATGCTTAATACAGTGGCATATGTTAAATGTTGCATTGTTATTTTTTAATGCAATTGTTAAAGGTACCAAGAATAATAAGAGTGATAATTGCTGAATGTGATAATCTGGAAATGCAATTGATGTTATCTGAAGTTTATTGTTTGTGTTACAAAAGTTATTACTGTTTCTAAATTGTATTGTATTGCCAAAACTCTTAGACTGTAAAATTTGAGGGACCATTGTGAGGTAGAAATGGTGTTAAGGTAACTCTTGACATGGAATGGGTCTTTTAGTGATAAAGATGAGATAATTTGAAACCGTTAAATACCAAGTGAGGTATATTTGGTTATAAGACTATGACAGCAGATTGTCATTTGAAATCTTGACTATTATAAAAATATATAGTGGTTTAAAGTTATAGTTTTAACATATTAATGATGAGATGAATGATTCTCTGTGCAAAGTGACTTGGGAGTGCATTCATCTAAATTGATAATGGGTTGTTTCAAAGTTTATTACAACTGTAGAAATAATTTTATAATGTATGCCCTGTGGTACAAACATATTTTATTATGAAAAACTTATTGATATGTGTTGATTTGGAATTAATGAAATATTCTCTTATTTATCAGGGCCTCAATTAGAAATTTAAAAAAAATTTAACCCAGGCCTTCTTTAGGCTAATGGCTGGATTTGTTGGGGGTGGGCTTTGCGGGCCAGGGGCTCTCAAGGCAGGGACTAGCTTGCATGGAGAAATTGTCCAAGGGTCTTGATTGGGAACGGCAGTAAGATTGTCTGTGGTTATCAGACCAGTAAGAGACATTGAAGAGGTAGTATAGATAATAGAATAATCATAGATAATAGAAAAAAATAAGAATATATAATAGAAAAAAAAAGCCAGTCTATTGGGTGGGAGTGGCCCTAGGAGACTGTTGGATTGGGTGGAGGGGTTCAGAAAGAAAGGTTTTTTTAAAATTTCTGATAATTATTAATTGGATCTGTTTCAAGTTTTAGTATACTGCTTGCAAAGTTCTGAATTTTCTTATATGATGTAATCTGGTAAACAATTGTATGTGATGTTGCTGGAAGGGCAATTACATAATCTGGAATGTTAGATTAAGAATTGTGCCTTCAGAGAAAGAGAAAAAGAAATGATTCTATTTGGTCCTGTTTTGTAACATTTTCTTTTACATATTGTAATTTAAGAAATAAGAACGTCTGAGTTTTGTCTGTGTTTAAAGGAAAGTTTTAACTGGGATTATTTGGCTCTCACTTATGAAGTTTAAAATTGTTAACTAAGCTATTTGGAGTTATTGTTTAAGTCAAGTACTGGCAAAAATATTTTGTGTGTATGTGTGTGTATGTGAGAGAGAAAAGAAACTTGGTAATTATGCAAAAAAAGAGATTTTGTAAAATTTCATAATTCTTATACAGACACCTTTTGACTAGAGAATTTAGGTAACTAGGAATTTTATGGTAATTGAGAAATTGTAAGCTGTTTTTAAGAAAGGGAGATGCTTTTGTGAAAAACTCCTTCAGGTGGGACCCTCATTTTGTGACCTTGGAGTTCCAGCACCCCCAAACCTCTGGATCTCATCATAACCATTATGAGAAATTAAAGGATCCTGATTTATACAGGAATATACTAGTAACAGCTGTCAAGACTGAAAACCTAATTCTGAAATTCTAGGCCAAATAACTCAAATGTTATACTTGCATCTTACTTATAATAACCTCAGACATTCCTGAAGCAATCTATTATTTCATAGATTAGATATTTATGCTTACAAAACTTAGGAATTTGTCATGAAAGAATAGGGACATAACTAAAGTAAGGGGACACCGCTTCCTTAGATTCATGTCAGTTCCAGGCAGAAGTTATATAATGACCAACTGCATTGAGCCAGGTTTAAAGTCTGCCAGTTGTCATAGTGGGGAAATTGAGTCAGGAGAATCCTACCTCAGGCATGCAGAAAAGTCGTTCTCCCGCCCTTCCCATGAGAACATCCTGTCGCAGCTCATCGATGCAGCTCACAAACCTCTTTGCAAGGTGCTGACATCATAGGTTAGGAGCTCAATCAGTTCCTTGTTAACCATACCTGGAGTTAGACTCAGAACAACAGTTCATTAACAGTTTCCAAGGTCTTAGATAGCAAATTCCCCTCACCAGAGCTTCAGGTGAAACTATAGTTTCACATTAATTAGGGAACATCTCCAAAGTTAGCTCTAAGTAGTTTGCATAACTTCCTACGCATGTTCTGATTCCTAATGATGAAATCTTTGATATTCTTTTAAAGGGATTAATTTGTAACAAACTGAGACAACTTTAACATTAACTAAGTAACAGAATAATATCCTACTTCCACAATCTCTTGGCTAATTGTCCCCTAATGATGGGATGTGGGTCCAAGCCAAGACCTTTGTCCCTGGCCCCAGAAAGAATCTGGCTCCCATTTGTCTATGGACCTCAGAAAACCCTTATACTTCACTTAACTGGCCTACATGGTTTATCTCCAACAAACTTCCCCCCTGGGGGGGAAAATCTGCCTCCTCATCATTTCTTGCATAGCAATAGTATTCCATTACATTCATATACCACAATTTGTTTAGCCATTCCACAAAGGATGGACATGACTTCCATTTCCAATTCTCTTGCCACCACAAAAAGAGCTGTTATATTTTTGTACCTATAGATCCTTTTCCCTTTATCTCTTTGTAATACTGACATAATGGTGGAATTGCTGGGTCAAAGGGGATACAGTTTTATAGCTCTTTGGGTAGATTCCAATCGTTCTCCAGAATGGTTGCATCAGTTCACTACTCTGCTGAAAATGCACTTAATGTCTCTAATTTTTCCACCTCCTCTCCAGCATTTCTCATTTCCCTCATCACTCACATTAGCTAGCCAATTTGCGAAGTATGAGGTGGTACATGGGTTGTCTTAATTTGCATTTCTTTAAGCAATAGTGATTTAGAGCACTTTTTCATATGATTATTGATAGCTTTGATTTCTTGGCTAACTGCCAGTTCATACAAGTTGAAGAATCTCTTAATGATAGTAACAAAGGGAAAGTCTGAAAGTGGCAAGGAGTGTGCTAACTCCTCTTTCTGGCCCTAAATGTTAGGGGTTGTTCGAGACGGCTTTCCTTCACTCACTTCTGTAGTAGATTTTTGTTTCAGATTTTCTAACAGGCTGGAAGGGGACCCTTGGGAGATGAGTTCAAGTCACTTTCCTCCCAGGTCTAGGAGAAAGAGATACCTCTGCTGATCGGGGCTGGGAGGAGCCACAAATAATAGTTCAAAATGAATTTTAAAATAAGAGTTCTGGCTCATCAAGAACAGTCCCCTCCTTGATGGGAAGCTGTGTTAATGCAATAAGAGTAAAATGGAAATGGCAACTTGAGTGGAAAGTCCCACTGATGAAGGTGGAAGAGAAGTGTTGTAAAAACCCAAGACTCAATTCAGAATTCAGCCCCAGAAGGGGCTCAATGAATTCCCTGAACAAGAGTCAGCTGGATCAAAAAGAAATCACAGTTGTGGAGTGAGAGAAGAGATACCTTTATTAACAATTCTCTTGAGAATTGGGTGTGTTCCCTCATTGGAATCACACATCTGTACAGGAGCAGGGCAAGTGGTTATATAGGATCACTTGGCTTTAACCCCCAACTTGTCCCAACATTCCTGTACATCCCATTTAAGATCTGTGTTTGCAATGCAGTATCTATTGTTTCTATATAGTCTGTGAAAACCAATCTCCCCCTCATCTTGTTTACATATTTGTGTAAACCAATAAACCAAGACATCAATTAATCAATAACCTATCTCCCCTTGTCCTGTCCAATTCTGTGGGAACCAAACTATTAGCATTTCTCGCAATTCCCCCATTTTTTTTAATAAGGATTTGGTCCCCACACCTTCCCGATTTCCTTATCTTCTAATCTCCTTAACATGATTTTGAACTCTCCATCACTGTGGAAAGTCTCACTGGTACTTTCAATCATCATCCTTATATTGCCAGAGCCTGCCCTCTGAACTCCCACTGTGGGTCCTACTGGGATAATCTTTAGTGAGGTTATCAATCGCTATACTAGTCCCCTATTGCATGGAACTATACAACATTCTACAGCAGTTAATATTCTAACCATCCCGTTAATTAATTATCTATCCCAGAGTTCTCTGCCAATTCCTCAGCTAAAGTGGTTAAAACTCACAATACCTTAGTGATGGTTCTATCTCGGGCTGTACTACCGAGCAACATTTCATCAGGGGATTTAAAATAGTGTGGGAGAAAGTGAATGACGCATTAACAAATTTAAAAGGGGGCAGTCCCCTTATTAAGTACAGATACAGAGACCCAAAAGCAACAATAAATTGTCCATTTAAATATTCAGAAGTCTCTTCTCATACAGTTGTCTGACATTCTGGACATCATCTGGTGAAGTCCTCTGGTCCAAGTGCCATTCAAACAGTGTCCAGCAGACTATCCTCCTGCAGAGATCCTCCTTGTTGTGTCCACTCTCCTACGAGACTGATCTTAACACAATTTTAAATTATCTTGCCAATAACCAGGGCAAATAGTGAAAGTTAACTCAACCCCCATGTGTCCACTATTACAAGGTCAAAATTGGAAACTTGGCCAATTGTCATATTTTAAAAAACTCAAGTTAGAAAAACTAGAACCTAGCCTTACACTACGCATTACTTCTAGTTTTATACCTTGCATTAGTTCATTATTCATTCCTATTCACATTCCCCATCAGGAGGATGAGATTCCACTAAGAAATTACTAACACACTCCAATATATAGTAGTTAATTTAAAACCAGTACATATCAAATACTAAAACAGTCCCAACTTTTGGTCATGTACAACTAAATAATCCTTAATTAAAATGGATGCTTCTTTCAAGGCATTTACAAGATAAGTCACAAGCTATTCCTCTTTTAACATTAATTTGTAACAAACTGAGACAACTTTAACATTAACTAAGTATTAACTAAGTGACAGAATAATATCCTACTTCCACAATCTGCTATAATTATAATAATAATAATTATCCCCTAATAATGGGCTGCATTGCAAACACAGATCTTAAATGGGATGTACAGGAATGTTGGGACAAGTTGGGGGTTAAAGCCAAGTGATCCTATATAACCACTTGCCCTGCTCCTGTACAGATGTGTGATTCCAATGAGGGAACACACCCAATTCTCAAGAGAATTGTTAATAAAGGTATCTCTTCTCTCACTCCACAACTGTGATTTCTTTTTGATCCAGCTGACTCTTGTTCAGGGAATTCATTGAGCCCCTTCTGGGGCTGAATTCTGAATTGAGTCTTGGGTTTTTACAACACTTCTCTTCCACCTTCATCAGTGGGACTTTCCACTCAAGTTGCCATTTCCATTTTACTCTTATTGCATTAACACAGCTTCCCATCAAGGAGGGGACTGTTCTTGATGAGCCAGAACTCTTATTTTAAAATTCATTTTGAACTATTATTTGTGGCTCCTCCCAGCCCCGATCAGCAGAGGTATCTCTTTCTCCTAGATCTGGGAGGAAAGTGACTTGAACTCATCTCCCAAGGGTCCCCTTCCAGCCTGTTAGAAAATCTGAAACAAAAATCTACTACAGAAGTGAGTGAAGGAAAGCCTTCTCGAACAACCCCTAACATTTAGGGCCAGAAAGAGGAGTTAGCACACTCCTTGCCACTTTCAGACTTTCCCTTTGTTACTATCATTAAGAGATTCTTCAACTTGTATGAACTGGCAGTTAGCCAAGAAATCAAAGCTATCAATAATCATATGAAAAAGTGCTCTAAATCACTATTGCTTAAAGAAATGCAAATTAAGACAACCCATGTACCACCTCATACTTCGCAAATTGGCTAGCTAATGTGAGTGATGAGGGAAATGAGAAATGCTGGAGAGGAGGTGGAAAAATTAGAGACATTAAGTGCATTTTCAGCAGAGTAGTGAACTGATGCAACCATTCTGGAGAACGATTGGAATCTACCCAAAGAGCTATAAAACTGCATCCTCTTTGACCCAGCAATTCCACCATTATGTCAGTATTACAAAGAGATAAAGGGAAAAGGATCTATAGGTACAAAAATATAACAGCTCTTTTTGTGGTGGCAAGAGAATTGGAAATGGAAGTCATGTCCATCCCTTGTGGAATGGCTAAACAAATTGTGGTATATGAATGTAATGGAATACTATTGCTATGCAAGAAATGATGAGGAGGCAGATTTTCAGAAAAACCTGGAAAGACTTAAAGCACATCATGCTGAATGAAATGAAAGAGAATATTGTACATAGTAACGGCCATACTGTGTGATGACTGACTTTGATAGACTTAGCTCTTCTCAGCAATACAGTGATCCAAGGCAATTCCAAAAGACTTGTGGAAAATGCTATCCACATCCAAAGAAAGAACCATGGAGTCTGAATGCAGATAGGAGCATACTATTTTCCCTTTTTTGTTGTTTTTTCTTGTGGTTTTTTCCTTTTTATTCTGATTCTTCTTTTACAATGTGACTAATGTAGAAATATGTTTAACATAATTGAACATGTATAACCTATATCAGATTGCTTGCTGTCTTGGGGAGGCGGGAGGAAAGGGAGGAAGAAAAATCTGGAGCCCAAAATCTTACAAAAATGAGTGTTGAAAACTATCTCTACATGTAATTGGAAAAAAACAAAATACTATTAAATGCAAAAAATAAAATAAAACCATCACCAAGCATTATATGTAATGTGGATAAGCTAGAAGCATTTCCAACAAGATGCAGGGTGTGTGAAACAAGAATGTCCATTATTGCCACTGTTACTCAATATTGTACTAGAAATGTTAACTTTAGCAATAAGAGAAGAAAAAGAAATTGAAGGAATTAGAATAGGCCAAGAAGAAACAAAGGAATCACTCTTTGCATATCATATGATGGTATACTTAGAGAATCCTAGAGAATCAAGTGAAAAATTACCTGAAATAATTCAAAAAAATTCATCAAAGTTGCAGGATCTTTCCACTAGTTCCACTGTTCAAGAATTTTCTCAGGGGGACTTTTTTGTTTTTGTTTTTTCAAAGATCAATATGGGAGAGTGACAACAATTTACTGTTTATGCCCTTGGAATAATAAAATAGAAGTTGAAAGAATCTACCCATGACTTCCTAGAATAGGTCTTAGAATGAAAAGTGCCAGGAATAGTGTAGGCAAAGTTCAGTTTCCCAGTCAACAGAAAATATTGCAAGTAGCCAGAAAGAAACAATTCAAGTATTGTGAAGCTACAGTTAGGATAATGCAAGATTTAGCAGCTTCTATATTAAAGTATAGGAAGGCTTGAAATATGATATTCTGGAAGACAATTGAGCTAGGATTTCAACCAAAAATCACCAATAGCAAAACTAACTGTAATTCTTCAAGTAGAAAAGTGGGTATTTAATGAAAAAGAGGACTTCAAAGTATTCTTGATGAAGGGACCATAGCTGAATAGAAAATTTGACTTTCTAATACAAGATTCAAGGAAACCATACAAAGGTAAACAGTAAAAGGAAATCATAAGAAATTTAATAAGTTTCAGATGTTTAGATTGCTACATAGGAAGATGATATTTATAGATCATAAGCCCCTTCTTATTATGAGGCTAGTTAGAAGGAAGATATATATAGAGGGCCCAGGTGTCAATTGAATATGAAAGGATGATGTCTTAAAAATAAAATTAAGGCATGAAAGAAGAATACACTGTAAAAAAAATTGAAGCAAGTATCTCTGATAAAGGCCTTATTTCTCAAACATAGATAACTGAATGCAATTCATGAAAATAAGAGGCATTCCTCAATTGATAAATTATCAAAAGATATGATCAGATTTCAGATAAAGAAATCAAAGTGATTTTTAGTCAAATGAAAAACTACTCTAACTCCCTATTGATTGGAGAAATGCAAATTAAAACAATTGTCAGGTAGTAACTCATAAATTGGCAAATAGGACAGAAAAGATAAATGATAAATGTTGCAGGGGGTGTGGGGAAAATGAGACTTTAATGTATTGTTGGTGGAGATGTGAACTGATTCCATCATTCTGTGGAGAATTTGGAATTATACCTAAAGGGCTATAAAACCATGCAGATGCTTTGACCTAGCAAGGCCTGCATCCCAAAGATGAAAAAAAAGGAAAATGAAATATAGCAGCTCTTTCATGTGAGTAAAGAATTAGAAATTGAGGGGATGCCCATCAATTGGGGAATAGTTGAACAAGTTGGGGTTTGTGATTATGGTGGAATACTATTGGACTATAAGAAATAATGAAAAGGATGCTGTCAGAAAAACCTGGAAAGACTTGCAAGGGCTGAGGCAAAGTAAAATGTACAGTTTACAAAGTAACAGCAATATTGTAAAATGATCCATTGTGAAGACTTACCTATTCTCAGAGATACAATGATCCAAAACAACTATGAAGAAATTGTGATGAAAAATGATGTTCATACACAGAGAAAGAACTGATAGTTTGATTATAGATTGTTGCATACTTTTTAAAAATTCCTATTTTTTCTTGTTTTTTTTTCTGTTTTCTTGCACAACATGATTATTATGACTATCTTTTTACATGACTACATAAGCATAAACTATATTGAATTGCTTGCCTACTCAATGAGTGGGGTGGGAGAGGATGTAGGGTAAGATTTTGAAACTCCAAGTTTTAAAAATAAATGTTAAAAATTGTTTTTACATGTAATTGGGGAAAACTTAAATACTAAATAAGAAAAAAAATAAAAATTTCTTGTTTATGTCCTTTCACTATTTTTCACTTGGTGAATGACTCACATTCTTATGTACTGACCAAGTTCTTTGGATGCTTGGTATATAAGTCCTTTATCTGCGAAAACATGCATAAAATTTCACCTGTGAAATTTTCTCTTTTCTTCTGATCGTGGCTATATTGGTTTTGTTTGTAAAAAGTCCTTTAATTTAATGTAATCAAAATGGTTCATTTTACACTTCATACTGCTCTTTCTCTTTTACATATTTTTATTAGTTCCTTTGATATTCTAGACCATTCATTCTTCCAAATGAATGCTGTTACTAATTTTCTAATTCAATAAAATAATTTTTGGCAACTTAATTGGGATGGCATTGAATATTTCACAGTTTTGCAATATCTATTTTTATCACACACTTTTAAAAGCTCAATTCACGTTTAACAGCATCCAGATTAAAAGTTGCTGTGTCTAACAACCTTTCTGTTTCTCTCCTATTTCGCAATATAAGACAATTTACAAATAAAATAATAACACAAATAACAAACTTCAGATGGCATAAATTATGTTTCCAAGTTATCCCATCTTAAAATCATTATGTACAGAATTTGATGACATAAAATATATCTCATTCACAATTTGGATTGTAATATTTGTGCTATATCCAAGACAGAAAAAAAAGATGACTGCTCATAGTATCAATCCAATCCAATAAAAAGGTATTGTAATTAAGAATATATTTCTTTAGATACAGTTGATATAGAAAGAATGTCTCCTTGTTGACATACCTTGTTACACCATGACACAAGAAAAAATGAATTACTTATCCAGCTCAATAAAGTAAGGGACCTTCACTAACCCCTTGATATGTTCCTTTTATAAAAATTATTTCTTTTACAAAAAAAAAAACTCTAAAAAAGGAACACACTGAAAGCAAGTCATTGATGTAGTGGGTCCTGGATTTCATGCAGTGTTCATAAACATCAAAAATGGTGAATATTGGTGTGAAAATGTCACTGCAGTATTCAAAGATAACTGTGTAAAACTTTTCTATGAGACCCCAGGAACAACCCTGGAACAGCTGAACCAGATGAAAGATGGGGTGCAGCAGTCCAGTAGCCCAGATAGCTTGAGAAATTAACTGGAAAGGCCCCTCTTACCTTGGGGGAAGGGGAGCAGTACATAATGGGAGGCATCCCAGCCAACTAGCGGAAAGCCCAACCTCAGAATACCAGGAGGAGATCCTGAAGCCCAGGTGGTGGAGCAGACAAACACCAACATCTGGACTCTTGAGTGCGTCACTAAGGGTGGGGGAACTGGTGGAAACCAGCTCAGAAAACCATCAAGTGCCCTGGCATTCTACAGCAACTAGCTGTCCCAGTGCCTCTGCAAAACTAAGGGAAGCAGCACTCCAATCCCAGGTGGATAAAGACCCTACAACATCCATCTGAAAGGAGCTGAAGACAGCAAAAGGAAGGAAAGGCCTGGGTAAGCAGGAAATCTCCAGGCACCAGACTACCCAATCGTATCCCTAGAGTTCCAGTGTTGCTGATTCCAGACCAACACCAGGTAAGTTGCCAGAATCCTACAACTTCCAATTGCCAGTAGCAGAGGCCCCAGCACACAAAGCCAGCAACCAGGCCCTAGGCTCTCAACACAAGAAGCTTGGGTCAGTGCTCTCTGCTCCCCAGCAAGATAGCCCAATTTCTAAAGGCAGGAAATAAGCAAACACCATGAGCAAAAAGAAACATATGATAGATTCTTATTATGGGAAGAGTGAAGATCAAGGCAGAAATTCTGAAGAGGACAACGTTGTCAACAGACCCACATCTGGAACCTCAAAAGGGAATATGAACTGGTCTGAAGCCCAAAAAGCCTTCTTGGAAGAGCTCAAGAAGGATTTTAAAAGTCAAATGAGAGAGGTAGAAGAAAAAGTGGGAAAAGAAATGAGAGGTATGCAAGAGAGAGTCAATAGCTTGGAAAAGGAAGGACAAAAACTAACTGTAGCTTAAAAAATACAATTGGCCAACTGGAAAAAAGTACACTGAAGAAAACAAGTCCCTAAAAAATGCAATTAGCTAAATTGGGAAGGAGGTACAAAATCTAATAGAAGAAAACAATTTGTTTAAAATTAGAATTGAGCTAATGAAAGCTAATGACTCTATGAGAGAGCAAGAATCAGTCAAACAAAAACAAAAGAATGAAAAAATAGATGAAAATGTAAAATACCTCATTGGCAAAACAACTGACCTGGAAAATTGATCCAGGAGAGACAATTTAAAAATTATTGGTCTACCTGAAAATCATGATGAAAAAAAGAGCCTGGACAGTATCTTTCAGGAAATCGAGGAAAACTGTCCTGAGGTCCTAGAACCAGAGGGTAAAATAGCCATAGAAAGAATCCACCCATCACCTCCTGAAAGAGATCCCAAATTGAAAACACCAAGGAATATAGTGGCCAAATATCAAAATTACCAGGTCAAAGAGAAAATACTGCAAGCAGCCAGAAACAATTCAAATATCATGGAACCACAGTCAGGATTAGACAGGACATAGACAGGACATTAGACAGGGATATGATATTCTGTAAGGCAGAGGAGCTTGGATTACAACCAAGGATCAACCACCCAGCAAAAATGACCATGATCTTTCATGGGAGGAGATGGATATTCTATGAAATAGGAGACTTCCAAACCTTCCTGATAAAAAGAGCAGAGTTCAACAGAAAATTTGATCTTCAAATACAAGACTCAACATAAAAAGATAAATGGGACAAAAACAAACAATATTCTGCTAATGATGGCAAACTCTTTATATCCCTACAAGGGAAGATGACACTTATAAGTCTTGAGAACTGTGTTGTTATTACACCACATTAAAGAGGTATACATAAAGGAGGTGGGTATAAATTGATTTTGATGTAATGATGAAAAAAAACTAATCAAGTGGGTTAAATGGATCCAAGTAAGTGAATTAATCTGATCTAACTAAAAACATGTACTGAGAGAAAAGGAAAGGAGGTGGCAGACAAGGGTAAATTACATTACAGGAAAAGGCTCAACAACCTATTACAGCAGAAGGAAAGAAAGGAGGGAGATGAGCATTGTTTGAACCTTACTGTCATCAGATTTGGCTCAAGGAGGTAATAACATAATCAGTTAGGTGCAGAAATCTAACATGCCCTACAGGCAGTAGGAAGGAAAAGAGGAAAGAAGAGGGAGGAGGCTAATAGAAGGGAAGTGGGACTGAGGGAGGTGGTGATCAAAAGCAAAACTTTAGTGAGGAGGGAAAAGGAGAAAGGAGAAAGAAAAACATAAATGGGGGGTGGGGGTGGAAGGGTGGAGAGAAAGAGACAGATAGTAATCATAATTGTGAATGTAATATATGAATGTAATGGAATACTATTGTTCTATAAGAAATGATGAACAGGCAGACTTCAGATAAACCTGGAAAGACTGGTATGGTTTGATGCTGAGTGAACTGAGCAGAACCAGGAGAGTGTTGTACCCAGGAACAGCCACATTAAGTGATGACTGACTTTGATAGACTTAACCCCTCTCAGCAATACAAGGATCTAAGACATCTGCAAAACCTCATGATGGAAAATACTATCCACATCCAGAGAAAGAACTATGGAGTTTGAGTATAGATTGAAGCATACTTTTTGCTATTTTTTTTCTTCTGCTGTGTTTTGTTTCCTCTTTCTGGTGGTTCCTCCTACTACTTCTAATTCTTACTTACAACATCACTAATGTGAAAATATGTTTAATAGGAATGTATATGTATAGCCTATATTAGATTGCACATCATGTTGGGGAGAGAGGTAGGGTCGGAGGGAGAGAAAAATTTAAAACTCAAAAGCTTATGGAAGTGATTGTTGATAAATTAAAATAAATTAATAAAAAAGCAAAAGAAACTTTTCTATGAAAAATTTGCATTATGACATTAGGCAATACCATGAACTTGGGCTTCAGAATTTGTGTAAAATGAATAATGAAGTAAATCAGTTGTTTGTACAGGAAAATAAACAATTTATTCCAAAGAATGTTACAGATGTAATGAAACAAACAAACAAGCTTATGCATGATACAAAACTTAGATAATACTTTGACATTTAAGTATTAAATGCAAATAAATAAAATCATTCAATTGTAATGGAGACAATATGACTAGAAATAGGAAAAAACAAAAGAGTAAATCTGAAGAAATGCTCTTTACAAGATTGAAATGATTTTAAAAAAAGAGTTAAAACAAATTAAGAAAATTCCACAGTAAATAGAATACCATTATTGTGGGGACAAAAACAATGAATAAATCTTTATTTCATGTTAGTGAGCTGGTTCCTTGGTTTGTTTTCCTGGATTTAGCAGTCTACTACATGAAACCATATGCTTCAGGGAAAGTTTTTCTGTTGTGTATTTTGTCCTTGGCCAGAGTCCACAAATTTTCCAGCCTGATGTTCTTAAACTCAGAGACAATTGTGCCTGAGGTAGTATCTTGGTGTTTTTACCTGGAGTCAAGTTGTGAATTATTTCTCCAAATACTTCTCATAGTGAGGTGTTCATTGAGTAAAGCTGCTTAAAGCTGCAAGGCTTAGATTTGGACTTCCAGAAACCAAAATGGCAGAGTAAAGAAGTAAATTGCTCTCTCCCTCCTTCATTGAACTCTGAAGGCCCAGAAAATATTACCCCAGGAAAACCTCTGGAACAGCTTGAGCAAGCAGAAAGATGGGGTGCAGTAGTTTTGCAGCCTAGGAAGCTTGGGGGATTAATAGGAAAACCCTTCATACTCTGGGTGGGGTGAGGGGAGCAGTACAGGACAAGAGGCATTTCAGTAAGCCAGAGGCAAGTGTCACCTAAGCAAACCAGGGGGAAATCCTGAGCCCCTGAATGGTGGAGCTGGCAGCAGGATTCCCCTCTTCCAGTGCCTTGGCACAGGCAGGGGAACGCGTAAACACCACATGTGCTAATATTCTGCAACCTCCCAGTACTTCAAAACAATTCCTGGAAGCACAATTCCAAGAGACACAGCTCCAGGCTCCCAGACATTGTCCAGTAGCCAACATAAAGCCATTTGAGTGCTTTAAAAAAGCCCAGGTGAGCGGGCTTACTCCAGGAGTCAGACTCCTCACTTCCACCCTGAGAACTCCAGTGTTCCTGATTCCAGCTCAGGACAGTGTAAGCTACTAGACACCTACAGCCTTCAGCTGCCAGTTCCTGAGGCATCAGCAAACAAAGTCAGTGACTGGGTCTTGGGCTTCCAGTACAAGAAGCTTGTGTCAGTGCTCTGTGTAGCAGGAAAGCTCAGTTTTAAAATAAAGAAACACCTTGAACAGAAAGAAACTGACCATGACCAAAGATTCTTATTTTGGGGACAGGGAAGAGCACAGATGAGGACAACACGGTCAATATTCCCATATCTAAAACCTCAAAGGGGAATATGAACTGGTTTCAAGACTAAAAAGCTTTCTTGGAAGAGATCAAGAAAAATTTTAAAAGTCAAATAAAAAAAGAAGAAGAAAAACTGGGAAAGGAAATGAGAGGTATGTAAGACAGAGTCAATAGCTTGTAAAAGGAAAGACAAACATTGACTGTAGAAAACAAGTCCTTAAAAAATACAATGGTACCAAATGGAAAAAAGTACACTGAAGAAAACAAATCATTAAAAATACAGTTGGCCAGATGGGGAAAAAGCACACTGAAGAAATAAACTCCTTAAATGTAAAATTGGTCACATGGAAAAGGAGGCACAAAAGCTCACTGAAGAGAAGAAATCTTTGAAAAGTGAAATGGACCAAATGGCAAATGAGGTACAAAATGTAATAGGAAGAAACAATTCATTAAAAATTAGAATTGGGCAAGTGGAAGTTAATGATTCTATGAAATATCCAGAATCAGTTAAACAGAAACAAAAGCATGAAAAAAATGGAAGAAAATGTAAAATCATTGGTAAAACACTGATCTGGAAAATAAATCCAGGAGAAACAATTTTTAAAATTACTGATCTATCTGAAAACCATGATGAAAAAAAGATCTGGATAGCTTCTTTCAGGAAATCATTAAGGAAAATTGACCTGAGATCCTAGAAACAGAAGGGAAAATAGTCATTGAAAGAATGCACCAATCACCTCCTGAAAGCCATCCCAATTTGAAAACACCAAGGCATATAGTAGCCAAATTCCAAATTAACCAGATCGAAGAGAAAATATTTCCAGCAGCCAGAAAGAAACAGTGAAGCCAAAACATGGTTCCCAAAAGGGAATGGTTGTTCTCTGCCCACTTCGATGCAAAAAGATAACAAATTGGTTTAGTAACTAGTGAAATGTCTGCATTAGCAATCGATCTCATCTCTCTCTTTTCCTACCATGCCACAAACTATTCAGAGTTAACAGATGAAGAAAACTCTCCATGGGATCATCAAGAAGAGCTAATGATGTCCGTTTGATAGAAACAAGATATTCTTGTTGGTAGAAGATCTCTGCCCAGGCTGCTTGTTAGAGGAAGATCAAGTAAAGTCTCCAATAAGATTTGAAAGTGAACCAGACATTCCTCAGCATCCTCAATCTTCTGAAATGTGGGGGTTGTCAAGGCTAAGAAAGAAAGTGGAAGAAAGATGCAGAAGAAATGATGGCAAAATTTTTGGCAAAGCTGGAAGAGATGTCATTTGTGTGGAATCCTCAAAGATGCCCAACTGTGTGGGAGCAACAGACACTGCTTGGCAAGATCACAGTTGGCCACAGACCAGTCCCATTTGATTTGCTGCTGAGTTCTCTCCTTAGGAGACTTCCAAATGGAAGTCAGATGCTGCTGGGGCAATTGAAATGAAGAGAATCTTGATTCAAAGATTTGTTCTTCTGCCTGGAAAACAATTCCTCACATTAATGCAACTTCATGCTATTGCCTGAAGAGGCAATTGGTAGATTTCCAAGAGAATAAAGTCTCACAACATCTCACTGTTTCACAAAGACATTGCTTCTTCTCACAAACCAGTGAAATCAGCACAATACACGAATGTGGGAGCTGTTGAAAAATATGGCAGAAAAGTTGTGTAACCCAACAGAAGGAAGTCATCCTCCTCCAGATTGCTGATCCAGGAAGGCCAGAGACTCCAGACATGGAAATCACAATGAGCTGGAACTTTCCTCTCATTCATGGGCATCAGAAGGAATGGCCTGAAGAACACAGAAAGAGGAAAGCTTCATAATGCAATAGAAACAATGGCTTCACATCTGGATTCTATCAATAGTAATGTGGAAGGGAGGCAAATGATGGTGGCCAGCCTACTCGATATTCATGCCCAGGTTTTTGCCCAAATGTTTCTGGTAAGACCTTTGACTCATTTCAGGAATATTGGATATTATGAGAAACACCCAAACATTTTGCCAAGAAAAAGATGCATTTTGGGAAAAGACCTTTCCCCTCCACAGTATCCATCAGAGGCTCGGAGATTTGAATTGTTTTTTCATGGTTACTATTGCTAACTGCATTTCCCTTCATCCTATTACCCCACCCCATTTATTCTATTCTCTCTCTCCTTTTACTCTATACTTCCTCAAAAGTGTTTTTCTTCTGACTGCCCTCTTCCCCAATCTGCCCTCACTTTAACATCCCTGTTCTCTTATCCCCTTCCCCTCTTACTTGTAGGATAAGATAGGGTAAGGTAGATTTCTATACAATATACAATATTCCCCTGGGAGCCAATTCTGATGAGAGTAAGGTTCACTCACTCTCCATCAGTTCCCCCCTCTTTTCCTCTACTGTAAAAGCTTTTTCTTGCCTCTTCTATGTGAGATAATTTACCCCATTCTACTTCTCCATTTCTCTTTTTCCCAGTTCATTCCTCTTTTACACTTTTATTTTTTAGATACTATCCCTTCATATTCAACTGACACTGGGCCCAGGGTCTATATATATCTTCCTTCTAACTGGACTAAAAATGGCATAGGGCTTATGATTTACAAATATCATCTTCCCATTTGGCAATGTAAGCAGGTGAAACTTATTAAATCCCTTATGACTTCCCTTTCCTGTTTACCTTGTGTATGGTTTCCTTGAATCTTGTATTTGAAAGTCAAATTTTCTATTCAGCTATGGTCCCTTCATCAAGAATGCTTCAAAGTCCTTTATTTCATTGAATGTCCACTTTCCCCTTGAAGGATTTTAGTTAGTTTTGCTATTGGTGATTTTTAGCTGTAATCCTGGCTCAATTGCCTTCCAGAATATCATATTTCAAGCCTTCCTATCCTTTAATATAGAAGCTGCTAAATCTTACATTATCCTGACTGTGGCTCCACAATACTTGAGTTGTTTCTTTCTGGCTACTTGCAATATTTTCTATTGACTGGGGAATTCTGAACTTTCCCTACACTATTCCTGTCACTTTTCATTTTAAGACCTCTTTTAGAAAGTCATCAGTGGATTCTTTCCATTTCTATTTCACTATTTCAGGGGCCAAGATGGCAGACTAAACAGTAACTTGTTGTCACTCTCCCATATTGATCTTTGAAAAAACAAAAACAAAAAATGTCCTCCTGAGAAAATTCTTGAACAGTGGAACCAGTGGAAAGATGGAGTGTAGCAATATTTTAGCCTGGGAAACTTGGAGGATTGGCAAGAAATGTCCATCTCACTTAGGTGAAAGAGGAGCACAGTCCAGGACAGGAGCTATCCCAGAAAACCACCAACAAACCCTACCTCAGCAAACCAGCAGGAGACCTTGAGCCCCAGTGTGGTGAAGCAGGCAAACACAAACTCTAGGACACCCTGCATGAAACCAGCAGACCTCAGCTTGGATAATGACCATGTGTGCCACCACAGATCCAGGCAGGCAGGCAGGTGTTCTCCAGCAGCCTGACTCATACATGCTTCAGTGTAGCCCTGGGGAAACACAGAAAAACCCCACCTTAGCCTTAACACACTCCAGACAACAACACTAGGCCCCAAGCTCTGCACCCATTATACTGCCAGTCTCCAGCTGCTAACATCTGAGGCCCCAGAAAAAAAGGCAGGTATTAGGACCCTGGCTCATAGCACAAATAAATTGCAAAAGTGCCCACTGTGCCCCTGGTTTCCTGAAAAACCAGGAAATAGGCAAACAGCACAAGTAAAAAACATAAATTAAC
>NW_020944233.1:0-11093 GCF_900497805.2 Vombatus ursinus | reverse complement strand
AAAACCAGGAAATAGGCAAACAGCACAAGTAAAAAACATAAATTAACACTGTACATTGACAGTTTCTATGAGGATATATAAGATCAAAACACAAACTCAGAAGAGGACAATATTGTCAATATACCCACAAACAAAATGTCAAAGGAGAATATGTACTGCTCTCAAGTCCAAAAAGCTTTTTTGGAAGACCTTAAGAAGGATTTTAAAGGTCTAATAAGAAAAGTAGAAGAAAAATTGGGAAAAGAAATGAATAGTATATAAGAGAGAGTCAACAACTTGGAAAAAGGACAAAAATTGATGGAAGAAAACAATTCCTTAAAAAATACAATTGGATGATAAATGGTCAAAAAGCATGAGCAATATTTAGATGAAGTAATCAAAGCTCTATATAGGCATATGAGAAAATATTCTAACTCTCTATCGATTGGTGAAATGCAAATTAAAACAATTCTGAGTTACTGGCTCATGCCTATGAGATTGGCTATTATTGATACAAAGGTAAATGACAGAGGTGGGAGGCTATCTGGTAAAAACTAGACAATACACAGTTGGTGGGTTTGGGAACTAGTTCAATCATTCTTTAGAGCAGTTTGGAACTATGTTCACAGGGCTATAAAACCATGCAGACCTTTGACCTGGCAATAACCACTACTAGGTCTGCATCCTAAAAAAGACAAAACCAAAAATGGAACAGGACCTATATGTACAAAAATATTTATACCAGCTCTTTTCTGAGGGCAAAGAATTAGAAATGGAGGGGATATCCATCAATTAGGAAATGGCTGCACAAATTGTGGCATATGATTGTGATGGAATACTATTTTTCTATAGGAAATGAACAGCTTGATGCTCTTGGAAAAAGCTGGAAAGACTTATATGAGCTGATGCAAAGTGAAATGTAGTGAATACAAAGTAATAGCAATGTTATAGCTCTGAATGGCTTAGCTATTCTGACCAATAACATGATGGAAGGCAAATCTGACATTTTCTATGATAATATTTATGATAAAAATGCCACCCGTCAACAAAGAACTGTTGGCGTCTGAATACAAACTGAAGCATAATTTTTTTTTTTTACTAAATTTTTCTTGAGGCTTTTTTTTGGTCTGTTTTCTTTCACAATATAACCATTATAGAAACGTTTGGCAAGACTACACATATATATTGAATTGCTTACATTCTCAATGGGACAGGAGGAACAGAGGAAGGGAAGAATTTGGAATTCATGGCTTTAAAAACAAGTGTAAAAATTGTTTTTACTTGTAACTGGGGAAAATAAAATTCTAAATAAAAAGAAAAAATACAATTGACTAAATGGGAAAAAGATCATTGAAGAAAACAGCTAAGGAGCTGCAGAATTGGCGAAATGTAAAAGGAGGTACAAAAATTCACTTAAGAGAAGACCTCCTTAAAAAGTAGAATTGGGGGCCAGCTAGGTGGTGAAGGGCATAGCACTCTGACCTTGGAGTCAGGAGGACCTGCATTCAAATCTGGCCTCACACACTTGACACTTAATAGCTATGTGACCCTGGGCAAGTCACTTAACCCCAATTGTCTCACCAAAAAAAGAAGAAAAACAAAAAGTACATTTGGCCAAGTGGAAAAGAGGGCACAAAAGCTAACGAAAGAAAACATTTTCTTAAAAATTAGAATTGGGCTAGTGTAAGCTAATGACTGTATGAGACATGAAGAATCAGTCCAACAAAAGTTAAAGTATTAAAAAATAGAAGAAAACATAAAATATCTCATTGGAAAAAATAACTGACCTGAAAAAGAGATCTAGGAGAGATGATTTAAGAATTATTGGTCTATCTGAATGCCATGATTAAGTAAAAAGAGCTTGGATAGCATCTTTTGAGAAATTAACAAAGAAAGCCTCCCTGAAGTCCTAGAACCAGAGGGTAAAGAAGTCATTGAAAGAGTCCACAAATCACCTCCTGAAAGAGATCCTAAAAGAAAATACCAAAGAATATTGTACCCAAATTCCATAATTTTCAGGTCAAGGTGAAAATTCTTCTAGCAGTCAGAAAGAAATAATTTAAATATCATGGAACCACAGTCAGGTTTGCACAGGACATAGCAGCTTCTACAGTGAATAACTGGAGGACTTGAAATATGATGTTCCAGAATGCAAAGGAGCTTGGATTACATTCAAGAATCAACTGCCCTGCAAATTTAAATATAATCTTTCAGGGGAGGAGAGGACATTCAATGAAATAGGGGACTTCCAAACTTTTCTGATGAAAAAACCAGAGCTGAACAGAACATTTGAACTTCAAGTACAAGACTTAAGAAAAGCATCAAAATGTAAACATGAAAAGAAAAAAACGTTATTAAGTAAGGTTAAACTGTTTTTATCCCTATGTGGCAAGGTGATGCTTGTAACACTTGAGAATTTTAACTTTATTATGAAATTTAGAAGGGGTATACATAGAAAGAAGGTGTGGGTATAAGTTGACTTTGATATGCTGATAAAAAAATAACTAATTAGGGGATGAAAAAAGAATTGTACTGGGCAGCTCTTTAGAAATCAAATGATAGTCAATCTTGTCATAAATCTGAAGGTGATCCTAGGGGGAGGAGAAGAGGAACTGCCACAGGGACACTTAATTTCCTTAGATGGCCTGGAATTGGATTTGGATGCCTTTCTTACCAGAGTTCACTTTCATGGATGTAAAGTGTCAAACTTGGTCACAGTATGTCAGGAAAAGTCTGTGGGGTGTGTCTTTTATACAGAAATCTAAGGGCACTTTAAAAAATGGCTCTCTGACTTGTCAAACCTGGCCATGTAAATTCAAGGACATAAATAAAGGGGCTCCTGCGATTTAGGGATGTCATTGGCATAACAGAAAGCTAGAATTCCTGCAAGTATGGCAGACAATAAATACTGAGAACACCAAAAGCAGAAGTCTGCATGCATAAGGGTTAGAAGTTATCCTAACAACAACGAAAATTAGAAGCAGTTTCACAGACTATGTTGTGGAAGTCTCAATTTTGGAGGAAGAATTGTGGGAAATTCTGTCTTTGAAAAAGAATGAAGATGGGAAAAGAAACTGCCTTCAGAGAAATCCAATTTAATTGGAAATTGAAAGACAATGTAATCCTTGATTCAACAGGTAAGACGTGCTTCCTCATGACCTAGCAAGGAAAAGGGTGGAATTTGAGCCCTCCTGAACAGTTTCTCCTCTCAGCTGCACCCACTCCAAAAATAGGGATTAATCTCCAAAGGGAAAACTCTGGGATTCTTCTGAAAGAAGCCTATTTATGCAGGTGAAATTTCCCTCCAAATCTTCAAAAATGCATGCTTTGAGAACAATTCATTTTAATAGTGAGAGAAGAAAACATCCAAACAAAATCAGAGTCAAGGATGTCAACAGCACTTCTAACTCTATTTACAGGATTGATGTTTTTTTTTCTCTAAAACAATATCAATTTAAATGAAATTCCTTCCAGTAACATTAGTTAATACTGGATGAAGTCCTGCAACTATTCACTACAAGACTATTGGGATAAATTTGGCACAAAGATACCTGATTTTCCAAACCCTAATTCACCAGCATCTAAAAATGATGAAAGGCCACCCAAGATTTGGGCAACACTTCTCAAATTTTCTTACAAAAAAGGACATGATCAGACACTTCTTGGAGGAAACATAAGAACAGCATGACCATAAAACAGGAAAAAAAATTCATCACATGGAAAGGACATTCCAAATGCTGAGAATTTTCCTATCTCTATGTTCTTTGTGTATGAAATATTTCCTTTTATTAGTGTTTTTCAAACTTAGAAGAAAAAAATGAAAACATTTAAAAGTGGATAAAAATAAAATGGATAACAATAAAACATTGAAGAATGAATAAAGGTGGAAATATGAAGTCTGAATGGAGATGGAACCATACTCTTTGCTCCTTATTGTTTCTTGTTTTGTTTTATTGCTTCATTCTCATGCTTCCTCCCTTTCTGATTGTTCTTTACATCATGGCTAATGTGAAAAATATGCTTAACATCAATTTTTAACTAGTGCCTATATCAGATTGCACACTGTCTTGGGTGGGAGGAGAAGGAGGTAGGGAAAATTTAAAAGTCAAAATCTTAGGGAAGTGAATGTTGATAACTAAAAATTAATTAATTAGTTAATTACTTTAAAAATGTTAAGAGGAAAAAATAAACATGACTGCATAATGAATGTTTAAGAAGAGTTGGGCCAAAAAGCGCTTATAGTTACTGAACTAGTTACAATAATTATAAAGTTATTCCAAATGTATTTCAAAGAAAAATATTCCCAGTAATAGTCACCATGGAGTTGTAGTATGGGTCAAAATGATATCCCAAAACTGAAAAGCTTTTGATGATAAAGGATGCACATTAAATCATAAAACAAATGACAAAATTGAGTTGTAATGAGAAGCTTAGTAGTGTCTTTAAAAACTCTAGAATATGAAAAAATCCATCATATTTGAAAAAATAAATTGCATTCAAGAGCATTCTGATGAAAGGAAAAAAATACAAAAAATGGATGAAAGATTGCCTGTAAAAAGATCTTCTTTGTACTAAAACAAAACATACAGTAAATCTTGAGATGAAATACCAATGAAGAACCTTCTAGAAACTGCTAATGGAAAGGGATGAACACCAATGCAGAAAAGGAAAGGATTGCATGGAGAAAACCTCAAGATAATTCAAAGATCATTTTGTGGAATGAACTTTGAGGTAAGGGACTTAGATAAATTATATAAAAACCTTTAAAAATGCCATCCTTGAGGACCATGCATTTAAGGGGGCAATTTTAAAAGTTAACTACCTTAAAACTTACAATGTCAATGACCTCAAGGCCTCTTCCATCACTACTTATAGGAATGGTGCTCCTCCCAAATCCAAAAAAAAATTAAGTGAAGGTCCTCACAGAGGCATTAGTTCATCCTGCAAGAAGTATTCCAATGAGGAATCAGCAGAAAGTCTGGTTATATTTTGCACAGAGATTCTCTATTGTCAAATATCTTTCTTACTAGAATATGAAAATGACGAAAGGCCCCTTAGACATTGGGGAATATTTCTCAATCTATGTGAAGAAAAGAAGAATATCAGATCCTTTACAAAAGGAACCATCAGAAAAGCCTGGCCTTAAAACACCACCAAAAGGCATCCAAACTTCACGCACATTTCTGGGTGGGTGCTCAAGAAAAAAAAAAATGAATTCCAACAACTGACAATTTTGCTATTTCCCTTCCAAAGGGAAACAAATCTAATATTTGGAATTGGAAACTCACATATTGCATTAATATTTCAACAGTTCTGACTGCTTTAGGGACTCTATTTTCCCTAATTTAACCTAGAATTAGATAATGTGATATACAAATATGTGACACTTTCTAAAGGAGCTCCTATTGACTGCTCCACAAAACAGGTGTATATGAATAAAAAAAGTACAAAGGTTAAATGAATGCATTCAAAATCACAATAAATCAATATCCTGGAGGGAATCAATATCCTACCTACCAGGAATCATACCTACCTTATTAGAAAGGGTCAACCTTGCTTCAATTACCTAGAAGGGTACACTTCCGATGGAAGGAATTAAGGGGAAAATAGATGAACAAGTCATTCAAAAATACAAATATAAAAGACAAGAGATTTAGAATCCAAAATTTAAAATTTTCTTTGTCAAAAAGTTATTCCAATTGATTTTCAAAAAAATGTTCCCAGTGGTAGTCAATATGGTGCTAGTCAATGAGTAATCTCTTATGAATCATAGAATATAAAGTGTAATAATCCTTGGTCCAATGAAAAAAATACATGAAAGTGGATGAAAGATTACCTGTAAAAATTCTTCTCTGTACCCAAAACAAAACCTACAGTAGATGTCCAGATGAAATACCATTGAAGAACAGAATAATCACCACTGCAGAAGATACAAGGATTTCATGGAGAAAGTCACATGATAATGCAAAAACCACTTTGTGGACTGAGCTGTGAGGTCAGGAACCTAGATAAATCCCAAAATCCTGAAAAAAGCAAGCTTTGAAAATGATGATTTTTAATCATGAGAGAAGGAAAATTACCTGACTACTTAAAATATACCCACCTTTACTAAAAGATTCCATCAGACCCCCAGATTCTACGTTCTCTTCCAAGGTGCAAGTCAAAGATCTCCTGAGAGAAAACCCTGAGGTGAATGGCTCAACGGACCTGTGCTGTCAAGCCCTCGCAGCTTGTAGAACTCTGGGTTATTGTCAAGGAGTGCCCCAGCCTGAGGGAAGATCCCAGAGGTGTCTGTGAGCAGTTCTGACTAATTCTGTGTTCATAAAAAACTGGGTATCTGAATCTGTATCAATTCATGAAACAGGGGATACTAGGAATTGGTGCTAGAAAGCACCCCAGAAAGCATTGAGAGAAGCTCCCTGAAATCTTAATCACTCAGAATGACTAGGCTCTGGGGAGGGTTGGGGTGGGGGTTTGGCAAAAGGAGGAGGATGTAAAGGTGATGCGGGTTATCCCCACAACTCCTTTTGGAGCAGTTTTCAACACTTCTGATTCCCTCACTCCCCTCCCCCAGAGTCAAGAGTGAGTCTCAGTCGTGGGGATTGCTAATAAGACCATTGTAGACTATATCTCAGAATCACTCTGTCTTTTTATTGGAGAAATCAGTGCATTTCATCCTTTTGTCTTGGTCCATGAGGCCCTTAGCCACTTGCTAGGACAGGTCATTATTGCATTTGACCCAGGAATGACCAGTTCCTTTTGCCCTTTATCTGACCATCCAGCTCTCAACTTCTTCCCTACAATGTATGGACTTCAGATGTTACTGATATTGGTTAATTATCTATGCCCCACTATGGTTGTACAGTGATATCTCCCATCCAATTTATTTATCTCTAAGAAAGGAGGGAATGTAATTTGTGTAAGCATCACATTCAAGCCTGCCTTCTATCTACCTGAGATGGAAAGGTAGGATGAGACTTTGGCATATGATGTGGGGTGGTATGGAAACACAAGGACTTCATTATCTCCTTAATTAAAAATTAGAAACAGATTGCCCATCTATTAGACTGTTTACTGCTTCCTCAGACTGTAATGGTGATTACAATTCCAAGGCACAACCAAGAGAACATTTCTCATGCCCATGGAAATGACTTGGTTGACCCAGCAGCAAAAACTACAGCTTTAACACCTCAAACTCCTGAGGGAATAGCTCCTATAGTACAGATCCCTATGCAACTTTCACTTTGCCCTTAAGTATAGTCTCAGCATATCCCTCCATCTTATACTGAAGGCCTGCCTAAGACTCTTAAGAGAAAGGATCACCACTGCCCAGAAAAGAATGCTTATCAAAAAGCAGGAAAAGCTTCAAAAGGAGGGATGTGAATATGGTAAGTCTATGGTACTATGGGGTTGGGAATTTCACAGACCCACTCATCACCTACGAGAGATGTCTCACCTGCTGCAAGCACAATGCATTCAAGTCTCTGAAGCCAGCTTGTGGCCAGTTTCCTCTCCCACATGTATCATTTGAAACCTGGCAGATAGACTTTATTGAATTGCTACCTGCCCCTGGATACAAATACATCTATGTTTTCCCAGTGGGTGGAAGTGTTCCCCTGTCATACAGCCACAGCCTCTGGGGTAACAAAAATTCTCTTAGAAAAAAATAATTTCATTGTGGGGGGTTTTCTAAAGAGATACAGAGTCATAGAGGTACCCATTTCACCAGAGCTTCATTAGCTAAGCTGCTTTCATCCTGGCCAACTGCTCAATACCTCCATTGTGCTTGTCACTGCAGTCAGCAGGAATAGTTGAAAGAGGCCATGGGATACTTAAAACCTCCCTTGCTAAATTCTTTGAGGAGCTAGCCTCAAAGCTGGCCCAAAGCCCTTCTTTTAACCCTCCTAAGCCTTAATTGTAGACCATTTGGTTCCCATAAACTCAGTTCCTGTTGATATGGTTTGAGAGGTTCAGGTACCTCTCAAGGACTAAAGTACAGGACAGAGCCATCTGGAATGAATTCAGTCTCAAGCATGCTTTAAAGTCAAGTTGGAAAAGGTTTATTATAATACTAAAAGGTGAGGCAAAGCTCCTTAAGGGATTCTACCACTTAACAGGAATGATGCTAAAGCTTATATGAGAAAAGCAGTGGATTATGTAGCTATTATACTAATTAGGTGATAACGTACAACCTTGGTCACAGGCATCAATTGCTACTGGAAACTGGGGGAGGAGGAGGGGAAGAGGGTTCCTAAGGTGTGTGGGGATATATTTTTGGTATGTTATGTCTGTAACAAGATAGCTTCTGGAGTTGAGGTCTGTAACTTGACCTCTGGATCTTATACAACAACTGTGGGCATCAGTACATGATAGTTTCATTGATACAAGATAGTCTCAGTCATACAAGGGCAATTCTACAGAGGTCATCTTGTTCTTGAAACAGGGGGACATAGTGAGATAGTTTACCTTAATGGGCCCCCTGCTGAGTTATTGCCAGTGATAGGGTCTTTGGGCTGAGGAAAAAACTGTTAGTGATAGTGTTTTAAGGCTGGGGAGAAATGTGATCTTGGAAATGGGGTCTGAGTACAAGCACCCTGTCATTCCCCCTTAAACAAATGGGAACCAAAATCTTTTGGGAATAAAGGAGGAAAGACTTGGCTTTTGAAACTGCTTCCTGCTGAGATTGGATGTAGAGCTGTGGGCCATGGGATCCTGTTCAAGGGACTGGTTCTTTTTTTTTTCTAATTCTATTAATTTATTTATTTTTAGTTTTCAACATTTGCTTTCACAAGATTTTGAGTTCCAAATTTTCTTCCCATCTTATCCCTCCCCCACCCCAAGTCGGTGTACATTCTAAATACACCTTCCCCTAATCAGCCCTCCCTTCTCCCCTACTTATCTTCTTTCCCCTTCTATTTTCCTGTAGGGCAGGATAGAGTCCTCATTCCCTGAGTACCCCATTTCCCAGTTGCATGTGAAAATGATTTTTAACACTTGTTTTTAAAACTTTGGGTTCCAAATTCTCCCTTCTTCCCTCCTCACCCATTCTCCTTTGAGGATCTCTTTCAGGAGGTGATTGGTGGATTCTTTTCATTTCCATTTTATCCTCTGGTTCTAGAATATCAGGGCAGTTTTTCTTGATAATTTCTGGAAAGATGATGTCTAACCTTTTTTTTTTTATCATGACTTTCAGAAAGCCCAATAGTTTTTAAATTATATTTCCTGGATCTACTTTCCAGGTCAGTTGTTTTTCCAATGAGATATTTCATATTGTCTTCATTTCTTTCATCTTTTCTATTTTGTTTTACAATGTCTTGATTTCTCATAAAGTCACTAGCTTCTATTTACTCCATTCCAATTTTTAAGGAAGTATTTTCTTCAGTGAGCTTTTGGACTTCTTTTTCCATTTGGTCAATTCTGCTTTTTAAGGTATTCTTCTCATTGGCTTTTTGGACCTCTTTTGCCATTTGGGTTAGGCTATTTTTTAAGGTGTTATTTTCTTCAGTATTTTTTGGGTGTCCTTTAGCAAGCTGTTGACTTATTTTTCATGATTTTCTGGCTTCACTCTCATTTCTCTTCCCAGTTTTTCCTCTACTTCTCTTACTTGCTTCTCAAAATCCTTTTTATATTTTAATTATGAGCTCTTCCATGGCCTAGGATTGATTTATATTTTTTTTCTTGGAGGCTTTGGATGTAGGAGCTTTGACTTTGGTATCTTCTTCTGGTTGTATGTTTTGATCTTCTTTGTCACCATAGTAAGATTCTATGGTCTGACTTTTTTTGTGCAATTCGCTCAGGTTCCCAGACAATTACTTGAGTTTTAAACTCTTTGTTAAGGTAGGGGTCTGCTTCCAGTCTGGAGAATGTACTGTCCCAAACTTACGGAGTTTTGTGCAGCAGTTTTGAGAAATACTTCTAGGGACCTGTGAATTTTTGGTTCTTCCAAGGTAGTATGATCAAAGGTGAGGTGTTTACTCCTTTCTTGTCACTTTCTCTGGTCTATTAGTGACCACAAACCTTCTTTTCTGTCTTGGAACTGTGAGGAATATTCCCTCTCCACCACCACTATAAGCTCCATCAAACCAGTGCTCCTCCTCACCACAGGACCACCACTCAGAACTGTGAGTCAGATCCAAGCATGGGCAAGGCAAGAGATTTCTGCCTCAGCATCAGATCCCTGCAATCCCCCTCTGATCAGCCATTTGATTTACCTTCTGGACTGAGAGCTCTGGAAGCAGTCATTGCTGGGACTGTGCCTGGGACAGAGCTTCTCTCTCACCACAGTCACAGACCTTTCCTACTAACCTTCTAAGGTGTCTTTGGTGTTTGTGGGTTGAGAAGTCTGGAAACCACCACAGTTGCCTGTGATTCAGTCCCCTGAGGCCTGCTCCAGCTTCTCTGAGATCTGATCTTTGCCTGCACACATACACTGAACTGTACTCCCTCCCAGCCCAGTGCAATAGACCTTTCCAATCAACCAGCCAGGTTGTCTTGGGCTGGAAATTTGTTTCACTCTGTCTTTTGTGGGTTTTGCTGCTCTAGAATTTGTTTAGAGCCATTTTTACAGGTATTTGAAAGAGTTTGGGGGAGAACTCAAGCAAGTCACTGCTTTTACTCTGCCATCTTGGCTCTGCCCTCAAGGATTGGTCCTTTATCCAGTGTTCAGAACTTGATTGATGCCAGGGCCAGAGGGTGATAGGTCATGGCCTTGGACAGAGGGTGATATCCAGCCTGACCAGTCATATGCAAGTGGAGGGCATTCAGCCTAGAGGAAGCAAGTCTGGTAAGGAGAATAAGCAGAAAAGTGACTAAAAGGAGTGAGAGGAAAATGAGCAGAAAGTTGGTGAGTATGGGCTTATATCCTTTGGACAGGGCTGTGTGAAATTGAATTGAGCTATCAACTTTCAAATCAAACTACATAATTTTCCTTTCTTAAAATACTGTCAAACTTCCTTACACCCTCCCAACATACGTCAACCATTTGGAGATGACACAGAGGTACCCAGAGCAACCATTCATGGACAAAAGGGGCTTGGATGATTCCCATATATCCCCAAACCACCTTAACTGCTTTCCATATTTTCAATCAAACTTTTATTTATCTTTCCATCTTT
>NW_020944232.1:2402-8975 GCF_900497805.2 Vombatus ursinus | reverse complement strand
TATCTTACGCTACAGGAAAATAGGGAGGAAGGGTGTAAGAGAGAGGAGGGGATGATAGAAGAGAAGCCACATTGGGGGAGAGGGTAATCAGAAGGAAACACTTCTGAGGAAGGACACTGTCAAAAGAGAGAATAGAATAAAGGAGGGATGGGATAGGATAAAGGGAAATATAGCTAGTTTTTCACAACATGATGACTATGGAAGTTCTTTGCATGACTACACATGTATAACCTGTATCAAATTGTTTGCCTTCTCAATGAGGATAAGTGGGGAGGGAGGAAGGGAGAGAATTTGGAAACCAAAGTTTTAAAAACTTATGTTAAAATTTGTTTTAACATGCAACTGGGAAATAAGATATACAGGCAATGGGGTATAGAAATCTATCCTGCCCTATAGGAAAACAGAAGGGGAACAGGATAAGAGAAGGGGGGGTGGTGATAGAAGGGAGGACAGATTAGGGGTAAGTGTATTCAGAATGCATGTCACTTGGGGTGGGGGGAGGGGGGAGGTGGGGAACAAATCTGGAACTCAAAATCATGTGGAAGTGAATGTTGAAAACTAAAAATAAATAAATTGATTTATACAGACAAAAAGAGAATCTCTAGAATTCAATTAGCCACTTAATTTCAAGTATGCAATGATAATTACATTCCAAAATTAATAAAAATTTACAAGGTTCAAAAAATAAGTTTGAGTAATTGTAAATAGAACCAGATAGTCTGTTACATGAACAAAAGTCCTAAGGGCTTAGGGTAATAGAATGAACAAATGATGGCGTAGGGAGACACTGCTTCCTGTCATTAAAATTGAAAAACAAAAAGCAGCTGGAGGTTTAAAGGCTGCATTGGTCTGCTATGGCCATCCCACCAATGGGTGTCAGCCTTGGTGTTTTTTTAAATAAACTCCTTTTAGTTGTGACATGATACGACCATTTTGGAGAGCAATTTCCCTTTGGGCATAGTGCATGCCATTTGACCCAGCAACAGCACTTCTAGGGCTATATTCCAAAGACATCACACAAATGAGAAAAGGACCCGCATGTACAAAAATATTTAAAGCAGTTCTTTTTGTGGTGGCAAAGAATTGGAAATTGAGACGATGCCCATCAGTTGGGAAATGGCTGAACAAGTTGTGATATATAAATGTAATGGAATACTATTGTGCTATAAGAAATGATGAACAGGCTGACTTCAGAAAAACCTGGAAAGACTTGTATGGTCTGATGCTGAGTGAAGTGAGCAGAACCAAGAGAACATTGTACACAATAACAGCCACATTGTATGATGACTAACATTGATAAACTTAACCCTTCCCAGCAAAACAAGGATCTAAGACATCTCCAAAAGCCTCGTGATGAAAAATGCTATCAACATACAAAGAAGGAACTATGGAGTTTCAATGCAGACTGAAGCATAATATTTGCTATTTTTTTTTCTTTTGTTGAGTTTTGTTTCCTCTTTCTTGTAGTTCCTCCTACTGGTTCTAATTTTGTCTTACAACATCTCTAAGGTGAAAATATGTTTAATAAGAATGTATATGTATAGCCCATATCAGATTGTGCGCCATCATGGGAAGGGTGGTGGGGAAGGAGGAGAGAAAAATTTTAAACTCAAAAGCATATGGAAGTGATTGTTGATAAATAAAAATAAATTAATTAAATAAAAATAAATAAATAAATAAACTTTTAATTTAAAAAAATTGTAAAGAAAGTGAATTTTTTTTTCATTTTTAAAGTATGTTTATAATCAAAACATTCATGAATTTTGTTTAATGATTCTTCCATTGGTACAGGGTGTATGTAAAGATGAAAACAGCAAATGGTATATAAAAACTGAAATTCTCTGAAGTTTCAGGTTTGGACAACCAAATTTAAGAAACTGTACTAAATTGTGTAAAGTGTTGTTATTAACAGATTTTATCAGAATTATCTAGGAACCTCTACAAGTTATTTAGATCCAGAGAAGTTGAAGCCCCCTCAGAGCTGCCCTGAGAAGGAGGCCTATTCCAGAATGGAGGGGAAAGATCCAGGGACCAGATGACCACATGGGACATCTGAGACTCGACTCAAAATGGGCTGATTAAATAGACATTGGAAGTGGGTTATTAGGATACAGAGTGACTTGATGTTAATTAATATTGAAGCTCATTATATTGCTTTGGCCTTTTGTTTCATGGTGTTTGTGCTTAGGTTTTCTTGGTTACCTTGATGACATATAAATCTCCCTTCTCAAAATTAGGTCTTTATGAGCCCTCTAACTAGTTTGATCTGTAACCTGACTTATGATTATGAATATCTGGGAAAATAAACCTTGTAGATTTGACTCATAGATAAGTAATCCATGGGTGGAGGGGAGAATAGGGAGTATACTTTCCACTCCCTCATGAATCAAAAGGGGGAGAACTGAGAGAATTGGGAGGAATAGAGCAAGTGATACTGGGAATTAAGGCAATTGAGAGAACCACACTGACTCAATTTTGGAGCTAGTTTACTTTTCTTTCTATTCAAATTCTGTCTTATGAGAAAAATTTATTCAGTTGTGGAAATTGTGAGAAAACCTTATTGCATTGTTTGAACCTAGCCATGTGTGGCTGGGAAACTTGGCCACCACTACCTGCTTCTTAGAGATACTTAAATAAGGACCTAGGTTGTGCTGATCAGAAACCCAGTCAGATCCAAAGATGGAGGCAAAGAGTTTTCTCACATTTTCTCACATACATCTCAAGCAACCCATATATCTTATCTGTATGTATGGGCCAAAGGATAGGGACATTTTGGCCACTTTTTAAAAGCGTAATTCCAAATTTCTTTCCCAACTGGTTAGACCAGTTCTCAGATCCAACAACATTGTATGCTTTTTGTCATCTTTGTCATTTTGCTGGTTGTTAAATGAACCTTCAGGGTTATTTTGATTTACATTTCGCGTGTTATTAGTGACTGGAACCAAATTTCCATAGAGTTGTTAATGCTATGCAATTCAAAAAAAAAACTCTTTCCTCATATCCTTTCACCACCTATCCACTAGATATGACTCTTGGTCTTATATCTTTGTTGCATTTCTCAATGTATTTTGGATATCAGATTCAAATATCAGAAACATTTGATGCAAAGTTTTTTTTCTCAATTGACAGTTTCCTTTTTATCATAGCGTCATTGACTTTTTTCATATAAAGGTTTTCAGTTTCATGTTATCACCATTATCTGTTTTATTTTGTGATTTCTGTT
This sequence comes from Vombatus ursinus, assembly GCF_900497805.2. Classification (NCBI taxonomy): domain Eukaryota; kingdom Metazoa; phylum Chordata; class Mammalia; order Diprotodontia; family Vombatidae; genus Vombatus; species Vombatus ursinus. The sequence goes on along the minus strand of NW_020944232.1, from coordinate 5,752 downwards.
CTTTCTTATTTAGTTAATAATCTTCCCAAATTGAATATCTCCAAAGTCTACTAATACCTTTTCTTTATTCCCTCTCTTCCTCTGTTTGACACCCTGAGCTTAGGGAAAGGCTGGGACTCTATCATTACAACCCCAAGGTTCTTAATATAATATAATTAAGATAATGTCTTGCCTCTGTCTCCAATTTATCCTGTATATACCTTGTTTGTCCATAGCTATTGGCATGTAGTCTGTCCCCATTAGACTGTGAGCTCCTTGAGGGCTGAGACTGTTTTTGCCTTTTTGTCTCTCCAGCACTTGGCACGGTGCCTGGCACATAGTGGGGACTTCATAAATGATTATCAATTTGATTTGACTTGCCCTTTACTAACTCACCATAGTGAATGCTAAAGTGTTCTAGCAATTCTTCCTGATATTCCAATCCTTATTTTCAACATCTCTTCAACATAAAATTCTTACTTTCACAGCTGCTACCTTCTTTGGCAGCTGGTTCTTTCTGCCCAAGGTCATCCCATATCCATATTCTGTCTTAATGAGGAGATTTGCCAAGTAAGTCTCAGTTTTTTGAGCATGCTTAGATTTGCCCTTCCTGGTAAGTTATATAAAACATTTGAGATGTTCCCTGCCTCTTACTGGTACAATTTGTAGAGATTTAGTGAGCCTACTTCTGGCTATCAGTGCCTGAGAGTGTGGTGCTATATGGTGAAAAGGAGTCTTCCGGTTCCTGCGGAACTAGAGGAAATGATGACTCAGTATGCTCTATAGCAGAAATGAGTTTATGTAGAAAAGGATTGCTATGCTCCATTCTTTCCTTTCCAGCAGTTAGCCAGGCAAGATCTGATGTGAACTTCCAGATGTGGGATAGCAGCAGCCCTATCTCCCACCCTGCTGTTATGTTATCATAAACTTATGGTAGCTCTGTTTCTTTTATATTTGTCTTTTCTGGATGTTAAGTGAATGAGATAGGAGAACTCAGAAAACTGGTGAAACCAGACAATCCATCAAAGCCATGAGATGTTAACTGAAGTCAGTAGTAGTAGCAGTCAAATTTAGTGAGAAGCTGGTACAGCAGCTGAGGGACCTGCTTGATTAATTCCAGTAGCTAATCTCTCCATCAGATGAAACAATGAGCCCTGTAAGGACCCAGTACAGCTGATGGGGTGATGGGACCTGGACCCCTAAAAAGAAGATACTGTGTCTTTGAAAGCAGCCCACTCCCTGAACTTTCCCACACAACCCAGTCCCTGGCATTTTGCATGAGGCATCTGGCCCAGCCCAGCCCACCTAGATACTCAATAATCTTTTTAACTGCCCTTTCACTGTGGCTCTCCAACCACTTAATGCTTTTCATTCTCTGCACCTGGCCCACCCCAGGCTACTTACCACTCCTTAATCCCATCCAGATCTTCTCACTAACTCTTTTTTTTTCTTTTTCTGTATAAAAGTATCATTCTCACCCCAATTAAGCTGCAGATTCACTTACAATCTAGTCCACTTCTTCTGTTGTTACAATAAACCTTGCTACTTTGACTGAAAGAAAGCTTGAATGGTTGTATTCTTTCCAGGCACACTCCCCTATACCCTTATGTTGTGATCTATGGGTACTCAGAACCTTTAAATTCAAGGGTAAAAGGTTTAGGTTCTGCCTCAAAAGAATTCAACTCAAGCTTTCTTTCAGTCAGATACAAAGTTTATTAAAATACCAGTTGCAGTCAGTAAGATTTTAAGAATCAGGGCTATTTGTGACACTAATACAAGCAGGACAGACTCTTAAGGTAACTGAGCAATTTAATGGGGTCAAGATGGACACTTATATACAGAAAGACTGTGGGAAGATCTGGATGTGATCAAGATGTGGCCAATACTATGGGGAGACTGGGAGGTAACAGAGAAGGGGTCTAGATAGTGTTAAGGAGTGGCAAAATAGCCTGGGGTGGGGCCAGGTGCAGACAATGAGGGCCACAATAAAAGGGCAGTTAAAAGGATTACACTGGGATGGGCCAAGTGCCTCAGGCAAACACCAGAGACTTAGTTTAGGGTCTTTGAGGTCCTTTATGGGGTCCAGCATGAATCGTATCCCCATCACTACATTTTGGGGTTCCCAGCACCCCAAACCACAACAGCCATGCAGATGAGTGATTCACCCATATCCAACACCATTTACCAGAAATTAAGTTAATGGAGATTTATTAAAGAGAGAAAAAGACTACCAGGGCCTTCCCTCAGAAATACATATGTCTTGCTACCTTTGTGATTCAAGTTTTAGCACATTCCTCCCAGAGACTTTATAATTGTAGAGGAGGGATATAGTGTACTGAATGGGAGGGAAGGGAGAATGTTTTGTACCAACTACATTAAATTGAATCTATTCTCCCTAGGCATCCTATGTATACAAAGGAAGAGTATGCTCTTGTTTTATGGTATGGTTTTGTGACTTCTCTCTATTTAAAAAAAACACATGTCTACTGATTGATCAATATTGTGGTGGAGCACACAAAATGGGAGCACAGAATGTTCAGGGTTATCCCAGTGTGTAAGAGGAAGTGCCTTGGTGAAGCTTGGTCAAAAAATGGAAATATGGTGAGGCTGAAAAACAGACAATTTGAAAATTGTAAAATTTGAAAATGTAAAAGCCTTCAGATACAATATATACCCTAGAAAGGATCTGAGGTTTTAATAGCTAAATTGCATCTGAAGAGGCTAGGTAGGCAATGAACTTGCCTCTATGACACAGAATGTATTCATGCCATTGCTCCTGGCCATTCATCTGCGCAAGAACCCCAAAAGAGTATGGGAAGTATAAATGACTGAATTGGGACCGATAATTCTAAAGTAAGGTGGATCCTAAAGCCAAAAAAGATTGTCAGAACAGTAAAAGCAAGATTTCTTTCATATTCTGCTTGAAAGTAACAGACATCCCAGCCAAGATTCTGAAGGAGTCAAGAGAAGCAGAGTCTGCCAAGCCTAAACTAACAATGATTGCCCTTTTTTTTTTGTCTTTTAAGCATTTCTTTTGTTTGCAGAGATAAATAGCCTTCCAATACCTAATCTGCATTGTACTTTGAATACTCATCTCCTCCCTTTAGGAGAGACTTAAGGAACCAATATGAGCTTTCTTTGCTTTTTCCTGGCATTCTGGTGTAGGGGTATATAGAGTCAGAGAATGTAGGGAGTCTTACCCTCTTTCTTTCAAGGTCAGATTCTCCCAGGGCTGAACTCAGCCCAAGTTAGCTCAGAGCTGGGGCCCTTTAGTGAAAGAAGGCAACCAAGTCCCCTTGGGCCTACACTGATGTGTGAAATGATTGTCTCTAGGATCTTGGATTTCTAGCTAGAAAGGAACTCTGAAGCCA
>NW_020944232.1:0-2392 GCF_900497805.2 Vombatus ursinus | reverse complement strand
CTAAGCATCAGAAAAATTCTATGATTTTATAATTTTATCTGTATTTAAACACAGAATGATTTGACTGTTTTAAGTAGTGAAATTTGATGTAACTGTGTAAAAGAACATTGTAGGTTGATTGCTAACTCTGAATAAGCAACTTCTTTAACTACAGAAGCCATGAGTGGCAATGCTCATGGAAGCTTTGGATGGTCCAAGTCACAGCTAGAGGAGAAAGAAGAAAAGGATGAGAAAGTAAAGGGAATGCCCCTGTAGGAGAAAAATTGAAAGAAGAGAAAAATGAGAGAGAAAGAGGAGAGGAGGGGAAGGTGTGGTAGATGAGCAATAGAAGAGAACTTGGCATCTATAATCATCTCTTCTTGATATAAATAACGAATATGGAAGAAAGTTCAGTGAGATGTTTTACCTATAAGGGGCAACACTGTTTTCACAGATGGATATTTAGAATTATTATAACCACATGACAATAATACTAAGAACTCATACTTATGCAGATCTTTAAATTTTGGAGTGATTTCCTCATGAAAACTCAGTAAGGTAGGTAAACACAGGTATTATTTTCCCCATTTTAGAGTTGAGGAAGTTTAAACTGAGGCTTCCAGAGGTTAAGTGACTTATCAATTGTCACACAGCTAATAGGTATTAGGTGTCCCTATTCCAAGAACAATTCTTTTTTTGCTACATAGAATTAGGGTCTAGTAGATGGTTAGTTCATAACAAGGATGTTTGTCTCCTTGTATGTGTATATACTATGTTTCTGTGTGTATTCTTTGGAATACTCTTTCCTCCTATATCAACCTGAAACTCTGGGGTGAATAAAGAAATCAAACCAATATATTGGTTAATACCTTAGCAAGAAGAATTCTGAAAATGAAAAGGCTTGATTTAATAGAATGCAGCATGGTATGGTGGAAAGAGCTCAGGTTTGGGAGTTTGAGAACCTAGGTTCAAATGCTCCTTTTGTAATTTACTATCTACTGGGCAAGTAAGTCATTTCATCTCCTTCAAGCCTCACTTTTCTCATCTGTAAAATTAAAGAGTCGGTCTAGACGGCCTTTGAAGTCCCCAGGATCAAGATCTAGAGCGGGAAGAGATGTCAAACACCATCTGCTGTCTACCCTTCATGTAACAGTTGAGAACACATAGGCTAGGAGGGCTTGTGTGACTTTTTAGTCCAAGGTGACATAGGTAATGTCAGGGGAAACACTCGAACCCAGATTATCTGGCTCAAGCTAGGGCTCTTTCCACTATATTATACTACTTCCTATTAATAGAACCCTTTTCATTTTCAGAATTCTTCTTATTAAAGTATTGGTAAGTTTAACATCAATAACTCCTTTACTCACCCCAAAACTTCAGTCTGTAACTTAAGTTTTAAAAAGTGCTCTTCAAAACAAACACACACACACACACACACACACACACACACACACACACAGAGAGAGAAAAACTTCCATGTTAGCTAATCATTTTGTATCAGATAATTTTTTTTGCAATATTTTAGGATGTTTGATTAGACCAGAAGAAAAAATTTGCAGTCAGAGGACCTGGGTTTGAACTCCAGCTACTCTTAATACCTGTGTGACCTTGGAGTAATCACTTAACATTTCTAGACCTTAATTTCCACATCTGTAAAATAAAGGGATTAGACTAGATAACTTCTAAGGATTTTATTAATCCTAACTCCATAATCCTATGAACTGAATTCACTCACTAAGCTGTGACATTGTAATAGCACTCAGTGCATACATCCAACTTTCAAATCTCTGATGCCACAAGGAAGTAGATACATAGAGAACAAATCTTTTTTAAATATCAAATGAATTAAAGACTTAAGGAAATCCAAGAGCTATGAATGCTCATATGACAGGAGGAATAGACATGCTTACCTGAAATGAGCCCTGGATAGCTATAGCATCAAAAAAAAAATCCATATATTTCTACAGCAATATTAAAGAAAACAGTGGTACCTTTTGGTAGAGGGAGTTGATATGTTTGGATGCCGAGGAATTATCATTGTATGAGAGTACCATATTTACGTTGGGTTTAACAGCATTTGGGATTTAACCTCTTGAGAATTTATGATCAAGCATAGACCGAGTCATTAAAATGCATCAAGGATTCAAAAGTTCCACATAAACAGGTGTAAAAAAAATTCTCAAATCTCAGGGGCTCCATTTATTTTTCTCTTGGTTCATGCATATCAAGGATAAAAAATAAAAATTCATAGTGACATAGCCAGAACAATAAATATCATGCTGCTATGGCAGATCTTATAAATTGATCTGGATCAATATATTCTATAGGGTGGCAACAAGCTGCATTACATATGAAAACTAGGCTCATAATCCTTGCTATCTACACCTCTACACACCAAAGAATCTTAGACTCA
>NW_020944231.1:0-2262 GCF_900497805.2 Vombatus ursinus | reverse complement strand
CCTATGTACCTTAAGTGAAGCAAATCAAAGATTGTAGAACCTGTTCCCATCATAGAACTCTGGTCCTGTGACCCACCAAGTCACAATCCCCAAAGACTGAACTCCAGAATTGTATTGTCTTCCATTTGTGGGTTTGTCATGGGAAACTGCTGAAGCCTGGGAAATGATTGTTTGTGATCCTCCTTTCCCCCTCCTTTCCCACTTCTGATTGATGTACAAAATCTCTGTCTTCACTTCTGATCAGGAGAATTCCCAATTTGCAAATCTGTTCCTCATAATGAAACTCATGAAATGGCTACCTGATTACTGGCACTTTGTCTCTGGCCTGCTGTTTCATCATTCTCATGTTAGAGACTGGCTCAGTAAAATCCTGTTAATATCCCAGAATTCCACACTCAATACATGTCCCATAACTCCACATTTTGCAAAATGGGCAAAATATACTTTTCAGAAATGCACAAAATTAAAGTCTGTTGTGTCTTTTGTTACTGAAAAACTAAGAATAAAAGCAACAAAAAATAAAGAGTGTCCACCTCAAAGCCTGGAAGACCTGGGGTCAAATCTTGACTGAAACATATTGTCTTCATGTCCTTGGATAAGTCATTTCACCTTTTCATGTCCTAAGATGGAAACTCTTTATGCTGCAATGAACGTGCCGCCCCGTATTGATAAAGGGAATTTCCTCACCTGGAAGTTATGTATACAATAAAATAACAAGTCCAGATCCAATCTGTAATGCAAAGGAAGATTATGGGAAATGTTCTTCCCTCATTCTTACTTGAAGGAATCCAAATGAGAGTAGTTCTAGTATATGTTTGAAAAGAAGAGAAAATTGAGTTTAGTTTCATTTAGTGTAGCCACTTCATTTTAAAGGAAAATGAACCAAGATCAAGATACAGGAAACAATTTTCCTGAAGTCATAAAGATTCTAGATTGAAGAGCTCAGACTAGAGTCACTATTACTCCATCCTTACTCAACTGTATTTTCTAGTCTACCACAATGGATCAGAAGACCATGAATTTGAACCATATAGCACAGGTAGGTCTGTGCAAAGGTATCAATAGCATTAGATAAAGAGTTGGGAGATCTAAGATAATACCTATCTCTGCCACTTTTTTTATTTTAATTTTTTAAATTTTATTTATTTTATTTTGAACGTAAAATAAGCATTTTTATAACATAACAGAATTGAAAGAAAAAGTTGGTTGCATATGAAACTTCAGATCTATTATGTACAACTTGCTATGCAGCATAATGACATTATACTGAAACCTTCTTTTTTGTCCTTTTTTTCATCCTGCCCTCCCCAGAGATGGCTACCATTAGACACAAATATGTATGAATGCATGTACTTGTGTATGTTTGTGTGTGTATGTATATAAAACTATTCTTTACATACTTCTATTAATCAGTTGTTTCTCTGAATACAGATGGTGTCTTCCTTCATAGGTCCTTTGTAATTAATTTGAGTATTTAAAACAGTCAAAATGATTTATTCACTCAAAGTTGTTCTTAAAATAATATTGCTGTTACTGTATACAGCACCTTCTTGGTTCTACTCATTTTGCTTTTCATTATTTTGGGAAAGTCCATCCATGTTTTTCTGCAGTCAATGAGTTAATTATTTCTTCTAGCACAGTAGTATTCCATCACAATAACATACCACAACTTATTTGGCCATTCCCAAATTCACAGGTATCACCTCAGTTTCTAGTTCTTTGTGAATATAAAGAGAGCTGTGATAAATATTTTGGAATGTTCTTTTTTTCCCTAATCATCTTTGGAAGTAGACCTAGTTAGCGGTATTGCTGGGTCAAAGGGTATAGGAAGTTCAATAACTCTTTGAGCTTAATTCCACATTGCTCTCCAAAATGGTTGGATCAGTTCACAGTTCTACCAACAGTGAATTAGTGTCCAATTTTTCCACACCCTCTCCAACATTTGCAACTTGCCCTTCAATCATTTTATCCAATCTGATAGATATAAAATGATATTACAACATTGCTTCAATTTACATTTCTCTAATGAGTAATGATTTAGAGCATTTAGGTGTTTATATATTGTTTTGATTACTTCATTGAAAAACTGCCTGTTCATATCCTTTGACTTTTTATCAATTGGGAAATCATTCATATTCTTATAGATTTGACAAAGTACTCTATATTTTTGAGATTTGAAACCTTTATCTGAGAATTTGTGTATAAAAATTTCCCCCCAACTTTCTTCTTTCCTTTTGATCTTGACTACATTTGTTTTATTTG
>NW_020944230.1:0-4358 GCF_900497805.2 Vombatus ursinus | reverse complement strand
CCCAGTACTCTGACCACTGAACCACCTAGATGGAGGGATTCAGAGATTCCGGAAGACTGTTGCTAAGCCACGGCTCAGGAGGCTGACTTGAGGCCAGGGAAGGATAACAAAGAGTTCATTCTCAGTGTACTCAAGTTCTACAAGTGCTCAGTCCCTTCTACATTCACCACCTACTCTGGGAAAAGCTCTAGTTGTCCTATCTGAGTTAGGAACTCCTCAAGTAGCTTTCTGTAAGATGGGTACAAGGGTCTGGGAGTGGTACCACAGAGAATATAAACTACCTTTAATGTAAGCAGCAAGAGAAACTTCAACTATCCCAAGGGAAAACTTGGAAGCTGTTTGGACACTCCATTGCCTATACAGACTTCTGGGTCACACTTCAAGGGCAGAGAGGAAAACTTTCTGGCAAGAGGGAGCAGGGACCCTGAGGAGCAGGATCATTTTCAGTCACAAGGGGTCAGGGATCCTGAGGAACAGTATCACTTACAGTCCAAAGGAACAGGTCCCTGAGGGGCAGTATCCCTTCTGGTCAAAAGGGAGCAGGGATCCTGCAGAGCAGGATCCGTTACGGTCCCAAGGGATCAGGGGTTCTTCCTGGGTAAAGCCCAGAGCACAGACCAGGAAAGCAGTGACCAAACCTCTCCCCAAATGCATGACTTTGGAACCACCAAAAAATTTCAAACCCCCAGAGCCAGCTCTGAAAACAGCAGTGTGAAAGGCCTGAAGTTTCAGACAATCCCTCCACCACTCTTCCCCCACAAACAGACACTTGGGCTTCAGCTGAAGTATAAAAGGTAACAGTAGCAAGCATGATCTCATACAAACCAAAAGCTGAAATAGTCCCAATTCAAAGAGATATGGAGGGAAACTACATCTTGCTAAAATGTACCATAGACAATAATATAATATCAATACTAACCAAACATGCACCAAATGGCATAGCATCCAGCTTCTTAAAGGAAATGTTAAATGACTTGCAGAAGGACATAGACAGTAAAACTATACTAAGAAGTGATCACAACTTTCACCTCTTAGAATTAAGCAAATCTATGCATAAAATAACAAAAACGAAGTTAAGGTGAGGAAAAGAATATCAGAAAAGTCAGATATGATAGAACTCTGGACAAAACTGAATGGAAATAGGAATATAACTTTTTCTCAGCTGTATATGACACCTTCACAAAAAATGAACATATATTAGGGCATAAAAACCTCATAACCAAATGGAGAAAAACAGAAATATTAAATGCACCTTTTACAGACCACAATGGAATATCATTACAGAGATGTAGAAACATAGATGAAAAATTAATTGGAGGGTCAAAGAACAAAACATAGCATCAACCAATAATTTCATTAAAGAGAATTACAACAATGAGGCAACATATCAAAATTTGTGGGATGCTCCCAAAACAGTAATTAAGGGAAATTTCTATCTCTAAATTCTTACATCCATAATACAAAGGAACAGCAGATCAAGGAACTGGGCATGAAATGTATAAAAGTAGAAAAAGAACAAATGAAAAAATCCCCAATTCAAAATCAAATTAGAAATCTCTAAATCAAAGATGAGATTAAGAAAATGTTTAAAAAATAAAATTATAAAATAAAAGCAGGTACTGCTTTTATCAAAATACTAACAAAAACAGATAAACCTTTGGGTAACTTGATGAACAAAAAGAAGGAAGAAAACCAAATTCCCAGTCTCAAAAACAAGAGTGTATCCTCTTCCTAAATGAAGAGGAAATGAAAGCAACACTTAGGAGTTATTTTGCCCAATCCTATGGCAGCAAAACTGACAATCTACATGAAATGTATGAATACTTACAAAAACATAAACTGCCCATGTTAGAAGAAGAAGAAATAGAATACATAAATAACCTTATCTCAAAAAAAAATATTAAACAAGGCATAAATGAGTTTCCTAGGAAAACTCCCCAGGACCAGATCAACTATGAAAGTGAATTCTACCAAACACTTGAAAACATTTCATTCCAATACTATATAAACTATTTGAAACAACAGGTAAAGAAGGAGTCCTATCAAATTCCTTTTATGGCACAAATATGTTTTTGATACTTAAACAAGGGTGTAGGGATATACACACACTAATACCTTACTGGAGGAGCCGTGAAATGATACATCCATTTTGGAAAGTAACTAGAAATTATGCCAAGAAGGAAAGAAAAACGCCCAAAGCCTTTAAAACAAAAACTCCATTACAACCCAATGAAGCCATTAATAACAAAAAGTCCACATATATTCCAAAATACTTATAACAACACTTTTTTTTGACAGCTATGACTTAGAAACAAAGTAGATGCTTATCAACTAGGAAATGGCTGAACAAGACATGGAACAGGAAAGGCATGGAATACTGCTACTTACTTACTGTAAGTAAGAAATGATACATGTGATAAGTACAGGGAAGTATGGAAAGATCTTTGTGAACTGATACAAAGTAAATTAAACAGAGCTGAAAAAAACAGTGTATATATACACAGTAACTACAACAATTGAAATGGAAAGTATGATTCAGCAAAAATTTAAAACTACCTGTAACAAAATGTTAAAGATCAAGTGGGAATGAAAAGGAAACAAGAGAAGACACCAGCACCCTACCCCATTCAGGAAGTGAGAGGTCCACAGGTGTTACACATTGCACACTTTTCCCCAAATGAATTGATCAGTTGTGCTCACTTTTCTTTTCCTTCCTAAAACAAGAAATATGATTTATCACATGGCATGGCTCTTGAGGATAGGGAGAGGGAGAGATACATGGGACACCCTGGTGATATAAGAAACAGAAAACATCAATAAAAATGGAGTCAAGTATCTCAAGGGTAATAATGGAGGTGGGGAAGGAGGAAAGGAAGGGGTTTGGGTTAGTGATTATCAGTAGCAGATCCATACAATATTACAAATCTGTGATTATGAAAACAATTGCTGTTGTTATTTAGTCCTGTCTTGACTTTTGCTGCCCACATTTAGGGTTTTCTTGGCAAGGATACTGGAGTGGTTTGCCATTTCCTTCTAAAGCTCATTTGACAGATGAGGAACTGAAGGAAACAGGGTTAAATGACTTGCCCTGAATCACATAGCTACTAAGTGTCTGAGGCCAGATTTGAACTCAAGAAGATGATTCGTCCTGACTTCAGGCCCCACAGAAGACCTAGCTGCCCAGAAAACAATTTCACCTTGTTAAAAATTGAAAAGTTGATCAATGGAAAAGATTAGGTATGCAATGTACAGAAGCAAACAAACAAAATAAAATCGTGTTCAATAAAGCCAAAGACACCAGGTTGGGGGAGGGAGGTGTGGGTAGGACACACTATTCGATTAAAAAAAACCAGATGGGATAAGGGAAAAGCAGTTTGCCAGAAATTTGATAGGTCATCAACACCTCTCACTGCCTCCAAATTAAATTACCAACAGATACATGAATTAGGTGTAAAAGGGGAATCAACAGCAAATTAGAGGAGCAAGGAGGAAATTATTCTTCACATGTATGGATAGGGAAGAGGTTATGACAGAACAAGCAACAGAGAGAATCAGAGAAAATAAAATGAAGAATTCTGCTTTTAAAAAGTTGAAATGTTTTTACCACAAACAGATTAAATGCAGTTAAAATGAGGGGTAACAATTAAGTGAGTAAAAATATCTTTGCAGTAAAGTTCTCTAAGGACTGTTGCATATGCAAGACATAAAAGGAACTGATTTCAATTTCTGTGATTAAGAGCCATTCTCTAACAGGTCTAAGGACAGGGATGTTTTCAAAGGAAGAAATCCAAGCTATCGATAGCCCTAGGACAAAATGCTCCAAATCCCTTATAATGAGAGAAGTGCACATTAAAACAACTCTCTTCTTTCAGTCTGTAAATCACAGAGATCCACAGGTTCAGGGACGGTCCCCTCTTTCTGTTCCACAACAAGGTACATGGAAATGCACCTGGTACTGGTTGTTACCAGAACAAAAAATGAATACGCTATCACATTAAATGACATCAAAAGAAAGTGATGATATGAAAGGGAGGGGAAGAGTTCCTAGACTGTCTCCACTCTCCTCTGCCTCAAGAACAAGGCAAGGATGAGAGGAAGGCAGGAAAAAAGGGTGGAAATGTCTACCACGGGATGAGAGGGAGTATCCTCAAAGGCCTCTCCCTGCTGGACTCAACTGTACCCCACCCAATCTCATGACCCCCAAGCCCCAGACCTGCAGACTAAGGCATGGGCAGGCAGGAAGCCCTAGGCAGGAGCATCCCTGGAGGAGAAGGTACACACAGGTTCACCCCTGAAAACACACAGCCATACATACACACATCCACACATTCACATGGACTCTGTCTCTCTCTCTCTCT
>NW_020944229.1:3401-3636 GCF_900497805.2 Vombatus ursinus | reverse complement strand
ATGCTGAGTATGTGAATTTTGTTGACCAACCTTGAGAGGTCCATACCTGCTTCCCAATTTATTTTCGATTTTTCTGCGTTTGACCCTCAGCTCCAATTCCTTAGCAAAGGCTCCTTGGCTCTCCTTTCTCAGGAAAACCTTGCATTTGGCTCTCCTGCATTTAGTACCAGCTTAGAACTCTTTACTGTGACAACTATGCTTTTGCAGAGGCACAGAAGGACCCTTTATGTAGCAA
>NW_020944229.1:0-3391 GCF_900497805.2 Vombatus ursinus | reverse complement strand
GCTTATTTTCAGATGAGAAAACTGAAGCAAACAGAGTAAAGTGACTTGCCCAGTGTCAGATAGCTAGTAAGTATCTGAGGCCGAATTTGAACTATGTTTATGGAAAAGCAATCAAAAGTGATGAACTTGGTCATTGCACATAGATTACCTCTATATTTTTTCCTTGGCTACTCATTTGTGTAGTCAAACATGGGACCGTTAGAATTAAAACAAACAAAATGAAGAACTCCAGACTCCAGAGATATTTGAAGACTATTGGACAATTGCTTATTTATGGTTTAGCCTGCAGAGATGAAGATTTGGGAAATGTACGAGATGGGTACCATAAGTTAGAATGAGATCTCTCACTGAGAAGATCTACTTCTGAATCAGGAAAAGTTAGTTTTAAAAATAATCCTACCTTCTGACCTTCTACTTAGAAGGTAGTAGGTCTCATAGCTGAGGCCCCAGAAGAGCAGGATTTGGAAGGATTTTGCAATACTAGGGTTCCTGTTCTTTCTGAAATAGTGTAACAGTAACCTAGCTGAGGATTGAAATTGATCTTAAAATTGGAAATGATGGACACCACAGTTGCCTTGGGTGGAGTAAGTCTAACCATCCAGCACAAACAATTGTGTCCTATGAAGAATAAGCCCATCTAATTAATTGACCCAGCAGAGATGTTATACCCAAGGGGAGGAAAAAATAAGACATCCAGGCCCTGCAGTATAGGAGTTGTGAGTTGTCTTTGCTGTACATATATCTTACCTGTGTGTGTCTTGTGACCTTGCCACACTGTACTTAAGTTTGAGCTTGCCCTTTCCATAGGCTCCACATTTATTTGTCCCTTAGGTTTATGAGGAAAAAGTTTTATAGCTACTATTTTCACTGTGTTATCTTAGTTTAAGCTTTTGCTAAGACCTTCTTGTGCCTACTAATTATTAACTAGAAGCACACCAGTCGGGGCTTGTCAGCAACATTATCAGAAAGGTGGTGCCACAGGACACACCTTTGAGCCCTGATCATAATCACCACCCTCTGTATTCCCAAGCCATGAATAGGAATGAAAGTTGGGGAGCAGTCTAGAATAGGTGTTACAGAATCAACTTTGGTTAAGCATGCAAAACTAATGAAAACAAATGGAGCATTTTCAATCTGTTTCTTAATCTATTTTTAATATTCAATGCATTTTCAACCTATTTTCCATATCCAATCTAGTCAGTAAATTGAATCTTTAAGGCTCTGTTCAGAATCATTGGGTGTCCTGTCCAAATGCCAAGGCAGGAATTTAGCAAAATGGAGGTGGACAACGTTGGTAGAGTGCTATATACCTGTTCTCACTTTAGGTAAGTGGTGCCAAAACCTTAACTGGACAGCGACGGGCTTAAGTAGTCTTTGGACTGCTAGGAACAAAGTCTATAGCATATGGTATCCAGGGAGGAACCTTTCAAAATGTTTAATTGCAGATCAAATGTCCAAAAGAATCCAGAAGAGAAAAGAGCAGAGTCCAACCTAAGAGACCAGTTCCAGAGTAGCACTGATCCAATAGCAGATAAGAGAATACTTCTAAGTCACCATGTGTTTGTGTATGTGTGTTAGTGCATGTCCATGTATGAGAGCTGTTATTCTTGATAGATGGGAATAATCTAATTATTATTAGATTTGTTATTAAACTGAGATTTCAATGGTGTAAGGAACCCTTACTATGGAACCTCCCTGTACCTATGTATATCTCCCTAACTTAGCCACTTAGAGAGCTGTCTAGGGTACTGAAAGGATAAGGAATTTACTCAGGGACTTATCGCCAACGTGTGTTAAGAGTCAGGACTTTGAACCTGGGTCTTCTTGACTCCAAGTCATGTCATATTATGATTCATCATTATCTTCTCATATTTTTTGATGGAGCACAAGTAGAAATGGTCCAGAACAAGTAGTTATCCTATTATTACTCTTTTAAATTTAATGAGAATTCTTGCAATTAGTAGTTGTGTACTTGCTCTTGTTATTACTAATATATACATTAGTTGTTATTATGCACATATGGAGCAAATTTTGTTGTTGTTTAGTTGTGTCCAACCCTTAATGACCCCATCTGGGGTTTTCTTGGCAAAGACACTGGAATGGTTTGCTATTTCCTTCTTCAGTGGATCCAGAGGATCCAGACAATCAGAGCTTAAGTGACTTGCCAGGATCACACAGCTAGGAATGTCCAAGGCTGGATTTGAACTCAGATCTTCCTGACTCTAGGACCAGTGCTCTATCTTTTGAGCCACTGGCTGCCTCTATGGAACAAATTAATCAATGTAAGTATTATTCTTTTTTTTTTTAAGAAAAGAAGAATACAAGTCACCTTTTTACATGATGTCTGGACAGTAAGACATGGATATGATGGTCTGAATATGATGTCTGTTCCTGATAAAGAAAGGCTTTATAGAAGAGGCGGCACCTGAATTGAGCTTTAAAGAATTGTTAGAATTTCCTTGGACCAAAATAGAATAGGATATTTTAGACATAGGGAATGGTAGGAACCCAGGCATAGAGAAAGATAGCACTAGATATATATGGTGGAAGGTGACTAGTTGGTCTAGATCACAGCACATATGAAGGAGAAAAGTGTGAGATAAGACTGGAAAGAAAGGGTTCTTTATGGTGCAGGGCCTTTAATGCTGGATTCTGGAGTTTAAACTTGACTTGGTAGGCAACAGAAGAGTGATGTGATCAGTATTGTGCATCAGAAATATTGGTCTGGCAGCAGTATGAAGGAAGGTGTGGAGGGGGAAAGAGTGGAGGGGTAAGACCTATCTGGAGTCTGTGCTAATGGTGCTAATGAGGGCCTGCAGGAGGGTGATGGCAGTGGATTTGTCAACTGATTAGATATGAGAGGCAGGGAGATAGGAGAGTCAAAGATAACCCCAAAGTTTGGAATGTAGGTAAATTTGGGGAAAGATGTTACCATTGTCAGAAATAGTAAAGTCAGATGGGAGGGAGAAGTCGAAGATGAAAAAAAAAAAAAAAGAAACAAAAGATACTCTATCCATACTGCCAAATTATCCTCATGAATTTCAAGGAAGATTTTCAAAAACTTATTCTTTGTTAATAAATATATTAACCAACTTCAAGGTCCATCCTGATTTGATTCCTTGATTAAATAAGATAATATGAACAACACTTTGTAAAACTTAAAGCACTGTATAAATAAATACTGTTATTATTATTATTATTTCTTAAGATTTTCTCCCAGCCTGATCTAGAGTCTAGAATGTAAGTTCATGAAGCAGAATTAAGTTAGTTGAGGGATCTGCTTTTACTAAGCTTCCCAATAAACATTAATTAATGTTTTATACATGCTTTTATTTGTACCAGCTGCTAGGGAGCACCATAATATGCAGAGCAGGGAAAGAAGGGAGTAGGA
>NW_020944228.1:0-1110 GCF_900497805.2 Vombatus ursinus | reverse complement strand
ATGACAAGTAGTACATAGTACATTTGCAACTTCATGTGCAATCACCTTTTTTATTATGCCATGCTATGGAAATACTTGTTTTGTAACATAAATTAAAAATAAAATAAATAAATAAATTTTAAAAGTAAAAAATTTAATTTAAAAATATTTGTTAAATATTGTTTTTACATGTAGTGAAGAAAAATAAAATAAAAACATTCTTTTAAAAAAGAAAAAAAGAATGTCTTGGCTAAAGTCAGACTGGATCTAAAGAAGAGAAATACCTGGAGAGCACCATATTCTTTGCTTTCTGCTTTACCACCACCACCACCCAGTCTCTCGAGGGTGTATTCATCCTCCAAAGCTACTACACAGTTTGGAATTTGCTGTGGAAAATTCCTACTGTTAGTTGAGCTTTAGATAAATACAAGGTGTCAACAATTTTTCAATAGCCCCTTCTTTGCAGTTTCTTGGCCAAGAGGAGCCCTGTAAAATTAGGAAATAAAAAAAAAAATTTCATTTAGAATCCAAAAATGTTAGTATAAATCCCGGCTCTGCTGTTTACTACTATGTAACTTTAAGTAAGTCACTTAACTCTCTGCCTCAGTTACCTTGATTATAAAATGAGATTAGACTAAATTTCCTTTTCCCTCTAAACCCATGTTCCTATCTGGGTCTTTCCAGTGTACTAGGAGATTCCTGAGACCTCTCTAATTGATGCAGTTGGATCAGTATCAATGTACTTTTCCAAGCTTTATTTTTCTTGTGGTTTTTTTGGGGGGAGGGGCTGTGTTTTTTTTCACAATATGACTAATATAGAAATATATTTTGAATGACTGTGCATGTGAAAAAAAGAAATGTCTATTTAGTAGTGTGAAAATCAATTTTATCATTTGTGAGACCACTTATTAGTTAGAGCAAAGGTCAGGAGTTCTACTAACAACTAAAATAGTAGGATAAAGATGAAAAGCCATAATGGACCATCACAGTAATTCTAACTTGAACTGTTAAAACAAAGTTTTGAAATGGAAAAATGGAAAATGAATAAAGGAAATGACATTGAATTTGGCCATTTCCTATAGAATTCCAGCAAATAAAAAGCAATGAGCATAGGGAATATACCATAAGCTT
>NW_020944227.1:0-2492 GCF_900497805.2 Vombatus ursinus | reverse complement strand
ATATTCAGCTATTCTGCTATGTAAATGTACCTTTTGTTCTATGAAAAAGCCGGTCTTATTTATGACCAAACAAGAGACAGAGAGCATTATGAAAGCAAAATGGATAATTTTGCTTACATCAAATTGAAAAGATTTGCACAAACAAAACCAATGCAACCAAGATTAGGAGGGAAGCAGAAAATTGGAAAAGAATTTTTTTCTCTTCTTTTTTTCAAAATTAACTTATTTTGAATTACCAAAAATCATTTCCATAACCTTTTGAGTTTTAAATTTTTTTCCCCTCCTACCCCACCTCCCTTCCCAAAATGGCATATAATCTGATATAGGCTATACCTAAACATTCCTATTAAACATATTTTCACATTAGTTATGTTGTAAATAAGAATTAGAACTAATAGGAGGAACCACCAGAAAGAGGAAACAAAACACAAGAGAAGAAAAAAAAATGACAGATAGTATGCTTTGATGTGCATTCAAACTCCATAGTTCTTTCTTTGGATATGGATGGCATTTTCCATCATGAGGCCTTTGGAGATGTCTTAGATCCTTGTATTGCTGAGAAGGGTTAAGTCTATCAATATTAGTCATCACACAACTTGGCTATTATTGTGTATAATGTTCTCCTGGTTTGGCTCACTTTACTCAGTATCAGACCATACAAATCTTTCCAGGTTTTTCTGAAGTCAGGCTTTTCATCATTTCTTATAGCACAATAGTATTCCATTACATTCATGTACCACAACTTGTTCAGCCATTCCCCAATCGATGGGCATCCTCTTAATTTCCAATTCTTTGCCACCACAAAAAGAGCTGCTATAAATATTTTTGTACATGTGGGTCTTTTCCCATTTGTATGATCTCTCTGGAATATAGCCCAAGAAGTACTATTGCTGGGTCAAAGGGTATGCACATTTTTATAGGCCTTTGGGCATAGTTCCAAATTGCTCTCCAAAATGGTTGGATCATTTTGCAACTCCACCAACAATGCATTAGTGCACCAATTTTCCCACATCTTCTCCAACATTTATTATTTTCCTGTTTTGTCATGTTGGTCAATCTGATAGGTGTGATGTGGTATTGTAGTTTTGCTTTGATTTACATTTCTCTAGTCAATAGTGATTTAGAGCATTTTTTCACATGACTATAGATGGCTTTAATTTCTTCATCGGAGAATTTCCTGTTCATATCCTTTGACCATTTATCAATTGGGGAATGACTTGTATTATACATTTGACTTAATTATCTATATATTTTAGGAATGAGCCCTTACCAGAGACACTGGTTGTAAAAATTCTTTCCCAGTTTTCTACCTTCTTTCTCATCTTAGTTGCATTGGCTTTGTTTCTGCAAAAACTTTTCAATGTAATGTAATCAAAGTTATCCATTTTGCTTTTCATGATGTTCTCTCTCTCCTGTTTGGTCATGACTTATTCTCTTCTCCATAAATCTGATAGGTAAACTATTCCTTACTCTCCCAGTTTGCTTATAGTATCAGCCTTTATATCTAAATCATGAACCCCTTTTGACTTTATTTTGGTATATGGCATGAGATTTTGATCTATGCCTAGTTTCTGCCATACACTTTTCCAGTTTCCCAGAAGTTTTTGTCAAAGAGTGACTTCTTATCCCAGAAGCCAGGGTCTTTGGGTTTATAAAATAATAGATTACTGTAGTCATTGACTACTGTGTCTTGCATACTTAACCTATTCCACTGATCCACCACTCTATTTCTTAGTCAGTACCAAGCAGTTTTGATGATTGCTGCTTTATAATACAATTTAAGATCTGGAGTGACCAGGCCACTTTCCCCTGTATTTCTTTTCATTAGTTCCCTTGATATTCTAGACCTTTTCTTCTTCCAAATGAATCTTATTATTTTTATTTTTTTCTAATTCTATAAAATAATTTCTTGGTAGTTTGATTGGTATGGCACTGAATAAGTAAATTAGCTTAGGTAGTATTGCCATTTTTGTTACATTAGCTCAGCCTACCCATGAGCAACTGATGTTTTTCCAATTATTTAGATCTGAATTTATTTGTGTGAAAAGTGTTTTGTAATTGTGTTCATAGAGTTCTTGAGTTTGTTTTGGTAGGCAAACTCCTAAATATTTTATAATATCTACAGTAACTTTAAATGGAATTTCTCCTTCTATCTCTTGCTGTTGGGCTTTGTTGGTAATATGTAGAAATGCTCATGATTTATGTGGGTTTATTTCATAGCCTGTAATTTTGCTAAAGTTGTTTATTATGTTAAGTAGTTTTTTACTTGATCCTCTAGGATTCTCTAAGTGTATCATCAAATCATCTGCAAAGAGTGATAGCTTTGTTTCTTCTTTGCTTATTCTAATACCTTCAATTTCAACATATTGTAGGATTATGATTTTTAATCCATTCTGCTATCCACTTCCATTTTATGGGAGAGTTCCTCCCATTCACATTCACAGTTGTGATTACTACCTATGTCTTTCTCTCCATCCTTCCCTCCTGCACCC
>NW_020944226.1:0-12561 GCF_900497805.2 Vombatus ursinus | reverse complement strand
TTCCTTTCTCCATCTATCTTACTTTTTTGAGGAGGGAGAATGGAGAAAAGAGGTCTGAATTGAACAGGTTCTATTGGAGCTCCAAACTAAAATGAAAGACAAAACTTTATCCAAGGATTTTACGAGTTTAAGATTATGGGACTATGTCCTTGCTCCTAGAACTCCACCAGAAAACACAGCATCGCCTCCTCTTGTGAAGAAGCAGGAGTGTATGATCTTCTCATGACTCATCTCTCCTTTCATGGTGTTGCCAGTGTCTGCTTACTTTTCTCCACTTCTGTAGACTTCTCTCGTTCTCATTGACTACACGGATTCTGACAAAAGAGCCTTTGGAAGGCTGCTAATTTTACCTCCCTTTCCCAAGACCTCTGAAAGAGTCCTCCAACTTCTGCCAGAGCAGGGACATTGAAAGAGATGGAGCCCATTACCTTGTAGTACAGCCCCTTCTGTTGAATGGCCCTAACCTTGAGGAAAATTTCTGTTGCAAAGAGGAAAACAAGGTGTTGCTTCTAACATTTACCCACAGGTCCTAGTCACATCCTCTAGAGCCAGACAGAAACATTACTTCTCCCTCTTCCCTCATGACATTTTCCAGATGGTTGAAAAGAACCATGGTGTTCCATCTCAGTCTTCTTAATCTTCTTCATCCTGGCCAGTCTCCATTGAATCAATCCCCATTCCAGCTGTCTGAAGTGTTATGACTCAGGATTCTTTGACCCAACATGTCAATGATCTCTCTATTCTAGATCACCAACAACTCAGAGGAGCATTCTTTCTGTCTTTCCATAGGAATAGTTAATTAAAAGAAGGGAGAGGTCTGCCTCAAGGATCAGATCAGGGAGTTTTTAAGCAAATGGCATAAAGGAGTGAACTGTTGAGGGTCATACTTGTGGGATGGCTTTCACATTCCTAAAGGGAATTTCAACAGATAGGATTCAGTTTTCAATTCCAGAGAGACCTAATTCTTCAGAGCACCCTCCGAAAATAGAGGACTGGGGGTAGATAGCCCTGATGATAACACCTTGGCTGAGAACTGACTCTAGGCCAAGGACAGAAAGAGCCTCAAGGGGATGTAGGCTCTCCGATGGAAGGGAGAGGCTTATTAACCACAGCAATCCCAGTATATCCTGTGGACAGCTCCAAAAAGAGCTGAAACCACAGGATCCTTGGTGTATGATGTATAGGCAATCAAGTGACCCTCAAAATAGGCAGAGTTGAGGAATGCCTAGAGTAGAGAATAACTCTTGGTTTCAGTGGAGAGCAATCTTAGGGAAAGACAGCATCTCAAAGACTCAGTGAACAGTGGACACAAAGCCTCCAGTGGAGCCAATCCCAAAGAGAACAGTGGGAAGCTCTCTATAGAAAACATCAGCAGTTTTCCAGCACCCAAGGCATGCTTGTGCTTTGCATGTCCATCTCTTTACACAGGTGATTTGCCACAAAAATGTTCCCCCCGTGCTCAAGTGGCCCATACATTATTCCTCTCTATGTCCCCTCCTCCCAATAAGTGGATGTGTGAATACTCACCAACTTAGTTCATGGTGAGTATTAGGTATAAAATGAAAAGTATAAAGCAGAGACTAGTAATGTATTTCCTTTTCAGAGCTTCTTTGCCGTGTCTACACCATGGTCCACACACTCACCAGACTAGACTTTCAAATAAATCCTTTTTTGAGACTACCATATTAATTTATGAACAGTGCAAATTACTCAGGTAATTCCAAGCAAAATATCAGAATTGCAGCATTATCAAGTAGAATATGCCATCTCTTGCAGATTTAGAAATATCCTGTCATCTACCTACCTTGACTCAAAATGAAACCTATTCCAATAGGTGGATGGGAAATTGTAAGGGAAACTGAGGAGATCCTCCCCAGTCCCTTGTGTGACCGCCTCATGACCTGACATAATAAATGTTATTTAAAGTTAAGATGCGTGACTGGGAGCACCAAGGGAACAGAACATTAAAGAATAAACAAACTATGTCACCAGGGTGGAATAACTCTTATCTCAAGGAATATCTTGCATTCCTCTCCTTGGATACGTACCTAAAAAATATGCATCTGGAGCTTTGACCCAGCTCCACCTTTGTTCTAAGGTTGTTTTCCCATGGTTTACATAGATATAAAAAGGGCCACTTGAGGAAGGGACTTTTGAAGGTCTTTGCTTCAGAGATGGGGACGCCCACTCTGTTAGCTTGCCCAACTAGGACTCTGATGACCATCTCCTGAAGCCTCCCCAGTCACTGTGTCAGGTGTTGGAGTTCACCTGGTTGGTGATATATCTATTCTTTCTTTGTTCTGTATCTATTCTTTCTTTGTTTTATTTTTATTCCTTCTTTGTCCTATTTTGATTATCATTCACTGGATCATATGCATATGTACATTATTCTAATTCCTATTTGTCTGTCACCTTAAGCATTATCAAATAAACCCAATTACTTGTTAAGTTTGTATGGAGCACGCGTCATTTTGTCTTAAGATACGAACCTAAAGTGAAAGTACTGCACAGTCCGTAATCCTTTTCGATTACAGAAATGTTAGAAAGAACAGGTGAAACCTCAAAGACCATACAGGATCCACTCTGGTAATCTGGTCATTTGGTTAAGTGCTGGGCATCAATATGAAATTGAAAGGCATACTTATATCCACAAAGGTTAAACTGCCTCTACTCGCTTCCTTCATCCTACACCAACTGGGCTGGCATTCGTTTTATATGCTTTTTTTTTTCTTTTACAATGGCTAATCTCCTAATGTAGTCAACGAACAATTAAAAATCCCTTATTCTCCTGAAACTAATCTTCAAACATGAGTTTTCAGAGTGTGGACATCATTGGTTAGTTACAATATACATACAGAAGGATCTCTGCTGCTCATACTCAGTAAAAGAAAGGACACCTTCAATTGTTCCTATTTCACATAGTTAAGGAACTACAGACTTACAACCAATTGGTTTATGGAGAGACTTGCATGGAAAATGAATAGTACAATGTGCAAGATAACCATCTATATAATTCTCCAAACTTTCTTACTTGTGGAGCTTTTATGAAAATCCTTCACTGAAAATATATTTTAAAGGTTTTCCCTAAGCATCACCGAGATTTTTATCTGTACTCATCAAAGTGCTGTGTCTTTTAAAGATCCTTAAAAGGCGATATCAAGGCCTCGTCATTAAAACATTTGCCTCATCAACTGGAGGAGCTTGTTCAGCATCCTATCATGTTTAACTCACTAAGAAAAGATGAAAAAGTATTCTTGAAATCTTAAGTCTTCACTTCAATCAGGACTTTCCTGAATTTTGTGTATGAAGGTGATCATAGAAACTTCCACCACGTTCCTTTTTCAGGCTATGTGAGCTCTCAAATCCTTCTCAGCACTGCGTCTTTGGCACTGTGAGCCTACTAATTAACTTCATTTTTTACTCTCTGCAGATTAATTTTTTAGGCAATTTTATCAACATACAATGGATTATTCCATTTCATGAAAATGTGGAAACATCTAATCATCTCCCAGCCTTAGTGAAATGCAAATGGTGCCTGGTCAAGCAGGCTGATGAGAGGTGATAGGGATAGCAATCTTGCCCCAAAGGTCCTATGGGAGCCATTGGTTAGTCTGCTGATCCAGTTATAAAGCTCTGGGGTGGTGGGTCTCTACAAAGATGAAGAACTTTCTAGAGCTAGCAAAGGAAAGCTAGACCTTTGTCCTTGCCTTATTCTGCCCAAGTGGGCTTGAGTCTGGTCCTTCTGCCCATTTTATTGCTGTCCTAAAATGACTAAGTTCATTTTAAAGACTTTCTGTGGAAGTTCCCCATATCCAGTCAATTTGTGATTTGGAATTTTGTTTGAAGCCGTTTCGTATAATACCTTTCTGAGCTAACTTGGATCAGCAAGCCTGGGCCTCACCTGTGGTGGATAGCATCACCCCCCATATTTGATCACATTTTCCTACAGCACGGGAAGGCTTTTGCCCGGCCATTACTTAAGGATTAGTGTGGTGAAGTCTGCTGAACCAATTCTCCTACTTCCCATATTTCACAGCAATTATCTTTGAAAGTCACTCAGTTAAGCAGCTGACTAGACAAACAAAGCCCACCCCCGGTAAGTCCCACCCTTCCCTCACAGGTCTATACCCTCTCTTGTTGACCCTCCCCCACCCACATCTCCTATGCCCATGCTGTCCCCCTCCTCCAGGTGCCAATTGCCCCCAAATGTTCCAACTCCCTCCTCCCAGAACAAATAGGCTTTTCAGGCCCCCAATCCCTGTGGCCTCATCCAATGTTAGGCCCTCATCTCCCTTTACCCATAGGAGCTTTCATCGGTGAAGTCCCTTCCATCTCCAGAGTAAGGCCTCTTTCCCTCATTAGCCTTTTCCCCTCTGCCCTGCCCACTCCCCTGTGGCTCTTCTCAGTTTTGAGACCTCAGAGGCCACCTTTCCCTCATTGCTAACCCTTGATTTGGCCCTTGGGCACCTCTCTACCTTCTTCCTATCCCCCTGCTTTGCTCCCCACCTTGCACACACCCTCCCACGTTGTATTGTGGTCCCACAAAGAAGCATTCAGCTGTAGGCAGATAATCCCATGTTCTGTCCATAACGCCCCCGTGCACCTCTTCACTGTCACCTCTACCAGATTTCTGCTGTCACTCCTGTCTCTGTGTTCTTTTAGGAAGAAGTCTCTCTTCTGTTCTCTGTTGCCATTCCTGTCCTTGCCTGCTGTGTTTACTCACTTTTCTGACATTGCTGCTGTTCGGGGCGTTTGAGAAGCAAATAATCTCCTCAGTCCTGGTTTTCCTTTTGCACATGCTTCAAGCTCTTCTTTCTTATTGAACTTCCATCTTTTGTCCTGTGTGGCTCAGGTCAGACTTGCAGGATGCGTTCCCCTGGGACCCAGGAACGTCCTTTCCTTTGTATGTCAAGGTCTTTCTCCTGATGGCTGCAGAGCTTGTGGTTTCTGAATTTAACTGTTAAATCGAACCACTCTGTGTCTTGGAGTTTGCAGACTTGGATTTTGTTCTGGAGGCTATCTGTGAATTCTTTCAATTGGAGTTTCATTTTCCAGGTTTAGAAGTTCTGGGAAGCTCTCTCCATAACCACATTTCTCTGGTTATGACATTACGACGTTTTTTTGTTTGTTTGTTTTTGTGCCGTCATGTTCTGGGAGACCCCTCACCCTGTCTTTGAGATCTGCATCATGTGTGCTTTAGTGTTCTTGGTTTTTGCTTCTCTTCTCCTAGGCTGTCCTTCCCAACTGTATATTTGTTTTCCCCACTGACGGTTCTCTCTTTTATTTCTTTGGAGACTTGCCATGGCAGATTCAAACGTTTCTATTCTGCTCATCATTAGTTTTGCTTTGCAGGATGTGAATTCTGCTGCCGTTTTCTCAAATTCCACAGAATTCTCTGTCTCAAGGGCTGGATCATTTCCCTTCATTCTGCAGTATGTGTTCATTGATGCCTGATCTCATTTACTAGATCTGGAGGCCACATTTCCTTCTGTTGTTACTGGTTTTCCTACTGATTGATCTCTTCATGTTCAGGGTCTTTGAGATTCTTTCTTCCTAGTACTTTCTTTGGTACTTTCAATCTTGATTCCCCCGCTCCCCATTTTTCTTGGCTCTCACTTCTGACTTTGTCCCCTCTGATTGTAGTCTCCTTGGGGGCTGGATCTCAAAGAGTCTCAGCCTCCTCCCACCCTGGGCAATTCACAGTTCACCAGCCAAAGAATCGGCCCCAATCTACTCTTGGGTGGTCAGAACTGGCCCCAGCTGGGTGCTGGGCTCCTCCCTCAAGCTTGATGGAGTGCTGCACAGCACCCCACCCCCAATGACATCTGGTGGCCTGTCCTACTCTCTCGGTTTC
Organism: Vombatus ursinus; assembly: GCF_900497805.2. NCBI lineage: Eukaryota > Metazoa > Chordata > Mammalia > Diprotodontia > Vombatidae > Vombatus > Vombatus ursinus. The sequence continues at coordinate 6,707 of NW_020944226.1, read as the reverse complement.
TCAACTCTCTGCCCCTGCGCTGGCAGTCCAGAGGCTGCAGGTCAGAGCACTGCAGCACTGGTGCTTCTGAGAGTCTGGGCCTGAGTATTTCCATGGCACTGGAAAGAGGGAAGAGGAAGGTGCAGAGGCGGTTCTGACAAGCCTGTGTCATGTTCTTGAGTCTCCTAGTGTAGGAGGTAGGAGAGGGGTGCTGAGTGAGCTCAAGGTCAAGGAGGGTCAGTGCCTGGGTTTTTTTCCCCCTCCTTCTTTTGTATTCTGGATGTCCTACAGCATGGAAGCAACTGGAGCTGCTTTTTCTTTGGTGCATAATTTCTGTTTTGGAGAGGTCTGAGAGGTTCTGGGGATCAGAGAGAATATCTAGACCACCATCTTGCTGCTTATGTGACCCAGAAGGCTCTAAACACAGAACCATAGATCTAGGCTGGAAGGAGCCTCACACCATCTTGGTACTTAGTTCAACGCCTGCTGACTTTATGTAAAGCGGAGACAGTGATTTTCTGAGAGGGCTGTTTTAGCTGGAACATATGAACACTTTGACCCTACCATTCCTTCAGGGTTCCTATTTTCCCCACCCTAACTCACCCCTCCCCTCCACCCTTTTAAACAGAAAATAATAATGAGAGCAATTTGGGGAATAAAAATTATTTTCTTGTCAGCTTCTCAGTCACCAGCAAAGTAGAAATTTTGGTTTTGATTTTAGTTTTGCCTTAAGAAGAGAATTATAATGTGTCCCTTTGTATTGATTGTCAATTATTTTCATGTGTTGCTTTTTTTTCCTCTTCTTTAGATGTCACTACCTAGCACAGTGGCTAGAGCATTGAGCCTGGATTCAGGAAGACTTGGGTTCACATCTGGCTTCAGATCCTTTCTAAATGTGGGATCCTAGGCAAGTCATTTAACCTCTATTTTCCTCCATTTCCTCAACTGTAAAATGGAGAAAATATCAGCATAATAATTGTTATAGAGATAATGTTAGCCTTGTAAGGCTCTTATGAGGGTCAAATGAGATAACATTTGTAAAGGCCCTGAACACAGGCAGTGCATGGGACACAGGAGGCACTCTATAAATGCTTATTCCCTTCCCTTCCCTTTTCAGGACAAGCATTCTTCCCTCTGGATATCATCTGAACGTGAATAGATCAGGGCAGACTTACATACTTTCTTCTCTCCTTAATTAGTCTTTACGATACATCGTTCCCGTTTTTCCGCATCATATTTTTTTCCCCAGCATCAGTTATTGGCTGTGCTTTTCTGGAACATTTTCCTGATGTCGGTGCTAAATTCTCCAAAAATGACCCTTAGGAGGTTTCCTTTTCTCCATCAGGACTGAGGACCTCCTCGACCATCTACCAGATTCTCTTGTGTTTTTCCTTTGGAGTCTCCAACTGGAAGAAGCAAAGGAAGAGAAATAACCTCTTTAGTGGTGTAAATGCCTCCTCCCAGATACGGAAATGCATCATGGACATTCTACCAAGGGAACCCTGAGAGTGTCATGAACTTGTAAAAATTGGGACCAGGTAGCACCCCCTGCTGGGCGTCGTCCTCACTGGTGAGCAAGAGGACAGGAGGAAGGGATGGGACGCCAAGCGGCATCTTAAGAGCCTGCTCACTTCTTTAAACAAGAAAAACGCCCCTCAGCCATGATAAGGACAGCACCTTAAGGTTCACATGTCCCACGTTTACATGATCTCATCTGATCCTCACAGCAACTCTGCCACGTAGGTGGTATTATTATGTGGAGGACGGCGGTGAAGTGACTTGCCCAGGGTCACCCAGCTAGGAAGCATCTGAGGTAGAATTTGAACTGAGGTCTTTCAGACTCCAGGGCCTGTTCTTTCTCCATGGCATCACCTGAGGTGGTGTGAAGATGCAGATGATGAACAACTGCAGCGTTTGTGCCCAGCAAAGGGCTGAGATCTTCAAACAGATGCACCCCAGTCCGGTAGTTTAGATGGACATGGGGAAGGAACTGATGTTTCAGTGAGGAGGCTCCAAGAAGCTGAGGTTGTGCTAGCCACAGACCCGCCAGAGGCCTGTAGGACCGGAGATCTGTGCGAGTTGCCATCGGGGCTACCCCCAAGTTCAGGGTCCGGGGGCGGGGCGGGCCTGTTTTCCCCATGAGCAGGTGCACTGGGGCTGTTCCCAGAAGAATGGACAAGTGGTTACTGAGGAGACCGCACAATGCCAATCACTGACGCGCAGCTGTGAATATTGTACAGGGAGCCTCAGCTTCTTATGGGAAAATTTGGGATTGCATGTTTGTGGTGTGCTTGTCTTTACATGAAGGTGGTTTTTTTGAACAGCTAGAATATGAAAGCACACTGGTGTTTGGGTACATTCAGTGCTATGCAACGTATGCTGTGTTACCATCTAGGTTTGGATTGTTCAAGAATGGTTTGTTGGTATTGTTTTAAGTCCCCAAAAGCCCTTGATGAAAGGTTGCCCAGCAGCGTAGCCCCAGATAGGACCATCCCTAAGGCATTGCAAGGTTTAACCACCTTAGCTGGGGAGCTGGCAGAAAACTCTGGGATAGAGAACTGATTAAACAGATGGTTAGAACCCTGGTTTGGCGAATGGAAAGGAAAGGAATGGCTGAATCTGTTTGGGAGTATTAACTGCTGTAGGATGTTGTGTGGTTCCATGCATTGGAGGACCACATCCCTCACTAAGATTACTCCAGCAGGACCCACGGAGGGAGTTCAGATGGAAGGCTCTGGCAATGTAAGGATGATGATCGAAAGTACTATTGAGACTTCCCCCAGTGATGGAGAATGCAAAATCGGCTTAAAGAGATTAGAGGATGAGGAAATTGGGAATGTGTGGAAGCCAGATCTTTACTAGAAAAGAAAAGGGGGGGCTTGTGAGAAAAATGTAGAAGTTAGGCTTCCAGAGCAGAACAAGGGAATTCCAACATCTCATGGACAGTCCCTCAACCAATCAGAAAGTGCCCCAAACATTCCGCAAACAACTAGTTCCTTAAGAAAGAGCCCTGGGGACTAAACCGGCTGCAACCTGTCTGGGTCAAGGACAACAGGGCAAAGGCTTTTCTCCACTGCGCTTGATTAAATAAGCTTATTGAATATTAACTGACACACCCCAGGGGCAGAGATAGCAGCCCTTTTTGAACATGGGAGGCATGAACTGGGAGGAGTTAACATGACATGGGATGGGCGGTTCAGGAAGAGCGTAACTCAGATGAGCTGGACCAATCCTAGCCCTGCTGGAAGGATCAGGGCCGTCCTAACAGCATAAAAGATGGCTCTGGCTTCTGCATGGTGCGCCTCTCCCAGCAGGGGGCGCACCTGATTCTTGCAAGAATCGTAATAAAGGATTCGTCTTTCACTCAGGGTTTATCATGATTAACAGCGAGACTCCACGTGGCATTGCAACTGGGAAAGCGATGGGCTAACTTCCCAGCCCTGCTGTGGGGGTGCAGAGGCCTCTGTTTCTGACATTATATGTGACAGATTCTGAGAAACGTGGAAGATTGATCGGATAACCGGGAGAATGATTTACGTACAATAATCATGTGAAGGAAAACCACTTCGAAAAACATCAGAGCTCCGACTGAAGCTGCAAACAACTGACTTCAAAAGATTAACCCTGCTTTCCACCTCTTGGCAGAGAGATGAAGGACTGTAAATGCAGAGTGTAACTGATGCATGGATGTAGACTTATTTTAGGAGAGGACTTCTATCTGGATTGGGTTATTTCTATGAGATTCTTTAAAGGAGCATAATAAAACCTCTTTTAATGCCCAGAAGAAGAAAAAAGAAATGCGTTAGGAAACACAGACAGAGTGACTGTTTAAAATTTAACTATACACATATGTATATAGTTGTCTTTAAAAACAATCCATATATAACAAATTCCATTGTTGCTTATAGGATCCTTTCTCTAGCTCTTATTATTAAAATGTTTGTGTTTGTTAAAAAAAAAAAGAATCGTTTGGAAGTGATGGAATTCAGGGCTGCTGGGAGGTGTCAGTACACATAGCAGTAGCTCTGGCGTCAGGAACATGTGACTTTAAATCCAGCCTCAGTCACTATTTACAAGCCGTGTGGCCCAGTGCAAGTCAGTCAACCTCTGTTTGCCTTAATTTCCTCCTCTGTAAAATGGAGCTCATAATAGCACGTCCCTCCCAGGGTGGCTAAGAGGATCAAATGAGATAAAAATTATAAAGCCCTTAGCATACTGCCCGGCACACAGTAGGTGCTTAATGAATGTGCGCTGTTATTATGGTGTTTACTGCAGAGTGGGATAAAGTTCTCTTTGATAGCTGGAGGTCCTACACTTGTAAATCAGTGAATGTTGTTAGTCACAACCACAGCATTTGACAGGTCCGCAATATTGTTCCCTGGGGCAGAACCGAAGAATCCACTTGAGATACAGCTGGGGAAGGTGAGATCGAGGTCAGTGTGCATTCAGAATTTTCTGGATTTTTCACTTTGCGTGCTCCCAGTTTTCTTACTATGACAAATGTCCATGAAGCTGAGCCTTTCCAGATACAAAGAATTACAAAAAAGAAGGCGATCTATGGCACCATAAATCCCTATTATCTGCAGATTTAAGAGAGACAGAGGAAGGCCAGGATAGCTGACCCTAGCTACGCTTTCACATGTAATATACACTCATATGTAACTGTACACATAAATAGACATACTTACACAGATGCGCATATATGTATACATGTGAGGGACTGTCTGATGTTGGCAGCTACCAGGTTGGGCGCTGTGGCAAGAGTAGGGTAAGATCTGGGTATTTTGGAAGTCGAGGCAGGGGCTGTGGTAGGCAGAGTCGTGGTGAACTGGGATGGGCTGGATACAGAGAAGCCCTGAGGCAATGGGCAGTGCTATGTGAGATAAGCTGGGTACAAGGAAGTAGCCGGAGCTTGAGCTCCTGAGGCAAGGGGCGGTGCCACGTGGGAGTGGGACGGCAGAGGACTGAGTTCCCTTTGCTTGGTCCCCTCCCTATATGCAACGTCATCCCCAGACGCCTCTTGTGACCTTCCTGACTTCCTGGGTCCCTTTGTGCAGCACTGACCCAGACCCCTCCTCCCAGTGTCTGAGTCTGACTTCCTAGGTCACGTACTCTTGTCTATGCACCAATCCCAGATGCCTCCTACGTCACTCCCTCCCCCTTGGTGTGCTAAACTCAGACAGCCACTTCTGGTATCTGACCCTACAATCATTGGCTAGTAAGCGGGCTGGGGAGGAGGGGCTAGGTAGGTGCTTAGGAACGAGCGTGGTCAGATCACACGCGCTCTCTCCTGGCTCCTGCCCTGTTGCTCTGGCCTTGCTGCTTGGGCTTGCTATGATGGCTTGCTGTGATGGCCTCTGAATAAAGCTCTGGTGTTGGCGCCTCCCGATGGCTCGTCTCTGTGTGGTTATCCGGCAGAGGACCGAAGACTCGAGTGTGAGTAAGACTCTGGTAGTGTGCTCCTTATAGGAGGAGCGGGTACCGGCGTACGGCTGGCAGAAGGTCGGCGTGCGGCCAGTATATATACACATGTGCATGTGCACATGTGCATGCGTTCGTGCATGTATGTGTGTGTGCCTGTGTAATTTGGTTGGTACAGAGAGTGGACTGTCCCTGCATATAACATCGATACTGCTGATGGGCGTGGGTTGAAGGGGATTCCTCACCCACTTGTTAGATGGAAGTCACTATCTGGGACGGCCTGTGTGTAGGTTTGTGATGGATTCAAAAGAGGACCAGTTTGGTTCCTGTGGTGATGCTTTTCCTTTCCCTTGTCCCAGGCTGACTTGCAAAATTCCTTATGCTTCTTCTAGGGGCTTTAGGTCATTTGTCTCCCACAGCTGCCTCCCTCTCCTGCACATCACTTGACCTGGCTAAACAATATTTTTATAGACTGACACCAAAGTGTTTGTAATTCAGGTGGGATAGAGGATGAGGGAGGGGAATACAAGATCCCTTTGTAGTCTCCCTGTACCTTGCTCTGAGGTCTGATGTGTCTTCCACTTTTTCTACCTACCTTTGCCCAACCTCTTTTGATGCAGCTAGCAGAAAACACACAACCAGGATGAATTGTGTCTTTGCAGGAACAGAGTAGAGAGCAAAGCATTGAGGTCACAGTCTGTTGGTTCTAGATGGATGGATGGCCTAGTTCTTCTCTTGCTTTGCCCCTGGGAAGGGAAGCATCCTCCTGTCTCCATCAATGCCTAGAAGGCAAAGGAGGACCACCATGTTGCTGCTGCCTTTACAAGGAGGAAGACCAGATGACGTAGAGGTAGCTAGAGAGGCCACAAGGTGATGAGAAGGGTAAGAGAAGAGACAGATCCACACCATCCAACCAACCCTCCAACCACCCACCCACTATTGAATCTTTTCAGTTATTGTTTGTCCCTTTCATTCATCCACTTACCCTCACTTATCCTCAGCTTTGGAGGCCTGCTCTGTGCTGGGGAAGGGCTAAGATAAACCTGAGGATGTAAAGAGAACAAAGAAATCAGTGAATCCCCAAATTTAGATCTGATATTGTCCAAGAAGAAATCCTTAACTGCCTCCACTCATGTATGGAAGGAAGAGAGCCCTGGGAGCAGCAGCACCATCAGGTTTGCTACCATCAAGTGGCAGCAGAACCATCAGGCTTGCCATCATCAGGTAGAAGCAGTACCATCAGTCTTTCCCAGGAGGCATGTCCAGACTCTATGTTAGGATCCAGAGGGGATGGGAGAGGGCTGCTC
>NW_020944225.1:0-12813 GCF_900497805.2 Vombatus ursinus | reverse complement strand
TAAGCACAATCTATAATTTCTCCTAACAATGACCTGATGTGGGATTGACATCAGAAATCCCCTCCATTTGTATAAACAAACCCACATGACGAGCATGTGTTCCCTGGTTCCCTGCACACACCTTGTTGGTTGAAATCCTGTGGAATGTCACCTACGGAGTACATCTGGACTCCACTCTTGGATCTTTGCTATTTTATAGAGACTGACCACTTTCAGATACACTGGACACATCCAGGGGTGAGTATCTATTTAATTTTTTTAACTTACTTTCACTATTCCTAAGTGAAGTGTTACATCTCTGTGTTCCACGAGTATTTCTGTCAGGGTTAAACTTGTTTGATATGGACCGTGAGAACATTCTTCAATCCTCTTCCTCCTTTTTAATGAGGAGGTGTTGATCTCTGTGCTTCTTCATTATGTAGATTTTTGTTAGGATAATTGGAAAGTATCTGTTTTTGTCCATTTTGGCACAAATAGGAGAGGGCCTTTCTGGGTGAGGCCCTATCTAAGAGGGTGGCTACTTTAATAAGGCCATCATCTGGGAAGGGGAAGGGGAAGCAGGAAAGTGCCCCCCCTCCCATTTGTCAGGCAGAGGGTTCTAAGGGATGGGTGGATGAGTCTGAGATCCAGGCATGGCTCTAGCTGAGGTGGTATTGGGGCTACTGTGGTTATGTCCATATGAAACAAGTGCTGTATGGAGCTCCAGCCAAGGTAGGCTTTCCCATGGAACAGCTCTCGAAGCCAGCTCAGGAGGCACCCAAGACTTTTGTTTCACCCAGGCAGACTTCCTTGAGGAACAGAGAGAAGGGATTCTCACCAAAATACAAGGAGTTGCTGAAGGTCTTTAGCCAGGACCTCCCTCCTGATTTTGTTGTCCTACAAGGACGCTACTAGGAACATCCCCTACACGAAGAAGGGGTTCAGTTGGTTTCCTTAAAGGGCATCAATAAAACATTTTTCAGTTAGGGATTAAGTTACTGCTATCACTATGGATACTCAAAGGCCAGAGTACACACTGAGGAAACATACATAATATCAGAGGGGTTGGAATAAGATATTCTGGAAGGTAAAGGAAGTTGGATTTCACCAAGAATTAAATAGCCAGTAAAACTGAATATAATCTTTCAGGGGGGCAAATGGACATTTAACAAAATAGGGGACATTCAAACATTTCTCTTGAAAAGACCAGAGCTGAAGAGAAAATCTCATTTCCAAATTTAACAATCAAGAGGGGCATAAAAAGTTAAAGAGGAAAGCAAGAATGTAAGTTATTCACTGTGTTGTTTACATCCCTATGGGGGAGATGATACTTGTAACTCTTAATAACTGTATCTCTATTAGGGCAGTTAGAAGGAGTTTACAATAACAGAGAATCTGAGTATAAATTGACTTTGATGGGATGATACAAAAACATTAAAGGGTGAAAAGGAGAGTTTCATTGGGGGAAGAGAAAAGAGAGAGGAAGAATAGGGTAAATTATATCACATTTAAAGGTGCAGAAGATCAATTACAATGGAGGGAAAGAAGGGAGAGGACTGAGTACTGCTTGAACGTTACTCTCAATGCATTTCGCTCAAAGAGGGAATAACAAATATTCAGTTGGGCATAGGAATCTAACTTATGTAGAAGGGTTGCGTAACCAATGAAGATAAAATTCAAGCAATGCTTAGGAGCTATTATGCCCAATCATATGCCAGGAAAACTCACAATCTATGTGAAATGGAAGAATACTTACAAAAATATAAACTGCCCATGTTAACAGAAGAGGAAATAGAATTCTTAAATAATCCTACCTTAAAAGAAGAAATTGAACAAGGTATAAATGAGCTCCCTAGGAAAAAATCCCTAGGACCAGATGGATTTGCAACTAAATTGTACTAAACATTTAAAAACATTTCATCCCAATACTCTATAAACTATATGAAACAGCAGGTAAAGAAAGAGTCCTATCAAATTCATTTTATGGCACAAATATGTTTTTGTTTTTTATGCAATTGGGGTTAAGTGACTTGCCCAGTGTCACACAGCTAAATAAGTATCAAATGTTTGGTCTGAGGCCAGATTTGAACTCAGATCCTCTTGACTCCAGGGCTGTTGCTCCATCCACTGCGCCACCTAGCTACCCTCCACAAAAATGTTTTTGACACCTAAACAATGCTGTGGCAATATATACGCACTAGTACCTTATTGGTGGAGCTGTGAAATGACACATTCTTTTGCAAAGTAATTTGGAATTACGTAAAGAAAGTAACAAAAATGTCCAAACAGTCTATATAACAATGACTCCATTACAGCCCAAGGATGTCATCAATAAGAAAAAATAGTCTCCATATATGCAAAAATTCTCATAACAGAACTCTTTGCAACAACTATGAATTGGAAACAAAGTAGATGCTCATCAACTGGGCAATGGCTAAACTAGACATGGAACATGAAAGGCATGGAATACTGCTACCAGGCAGTAAGAAATGATGTGTGTGATGAGTACAGTGAAGTATGGAAAGGTCTTTGTGAAGTGACACAAAGTGAATTAAGCAGAGCCAAGAAAACACAATATATACACGATAACTACAACAAATGAAATGGAAAGAATGAGACACAAAAAATTAAAAGTTATCGGTAACAAAATGTTAAAATTCAAGTGGGACTGAAAAGGAGACATGAGAAGACTCCATCACCCTACCCCATCCAGGACATGGAAGGTCCACAGGTGTTACACATTGCACACCTTTTCCCAAATGCTTTGATCCGTTCTGGTCACTTTCCCTCCCTCAAGTAAAAAAAGAAATACTGTATGTCACATGACATAGCTCTTGAGGAAGGGGAGAGGGAGGGATACATGGGACCGCCTGGTGATGTAAGAAACAGAAAATATCAATAAAAAAGTTTAAAAAGAGGTCAAACACTTCAAGAGAAATAATGGCGGCTGGGAAGGAGTAAAGAAAGAGGTTTGAGTTACTTACTATAACTAGCAGTTCCAAACTGCACCACAAATCAGTGATTGTGAAAACAATTATTGTTGTTCTTTAGCACTGTCTAACTTTTCCTGAACCTATTTGGGCTTTTCTTCACAGAGATACTGGAGTGGTTTGCCATTTCCTTCTGAAGCTCATTTGACAGATGAGGAACTGAGGGAAACAGGGTGAAGTGACTTGCCCAGGGTCACACAGCTGGTAAGTGTCTGAAGCCAGGTCTGAACTCAAAGAGATGATTCTTCCTGACTTCAGGCCCAGTGGGACACCTAGCTCCCTGGAACCAGCTGGAACTTGTTAAAATGTGAAAAGTTGGTCAATGGAAAAGATTAGTTATGCAATGTACAGAAGTGAAAAAATAAAATAATTTAGCGCTTAATAAATTGAAAGACAGCAATGGTGGGGGGGGTGGGGAAGGGAGCACACACTATTTGATGGGGAAAAAAAACAGATGAGATAAGGGAAAAGCAGTTTGCCAGAAATTCAATAGGACATCAACACCTCAACACCTTTTGGTGGTTTTTGCTCATCTTTTTTGGCCTTTTTCCTTTCTTTTAAATTTGAGCTCTGTTCCCAGGTTGGAAAGGGCATTGTTTCAGGGTTTTTGTCCCAGGGACTTCAGGCCCTAGATGTTTACCTGGTGTTGCACTAATGTTGCCAAATTCGGTCACAAAGGATCTGACACGATTGTAAAATGACTAAGTAACAAAAGTATACAGAGAACCATCCTACACAAGAAAAATTTTTAAAAGAATAATTCAGTAAAATGAATGAATACATTGAAAATGTCTGAAAATAAATTCATGCTGCCGTCCCTGCGGACCTTTCACCTCTGGAAAGGAATGGCGAGTCCTGCCTTCTTCCTCTTTTTGAGGGCCATATTTATTGAGTTTTGTATTACTCATACAGAGCTGGTCTCCATCAATAGGATGCACTTTTCTCTGAGGGCAGGGACTGTTACCTTGTTATTTCTGGACTCCTAGCACCCAGAGCAGAGTGTGGCATGTAGGAGGCTTTGAATAAAGTTTTTTAAACCAATTTAGTGCAAGTGAAGAATATGTCACAGTCTTTTGGTGGCATTTGGTGGTCAAAAAAAAAAGACAGAAAAAAAAAAAATCATAGCGAAGGATATTATACCTTGGTCTTTGGTGCCATCATGGGGTCAAAATTGGCATTGCAGAATTTAGCAGTTTTTGGTGTCATCTTGTGCACAGATGGAATATTGCATTGTAATGAAGGTTTTAGGCCAGGGAGGAATATACTATATACTTGAGGTCCCTGTCTTATGACTTTTGTACATATTACACTTTTAGTCTGCCATTTCATGTCCAAACTGCCAAGTTATTTAAAACTACATTTTTGTTACAGCTCCTTCCTGGTTAAGCAGGAGAATGGAACTAAATAAAGCCCTAAATTTATGCAATGAAGAGAGTACTGAATTCCTTCCGTGTCAATAGGAATTCAAACTAAATCATCCGCATCAAAATTATCTATGAAACTCTCCGTTGTATCCAAAGTCATCTTATACAGAATAAGCCTTGATAGCAGTAGTGACACTACTGAGCTGATTTTCACCTGCCATTGCAGTAAGATGGATAAAGTCTCAATGTTCCCCAACCAAAGGAGACAAAAATTGTGAGGAAATAAATGCAAAAAATACTGATCTTTGTTTTGGAGGAAATTTATGAAAGAAATATTAAGTTTTGACTCAGACTTTAATGGTGTGAAATCAGGCATTCAGGGAAATATTTGCCCAGTTCACCGGGGCTTTATGTTATTTATTAGTTCAGTCATACCTGATTTTATGTGATTCCCTGGACTTTTATCCATGGGCTTTTCTTAGTAAAGACACTAAAGTGGTTGCTTTTTCCTTCTCCAGTGTATTCCCATTTTACAGATGAGGAATTGTGTCAAAAAAGGGTTAAGTGACTTGCCCAGAATCACATAGTTACTAAGTGCCTAAGGCCCAACTTGAGCTCAGCTCTATCTGGCTCCAAGCCTGGAGATCTATCCACTGTACCCTCTAATTACCTTGTCCACAGCTAGTAAAAAAAAATCAATAACCTTGGGGATATACACAATCAGATAGCTAGGCTACAGTTGTAGTCATTACCCTTAGTAGGGAAAGAATTCAAATATGGCTTTTCTACTTCTAAATCTCATCTTCTTGCTGAAAGAAGTGATTTTTTTCTATTATTTTGTTAACCAATTATTCAATTAGGATTAAAGCTTTTTCTCTCTATCTCCTTATTCAGGGCCCAATCCCTGTAAGTGAGTCAGTCTCTGAACGACATTGTTGATAACTGAGATTTTCAAATCCTCAGGGAATCTGCTCCTTGATCCTGGGCAGGACACAACCCACTAGAAGACTTTACTTCTGTTTAGATTGTAAACAGAATATAATCTAGATGAATTCCAACCCTAAAGCATTAAGTTTATACCCTTGCAGCCCACCCCCATTGTAGTTAAGGGTAACCCAGCTCATGAAGAAGAAAACCAACCAGAGTGGTCTGGGTGGAGATGGATTCTTTTGTCCAGGTTGCTGGAGGTGCCAGAGTCTCATGATCAAGCCATGTTCTCAGCAGGAGGAGCTGAAGGCTTTTAGACCATTTCCTCATTAATTCTTCACCAATGAGAGCTGCTTTTCTCCTGTCAGGGAGAGAGAGACCCTGACCATCAATGCATTGATTATCAGCTAGCCTAATTAATAAATTGATTATTAATTACAAAGAAGCTGTCTCTCAGGCTTTTAATTGGTCTCATTGACCCTGAACGATGTTCCCCATCGCTCTTCAACTGATAGACTCCGTTCTGAACAGGCACTAACAACATTCTGAAATATATGGTGTATATCTGTGCTATGTTACTCGGTGGCAAATAATTGGTCATTAAGCATTTATTAAGTGCCTACTTTGTACCAGCCATGGGAGACAGCCTTTGCAAACATATGTAGATGGGAAATGAAGTGTCAGGTATGAGGAACAGTAAGCAGGCAAATCTTGCTGAACAGAGCTCCTGAAGGGGAATGGCCCCTCCTACGTTTCCACTTTCTTGCACCTTGGTCTGAACCAGTGACACTGGCCTCCTGGCTATTCCAGAAATAGGACACTCCACCTCTCAGCTCCTGACATTTTCTCTGGCTGTCTGCCCTGCTTGGAGTGCTCTTCTTTCTCATCTCTGCCTACTAGCTTCCCTGGCTTTCATTAAATCCCAACTAAAATCCCATCTTCTATAAGGAGCCTTTCCTGGGGCAGTTAGGTGACACAGTGGACAGAGTACCAGCCCTGAAATCAGGAGGACCTGAGTTCAAATCAGACCTTAGACCAAACACTTGCCACTTACTAGCTGTGTGACTGGGCAAGTCACTTAACCCTGATTGCCTCAAAATAATAATAATTTTAAAAAAAGAAGCCTTTCCTAACCCCTCTTAATTCTAGTGACTTCCCTTGGTTAATCATTTCCTATTTATTCTGTACATAGCTTGTTTATAATGATTGATTTGCTGTCTCCCCTTTAGAGTTGCAGCTCCTTGAGGGCAGAAACGGGCTTTTACTTCTTTATCTATCCCCAGCATTTGGCCCAGTGCCTGGCACATTGTAGGCACTTAATAAATGTTTATTAATTGTATTATTATCAGGTAGTAAATATTAAGGCTACAAAGGTAGGATTTAGTCAAGGTTTGAAAGAGCTTTAAATGGCAAACAGAGGGGTCTGTATTTGATCCTAGATATGCTGGGGAATGACTGGAGTTTATTGGATCTGAGGGTGAGGGATTGCTGACCTGGCAGTAACTGGACCTGGATTTGAATCTGGGCTCTGGTATCAGTGCAACACTAGACAAGCCACCTCCTCTCCCTGGGCCTCGGTTCCCACAAATATAAAATGAGGGGGTTGGCCCACATGGATGCTGAAGACACTTTTAACAGGTCTGCCTACTAAATCCGAGCTGTCACTGTCCCACATGGGCCCTTTTCTGAGCAATCGGGCAGAAATTCAGCTCAGACCAACGTCTTACATAGCCATCCCTTTCATCATCTCTTCTAGAATTTTGTCAACAGTCAGAGCCACACTCAATGACTTAGAGTTGGCAGGTGCTATTCTCTCCCCTTTTGGGAAAATCAGGTGAGCCTTTGGCCTTTTCCAGTCCTGGGGTACCTCTCCTGGTCTTCACCAGCTTTCAAATGTCACTGACACTTAGCTGTTCAGCCATCACACCTGCCCGTTCTTTCAGTACGCAAGGGTGAGGTTTGCCCTGGAGAATAACTGGCCACTGTGTATGGGTCCCTGCCTCAGCTTCATGGCTCTTCTTCCTTCTTGGCATCTCCCCCACCTTCCCTTCCTCTTTCCTCCCCTCCCCTCTCCTCCCATCCCTTCCCCTCTGACAGCAGCTCACACCTGCCAGTGCTTGCCCTAATTATCAGATGGAGTTTACCTAGGCCAAGTGACATGACTTCATCAAGAGCAACTGGGCATTCTCTTACCATCCCCTCACTTGGCTTTCTTTGCTGCCCCTTGTGGACCATTTTTGTTCTGTGCTTCCCTGACCAGAGGCCACTGGGCAGAGAAAATGGAATAAAAGTTAAGGAGTAACCTCTCCATCTTCCATTAATTATCACCATCCTATCCATCCTGGGCTGAGGTCTTGGCCTTTCTCATTCTTCCTTTCTCCATAATAGAGGTAAGGAGACTTTTTTCACAGTTCCTTAGTTTTCTTACTAGCTTCAGCTCCTTCTGAACTTTAGGGGCCCTGCCAGTGTTGTGACAGTATGCTGACAAGCTTTGGTATTCCTGAGACAATGTGGGAAATCAGAAAGTGCCCTGGACCTGAGGTCAGAAGAAAGGTGTGTCTGAATCCATCCTCAGATGCTTCCTAGCTGTGTGACCATAGGCAAGTCCCTTGACCTCTCTGGGCTGCAATTTTCTTATTTGTAAGATGGATCTAATGGTACAGAAGCAGCTACCTTGGCGGGTTCTTGTGAGGGCCCAGTGAGACAAGGTCTGTAGAGCCCTTTGCAAACTTTAAAGGACTCTGTGTGTGTGTGTGTGTGTGTGTGTGTGTGTGTGTGAGAGAGAGAGAGAGAGAGAGAGAGAGAGAGAGAGAGATACTTATTTCTCCCCTCATACAAGGAACACAGCTTGTATGTAGGCTGGAGCTTAAATCTTAGTCTCTGCTGACTCCTTCTCCTCATCTCTAAAATGGGGACAATAATACTTGTACCTTCTACCTCACAAGGATTTTGTTTACATTTGTAAACCCTCCAGTGCTTGACAGATGTGAGCTGTTCTCATCTTGATTCCCTGTTCCCTGCCCTTTGCTGCCTTCTTCTGCCTTATACATGGGAGGCAGCCTGGTTCAGTGGAAAGAGCCCTGGCAGCTAGGAGGTAGAGTAGAGAGAGAGCTAGACCTGAAGTCAGGAAGACCTGAGTTCAAATCCAGCCTTAGTCATGTAGTAGCTCTGTCAGTCTGGGCAAGTCACTTAACCTCTGGCTGTCTCAGTTTCCTCAATTGTAAAATGGGGATAATAATAGCACCTACCTGGCAGGGATGTTGTGAGGATCAAATGAGATAATATTTATCAAATTGCCTGTTCAAAGAATTGAAAGTGCAGGGGATGCCCATCAATCAGAGAATGACTGAACCAATTGTGCTATATGATTGTGATAGAATGTTATTTTACTGTAAGAAATGTTATTTTGCTATAAGCAGGATGGTTTCTGAAAAACCTGGGAAGATTTATATTCACTGATGCAAACTGAAATGAACAGAAGCAAGAGAACATTGTAAATAGTAACAGCTATATTGTAATGTTGATCAACTTTGAGAGACTTAGCTACTCCCAGCAACACTTTAATCCAAGACAATTTTAAAGGACTTATGATGAAAACTTTTGTCTACCTCCAGAGAGAGAACTGAAGAACAATAAGTGTAGCCTGAAGCATTGTTTTTTTTCATTTTACTTTTGTTACTTGCTTTTTAGCCTTATTTTTTTTTTTGCAACATGGCTAATGTGGAACTATGTTTTGCATGACTTCATATGTATCATTAACGTCATATTGCTTACCTTCTAAATGGATGATGGAGAGGCTGAAGGGAGTCAGAGAATTTGGAATTGATTTTTAAAAAATTAACACTAACAGGGGGCAGCTAGGTGGTGCAGTGGATAGAGCACCGGCCCTGAAGTCAGGAGGACCTGAGTTCAAATCCGGCCTCAGACCCAACACTTGACATGTACTAGCTGTGTGACCTTGGGCAAGTCATTTAACCCCAATTGCCTCACTAAAAAAAAATTAACGCTAACAATAAATAAATGAATGAAAAGAAAATTGCTTGTTTATATCCTTTGACAATTCATTTATTGGACATTGACTCTTACTGTTATAAATTTGCATTAATCAGTCAATAAACATTTATGAAGCACCTACTATGTACCTTGTGCTAAGCCCTGAGGATACAAAGACAGATAAAGGACAGCCCCTGCTCTCAATGGGGGATGAAATATGCAAATACCTATGTACAAACAAGCTATATGCAGGATAAATAGGAAATATTTAACAGGGAGAATGCAAGGGAATTAAGGTAGATTGAGAAAAATTTCCTATAGAAGGTGGGATTTTAGCTAGGTCTTGAAGGAAGCCAGGGTACCCAGGAGGTGGAGAAGAGAAAGAAGAACATGGTAGGCATGGGGTCAGTTAATGAAAATTCCTGGGGTCTGTAGATGGAGTGCCTTGTTTAAGGAACAGCAGGGAGGCCAGTTTGACTGGATTGCAAAATATATGGGGAATGGGGTATAAGGGATAAGAAGATTGAAAGGTAAGAAGGGGGTGAGGTTCTGAAGGGCTTTCTATGCCAAACCAAGCATCCCATAGACATGGAGAGAAGACAATAATAAGGAGAAGAGGGAGATCAACAGTGTCAAAGGCTACAGGTCCAGAAGGATGAGGACTGAGAAAAGGCCAATTGGTCTGGCAAGTAAGAGATGGTCAGTGACTTTAAAGAGAGCAGTTTCAGTTGAATGATGAAGTAGGAAGCCAGAATGCAAAGAGTTAAGAAGAGAGTGAGAGGAAGAGAAGTGGGGGCACCTATTGCAGATGATTTTCTCCAGGAGTTTAGCTGCAAAAGGCAGGAGAGCTAAGGGATGGATGATCAAGTGAGGTTCTTTGAGGATGGGGGACCCATGAGCATGCTTGTAGTCCACAGGGAGGCAGCCAGTAGAGAAGGAGAGATTGGAGATTAGTGAATGTGGGTATAATAAGATGGGCAGTCTGCTGGATGATAGGATGAGATGGGATCCCTTGTGCATGCAGAGGGGTTTGCCTTGGTGAGGAAAAGGGCCCTCTTATTATGTGAGACTGGTGGGAAGATGGAGATAGTGGCAGAAGGCATGTCAGTGATGTGAGATGAGAAGGAGGGGAAAAGAGGGAGCTCTCAGCAAATGGCCTCAATATTTTTAGGAAACTCTGAGGCAAAGTTCTCAGCTGACAGGGTAGAGGATGGAGAACTAGAGGAGGTTTGAGTAGAAAAGTTTGAAATCACTTTTATATTGAGTGGGATCATGAGTTAATTAGGGAGATATAAAAAGGATTTCCTTGCTGCAGGGAGAGCCCAGTTGAGGTTATGTAACATAAAATTGTAGAGGACTTGGTCATCATCGTTTCCTGATTTTTCTCCAGCTTCACTCAGCAGCATGTGTGAAGGAATGAAGGTAGCAGATGGTGGGAGTGATTCAAGGCTGAGGCTTGGCTGGGAAAGATCAGGAAGGGCACAAGAAACTTGAGAGAAGAGGATATTTTAGATTTCAATTAGTTGACCAAGGAGTCAAGATGGAGAAAGGAGGACAGTGTAGCTAGTGCAGTGGTGATGGCCTGGGAAAGAACTAGGGGGTTGAAGGGTTGTGGTCTGAGAGATTTAGACCTCTCAAGGACTGGAGTACAGGACAAGGTCGTCTGGAATGAATTCAGAGACTCAAGCACTCTTTAAGTCAAGGTGGCAAAGATTTATTGTTACACTATATTCCGGGCAGAGGTCCTTAAGGAATTCTGCCAGGGTGGGCAGAGCTCCTTAGGGAACTTGCAACCTAACGTGAATGATGTGAAAGTTTATATAGGAAAAGCAGTGGATCATGTTCCAAGCATGCTAATTAGATGATAACATACAACTACCTCATTCACTATTGGAAATTGGGGAGGGGGGGAAGAGAGGGTTCCTAATGGGTATATTTTGGTCTGTTATGTCTGTAACAAGATAGTTTTGGGAGTTGATGCCTATAGCTTGACCTCTGGATTGTATACAATATCTGTGGGCATCAGTCCTTGATAGTTCTGCTGGTACAAGATAGCCCTGTTCATACAAGGGAAATTCTACAGAGGTCAGCTTGTTCTTGTAACAGGGAGAGATAGTTTGCCTCACTGGGCCCACTCATGAGTCATTGCTAGAGATAGGGTTCTTGGGCTGGAGGGAAACTGTCAGGGATAGGGTTTGGAGGCCAGGGAGAAACTGGGATCCAAGCACAGGCACCTAAGCACCCTGTCAGAAGGACTGGAGGTTCTTTTGAGTTTGAGGCTTCAAGGCAGAGGAAGAGGTAGAATGACCATAGATTCTGATCAGATGAGGGCATTTCACGGTTTTTGAACATGGAAGTATCTCATTTGGGGATGATGGAAACATCAAGCATATGACCTTTGTGTGTGGCTGAGGTAGGGTAGCAGGTCTTGTGAAATAAGTAACTGAGGAAATCTGTGAGGTTAGAGTGTTGGAGAGACTATCAACACATATGTTGAAGTCCCCATATATGAGGGCAGGAGTTGGGGAGGGAAGAAAAAGACTGTGGGCCAGACACTGAACACATTAAGGAAAGAAGGGCAGTATCTTGGAGGCCTGTAGACAACAGGTACCAGATTTTTGGTTGAGTGGTAGATATGGATTGAGTGACCCTCAGAGGACAAGCTATTGAGTGATGATGGAGAAGGGGAGCCTGGAAGTGACAGTGGAAAGCAAGGAGTATCCTGACTCTCCCACCTTAATTAGTGAGTAGGCTGAATGAGTGAAAGTGTAGCCAGTGCTTAAAAGGGAGGCCAGGGAGGCTGTGTCATCAAATGGAAGCCATGTAGATTCCAGAGTGGGAAAGGGGAAGATTTAAGGTGAATGTAAGTTTGTTACCTGAGGAGCTGGCATTCCAGAAGGCAGAGTAGAAGGGGTGGGTGGTTTAGAGTGGGACACTGAGCTGAATCAGGTGGAGGGATGGGCAGTGGGGGAAGGAGAGAATGGAAAACTGAGTTTGAGTATTGAGAAGGGAGGGAGGGAGAGCAGAATCAGTGCAATGGGAAGGATATGACCAGGGGCCAGAGTTTGTTAATCACTGAGGAATGATTTTAGGTAGGTTTCATTGTCCATAGAGCTGTAGCCTCAGTGTACAGTTTCCTCAGGACTTTAGACAGTTATGGCAAAGGGACAAGAGATGGCTCTGGATACAGTGGTAGCCTTGTCCCATTAGTTCACCACTGGCAACTGCCCCTCACCTTACCAAGTGGTTAGTATTGAGTATATGAATACTCCAGGGGCAGCCCTGGTCTGAGTCCTCCAGGGGGCTCTACCACAAAAGCAGAATACACTGAGAGTGACCTAGGTGGTTGCCTCAACAGAAAATCTTGTGGTATGCTGGTTTTGTGACCCAGGAAAACCTGATGGACAGATGCAAGGTTTTCCATTTAACTCCACCCAGGGTCCTTGCTCATCTCCACACACCCCAACTCCCAACCTTCTATCAGAGGAATATTTAACTTGTGACTTATGATTTCTGAGTGAAGAGTCAAACAAACAGGATTTCAGCCCACCACCTGATGG
>NW_020944224.1:0-5747 GCF_900497805.2 Vombatus ursinus | reverse complement strand
TGCTGTTAGGACAAGAATCCAAATCAGTCCATGGAGGGAAACATAGGCGAGGTGGCAAGGGGAGGAGCAGGCAGAGAAGGCGGGATATATTGGGCAGGGGAAAGAGGAGTAAACACAATCCACCTTGATGTTGCCTGCCTTGATCCCCTCACCTTCTAGCATCTCTCTCACTATCTCAATAGACAGAGCCTTTCCCCTCCAAGGCCTTGGCCTTCTTCTCAGCCTCTTCCCCAAAGCTGCTCAATGACTTGGGACAAACCCCTTCAAGCATGGGTGCCGCACTTTCTTCATCTGTATCGGGATTTGGGTCCTGAAGCATTCCTCTCCCCCTGCATATTTCACCTTCTCTTCTGGCTCCATCTTTTCTCCCAAATCCTCCTTACAATGGACATTTCATCTCTGCCCTGACCAGGTGACTGTGTAGGGAATGGTGATCCCTGTCCCTGCCCAACTCGTCCATGGGACACCTGGCCACTCAAGCAACTGGCTATGGTAAAGGACCCTAAGGCACATTGTAATCTTGGCTGTTCTTGCTGCTGTGGTTGTCTTTTCCTGGTTCCTCTTCAAGAAGAGGAGGAGGAACAGAAGGACTGGACTGGAAGAATCAAGAGACCATCCTCAATGTCCCATCTGTGCAATGGGCACATCCTTCCAACTTTTACCTCTAAATGCTGCTGCGGTCAAGAAAGCGCTTTCCATATTTCGAGAAAGGAGAGCTGCCAGGCTCAGGTACTCACCAAGATGACAAAGTCCTTGGGGGCACTGGTGATGTCGCTGTCTGGGGACAGGGCTTTGGGCACGTGCTCCAGAGTGACAGCGGTAAGGTGGATGAGGGCAGACAAGCGAACCCCAACAAAGCCCTGGGGGCCCCGGAATGCCCAGCAGTTGCCAGGGTAGACATTTGGCTGTGGGGGGAAGACAAATCAAGTGAAAGGTGGCAGCATGTGGAAGAGATTCAGATCCTGAGGCCCCTCTGCCTTGAGGTCCCAGCCCCCACAGAGGAGGGGAGAAATGGCAGGCAGAGAGCCAAGCTGGGGTACCTTTGTTCAGCCCTACCTGGAGGATGGCTCTTTGGTTCTGGATACGGTACCACAAGGTGATGCCAAACAGACTGACAATGGCCATCCTGGTGCCATAGGTTTCTGAGCTGCGGCTACTGAGGATGCTGGCCCCTGAAAGACCAACAGAGAGAGAAGGTGGAGGGGGCACCCAAGGGCTGGCAGGACACAGAGATGACTTAGGGCAGCCCTCAAGGCGAGGGGGTGCTGCCAGGACATCAGCCCTCCTAACTGCACGGGCCCGTAAAGTGCATCCTGATCTGTCAATTCTTCCTGTCTCATAATGGCTATCCTGATTTTCCAGTCCCTCTTGTCCCAAGCCCTCTGGTTTTCTGCAGGTCACCTACCTGAGGACTCCAGGGCGTAATCCACCTGCCCGATTCGATCTTCACTATACAGTTTCAGGGCCTGCTGCACCATCTCATGCACTTCCTAAAAGACAGGCATGTACCACTTGTGGGACGGGCCACCTGCAGGCCCCGCCCAGCTCATGTAGGGGATGGGCAAGCTTGCTAACTGCTTGACCTGGGCTTTCCCCTCCCTCCTGGCAGGCTCCTCTCAGGACGAACCCGTGACGCCAGGTAGGAGGACAGGCAGAAGGGCCAGGCTCACCTCCTTGGTCACCCCGGTGGTCACTCCTTCCTTTAGAAGGGTCAGCCTCAAGTCAGTAGCAATTTTGTTGACAGACTTGTCCTGCTCCTCTGCCACATGGTTCAGCAGTGTTTGCTCCAGGTCGTGAAGCTGGGCCTGCACGAGCTGTACAAGCCCAGCCTGAGTGCCCTGGTCTCCGAGATGGTATTTCTGCATCCAGGCTGGGACCTGAGACTCCATCTAGAAGCCAACAGAGGAAAGAATTCAGCAAACACCAGAGCAACAGCAGAAATGAGGAAGCAAGAGGACCTGGACAGGGGGCCTGGGGTGTCTAGAGTCACTCTGAGTTCTGGGAACAGCACGTGCCAGCTTGGTGCCAGGAAAGAGATGGTGAACCAAGTGACTGGCATTTCTCCACTGCTTTGAGGTCTGTAAATGAGGTCATCTCATTGGACCCGCTCGGGGCTGTTATTATCCCAATTGACAGATGAGGAACGTCCTGTCCATATCACAAAGTCCACTCAATAGGCCTACATCTTTGGGAAGCGCCCAATGGATGCGTGGCCTAACTGGGCAACTGGACGATTTACCTCGTTGCGCAGGGCCGCCATCTTCTCTGGCCAAAGGTGTAATTCTTTTTCCACCTCAGCCTGGCTCTGGCTCAAGGCCACCAGCTCCTGCCTCAGGCCAACCAGCTGGGCCTCTAGGGAATCCATCCCCTTTGGCCTTTTCTCCTCAAAGGCTTCTTGGGAAGAACTAGACAGGGACAAAAGGAAAGGTCAAAGTCAACCTGGAGAACACGCACTGGAGGATGGAGTAAAACAGAGGCCAGAAAATGGAACAATGTCTCCTGAAGAAAACCACGACTCAATGGAAAGGAGAGAGCCAGAGGCTTGGGTGCAAGTCTTTGCTGACATCTACTCCCTGGGAGAGCCTGGGCAGATCATTTCCCTCCCAGGCCTCAGTACCTTCATCTGTTCTCCAAGGTCAGCTTCAGTTTGGATTGATCCTATAGACCTGCTAACCTAAGTGTTCTGGCTCCAGTGACCCCTCTCTCCCCGGGAATCTCACTTGTGCTCTCTCTGCTCTAGCTTTCTACCCCTCTTCCCCTCCTTTTTTCTTTGCCAGGCAGTTTGGGGCCTTACCTGTGCCATTCAGATGTCTTCTGCACAACCTCACTTTCCAGCTCCTGGAAGGACAAAGAGGACACAGTGAGACCAAGGAAAACACCAACCTTTACCCAGAGAACCCTAGAGTGTCAACTAAAATAAATCAGTTAAAAGACTTCCTCAAACCAAATTGCAGGATAAAAAAGTAACCCATGAAAACCATTAGCCTTTCTATACATCAACCAAGAAAATCCAGCAGAAGGGAGAGAGAGAGAGAGAGAGAGAGAGAGAGAGAGAGAGAGAGAGAAATTCTATTGAAAAGTACTGTGGTCAGTATACACACAGGAACTCCAGGAACACATTTACAAAACATCCTTCACACACAGAGAGAGATCTCAACAATTGGAGACATATTCATTGCTCAGGGGTAAGTCAAGGCAATAGAATCAAAGTGACAAAAGTACCGAAATTAACTTACTTATTCCATGTTATCCCAATCCAACCACCAAGAAAGTTCTTTTGTAGCAAACAAAGTCAGTACCCATACACAGGGGCATGGCTAAACCAACTGTGGCTTATGTATACAATGAAATATTCTGATGCTAGAAGAAACACAACTCTTGTGTTGAAAGATACACATGACAAGACTTACATGAACTGGGGCAAAGTGAAAGAAATGAATGAAGAGTACAAGATAAACAAGCACCACAGACAACCATGTAAATGGAGTGAATAACCAACATCTGAAACCAAATGTTGTGAAAAGATCATGCTGGAGCATGGCCCCAAAGATCTTCCAGGAGGACATTCTTCCCTTCCCTTCAATGCTGGGCTGGGAGTCGACTGCCATGGAATCTGCACAGAAGGCAGGACTCCGCTGTTGACTTGGTTGGTTTTCCTGAACTATTTTCTTCCCCTCTTGTTTCATATTTTGGTTTAAGGGATGACTCTGTGGGAGGGGGAGATGGAAAGGCTATATTGAGAAAGGTGGTGATATGAAAGGAAAACGAGAAACTACCCTTTCCAGTCAGTGATAAATATATATATATATATATATATCGATATATAGATATCGATATCGATACACATATATAGATATATCGATATAGATAAAGATATAGATAGATATACATATAAATATATATGTGTGTGTGTGTATATGTATTTATGTATGTCTAAAGTTTTCCATGAATTGGGGGTTTTTTCTGTTATTGTTTGATCTTTTTATCTGCCTGCAAGGTCATCATGGCTCCACAAATCAAATCACCTGGTGGATAAGCTTCTGGTGGGCAGCCAACATGATCCGCACATGGCCTTCACATCTTCCCAGCTTAGTAAAGTCTGCTAGTCTGGGCTGTGCTGGCCAGTTTGTGGAGACTCCTTGGGTTCCCAGGGTCACCCCACTGTGTGATAAGGTGCTAGGGAAGGCCTCTAGTGGAAGGCAACTGATTTCAATTGAAGGGGGGGCAGTGATGAGCTCTGAGTCTTACAGAGACTGACATTGAATTGCCCAAGGTCTGAAAGGCAGCAAGTGGCAAAGCTTGAACTTTGATCCTGGCTCCCACTCTGGGTTGAGAGGAATGAAGAGGATTGTGAGCGGGTTGTCTGCCCATCTTGCGTGAAGCGTTCTAGACACTCAGCTGGACACTCACCTGGAAATATGAGGGGGACTGTGCTGATTCCCACCTGTCCTCTCTCCTGCTGCTACCACGGGCTGCCCACCAGGAGAGCATAGCAGGGTGGAAGGTCTGTAGTCCATAGGGGTAGAAACACCAAGCACCTAGCACACGGGAGAAAAGGCTCATTGAGACGGAGGCTGAGGTGTCAGAAGGGCAAGAAGTCTAGGGTGAGGACCTCCATCCAGCCTGAGTATGGCAGTGTCACGTCGATGTGAGCTAGGATCCCAGCCTAAGGAAGGCAGATATGCTAGGGGCCCCATGATCTGGAAGGCTATGGCTAGAGCCACTTCCATCCCAAGAGCCTTCAGGAAAGGGATCCCTCTCTCAGGATCCTCTAAGAAGTCATTAAATACTTTTGGATGATGGCAACAATGAGGGATGAGATTCAGCTGGGAGAGGACATGGAGACTGAAGCCACAAGGGCTGCTTTCTGGTCCCAAGTCTGGTCAACACAATGCCCTGTCCCGTTTGAATGAGGACCAGAATGCTCTCTGTAGAGAGGCTGACTGCAGACAGCCGCTGGTGACCATCTGCATGTGGTATCATCATTCCTGAGCTGGACTTGATCTCACAGTATGGACTGAGTGATGTCATGTCTCCCGACCAAGAGCCCAGCCCTTCTGGGATCATGCCTGTTTCTATTGGCCTGTGTGTTCTCACCAATGAGAAGGGGCAAAGCCCTCCAGACCTGGCATCGGCTGTGTGTCTTCCTCAGATAATAGATTCCTTCCTGATTCAGCGCCTCTCTCAATCCCTCACCCTCAAGTGCCGGGTCAGGGACCACTGAAGGCACAGATAAATTACCTCCATGCCCCTGACATGCTCAAGGTGGGTGGCACAGCCACCCTGACCTTGCAGCATGAGGCTCTGAGGCCAGCATACACAAGCTACACAATAAAGGTTTGTTGGATTAGATGGAGAGGAGAAGGAGAGACAGGACAGAACTCTGACATTTGAGGCAGGACAGCTTGCCCATATGTGGCCTGGGTCCCTTTTCCCAGGGCTTTTGTCCCTTTGGCTCCCTAAAGGCTCCCCTTCAACGATCTCCCTTCCAAACTTTGAAGGCCCTGTCCCCAAACCCTTGTCCTTCGCCCCCATCGGGAGTGGCCGACCTGGGCACTCCACAAGGCTCACCATAAGCCAGCGAAGCCACAAAGAACAGCATCCCCAAGACAAAGAGGAGCAACTTCTTCCGAGTGAAAAAGCTCCTGCATTTCATAGGAATGAAGGAGGAGATGTTAGCATTTGCCCTTCACCACCCCGGGCTGCTGGCAGACCCTCCCTAAGTGGCAAATGGAACAACCAAAAGG
>NW_020944223.1:0-98146 GCF_900497805.2 Vombatus ursinus | reverse complement strand
TTCATGTTTTATGGATGACATGAAGATTAGTTCATAAAGAGAATCAACTGAATTGTAGCATGTGTTTTCTTCTCCTTCTACCTTTGATTATCCTTAAGAATATCTTCATTGACAAATACATATCAATACCAGAATAATATGATGAAATACTTTAATAGACCTCTGATCTTATCATTGTGAATATTTATGCCACTGGTTCACATTTTTTTTGCAGTTCTTTTTTTAAAATTAATTAATTTTATTTATTTTTAGTTTTCAACATTCACTTCCACAAGATTAGGAGTTCCAAATTTTCTTCCCATCTTTCCCCTCCCCCAACCCCATGACGTTGTGCGTTCTGAATGCCACTTCCCCTAATCTGCCCTTCCTTCTATTACCCCCCTTTCTCTTATCCCCTTCCCCTTCTATTTTCCTGTAGGGCAGGATAGATTTCTGTACCCCACTGCCTGTATATCTTGTTTCCCATATATCTTATTTCCCAGTTGCATGTAAAAACAATTTTTAACATTTGTTTTAAAACTTTGGGTTCAGAATTCTTTCCTTTCTTCCCTCCCCACCCATCCTCATTGAGAAGGCAACCAACTCAATACTGGTTATACATGTGTCATGCCAAACACTTCCATAAGAGTCATGTTGTGAAAAACTAACTATATTTCCCCTCATCCCATTAATACTTCCCATTTATTCTTTTCTCTCCTTTGACCCTGTCCCTCCTCAAAATTGTTTGCTTCTGATTACCTCTTGCCCCAATCAGCTCTCCCTTCTATCATCCCCCCCCCTTAGCTCCTTCCCCTATTTTCCTGTAGGGTAAGATAGATTTTTATACCCAATTGAGTGTGTATATTATTCCTTCCTTAAGCCAAATCCAATGCAAGTAAGATTCACTCATTCCCTCTTACCTTCGCCCATTTCTGCTCCACTCTAAAAGCTTTTTCTTGTCCACTTTATGTGAGACAATTTATCCCATTCAACCTTTCCCTTTCTCCTCCTCCCAGTATAATCCTCTCTCACCCATTAATTTTATTTTTTAGATATCACCCCTTCATCTTCAACTCATCATTTACTCCCTCCCTCCCTCCCTCTCTCTCTCTCTCTCTTTCAATCTATGTATCTATCTATCTGTCTATCCATCTATACCTATTTTTCCCTCCAACTACCCTAATACTGAGAAAGGTCTCAAGAGTTACAAATATCATCTTTCCATGTAGAAATGTAAACAGTTCAACTTTAATAAGTCCTTTATGGTTTCTCTTTCCTGTTTGCCTTTTCATGCTTCTCTTGAGTTTGTATAAGAAAGTCAAATTTTCTATTCAGCTCTGGTCTTTTCATCAAAGATGCTTGAAAGTCCTCTATTTCGCTGAATATCCATTTTTCTCCTGAAGGATTATACTCAGTTTTGCTGGGTAGGTGATTTTTGGCTATAATCCTATCTCCTTTGAGTTTCAGAATATCATATTCCAAGCTCTGTGGTCCCTTAATGTAGAAGCTGCTAAACCTTGTGTTATCCTGATTGTGTTTCCACAATACTTGAATTGTTTCTTTCTGGCTGCTTGCAATATTTTGCCCATAGGTGATTTGACATTGTTGTCCTCCTCTGAATTTGTCTTGATATTCCCTGTGATCGTAATAACTTTCTATGATAAGATTCTTTTTGGTTCACCCTTTTTGGCCTCTTTCCTTTCTTTTCAATTTGAGCTCTGCTTCCAGGATGGACAGGACATTGTTTCAGGCTTCTTGTGGGAGGGGCTTTAGGCCTTGCTTGTTTAACTGGTGTTGCACTAATGTTGTGCTGAGGCCCATAGGGGACCCTCTTATTTGGTGCTGTGCTGAGGGGAAGGGAGTGGTGGTGGCTGGTGCTGCTGTAGGTTGCAGGAGTCTGGCAGCTTACCTGGTGCTGACCTAGGGGTCCTAGTGCTGGTGTCTGGCATGTGCTGAGGCCAGTGGAGTGTTTTTGTATTTCCCCAGGCATACACTGAAACACTTGTCATTGTGGCCACTCATGGCTACTTGTTTGTTTAAGTACCTGTAGGGATGGAGTCTACCTGTTTGCCTGGAGCTACACTGAAACCTGTGACATTTCTCAGAGCTGGAGTCTACCCATTCCCCCTGGCTATGCCTCAGCACATGGAGTGTCCTAGGATTGGCAGCTTGCTCCACCACATTGGGGCTCACAATCTACTATTGGTTTGACGAGGTGGGGTTTGCTACTGGCTTCCTGTCCTGGACTGTGTTCCCCTTTTGCCTGAGTGATACAGATCTTACCTGCCTATCTTCCAAACTTCTTGAGCTCAAAGATTGTTTCACCCCATCTTTTTGCTGTTTCAGGATTTGTTTGGGGGTGCTATTTTATGGTTGTTTTGAGGTGAATATGAGAGAGTTATGGAGATTTACTGCTTACTCCACCATCATGGTTCCCAGAACGAAATGTTAACTTAAAAAAAAACTAAGATTTTAATACATATGATAACATTAACTATTAATACCAAAGTTTATGACTCCATCAGTTTCAATTTTTCACATTTATTTTCCACCCAAATATACTTCCCTGGTTCCTTTTGGGCTTTTCTTAGGTTTGCTGTTGGAAAGATCAGATCAGAGAAAAAGGTTTATACAGAGTAAACATTGCTACCTGATAGAAAGAGCTTATTATGTATTTCAAAATACCTTAAAAATATCCAGGATTTCACCAGGAATGATGCTCTTTACACCAATTCTACCTTTAACAGAGTAATCAAGGGACAGCAAACCTTTACATGACGTTACTGATATTGCTACAATACTACCTTAGGCAAAAAACCCATGAATTTTCAGCATACAACCAACTCAGTACTTCAGAAGATTTGTGTTTTCATCATTGTGGATATTCCTTCTACTGGTGCAGCTCATAATCACACTAATCATGCCTTCATGAGTTAATGGGCCTTCCCCAAATTAAGTGGTGCTAGCTTTCTGGTGGTGAACCTTTCTTTACTTACTTAGGCTTGTCCTTAAACAACAGAGTTCATTGCTATATTTGTGTACAAAGACTTTCATGTTTATTAAGACATTAAAATAGCTTGTTCTGGATTAGCCTTTGACAACCAAGGGTCATCTCCACATTATGAAGTGGCATTGGAGTAGGAATTTAGTGGAGTGAGTTGCCAAGATTATTTCTAATCTAATCATTCTCAAAGGGTCTCCACTTTACTTTGAAGGTCAGTAAACAAGTAAAAACCTTGTGTAGGATTCCTAGCTGAAAGTCCTTAACTGTTGCACACAAGTGGTTTTGACACACTCTCTTCTTGTCTATTATGAAGCTTTAAATTTGACAATTCCTGCAAAAACTCTGAGGACAAAAAACACACTCCTATCTTTCATTCTGCTCTTAATTGCCTTTTTAGATAATGTACACCAGCAATAAAAGTACTTGTATCCATCACTAAGTATGAGATATCCTCTTATTAAAACATATTAAGAAACATCTGATTAAAGGTGACTAATTAAAATCTTAAATGTGAATTGTTTCTTCATTATTCTAGAACAGCCCTAATGATTGCTGTCAGTGGTGAACCAACAGGCATAGTCAGTCTTCTTCTTCGATATGATATTGATCTCTCTTGCCAAGATACATATGGATGGACAGCTGAGGAATATGCTATTTTCAGTGGTCATTCCATGTAAGTACTAATATTATAATTCTAATTATCTTTAATTGCATTTAAAAGCATTTTTCCTCCATACAGCTGAAACTACCTGGGACTTTTGTAGTTGCATAATATAGCAAGCATCTGGCAAGCATACTTCAAGGCATTAAGAAGAAAGTGGGCAAATGGCAAAGTTAGGTCATCCAAGCTCAGGAGGACATAAGCAAGAGGCAGGGTACGAGGTAGAGTCAGGTAATCTGAGAGTGGAATTTTGAGCTGTAATAATAATGACAATAAATCTGCCATTTTTATAGTTCTTGAAGGTTTTCCAATGTTTTACACACATTTTATTATTTGATCTTCACAAAAAGTTCTATAATTTACTTATTATGTCTGATTTAGGGAGGTAGTTGGGTTTTTTTTGTTTGTTTGTTTGTTTGTTTGCTTTTTAACCTTGGCTGACACCTCTCTATTATAGTAGACCTATAGTTAGTTTTAGGGACACGTTATGTCTTGGTTGCCTTAAATTAGTGATAACTAAAAGGAATAAGTCATAAATACTAATAGTCAACATTAGAATTTGCAGAATGGCAGTTTGGTACAGGGGAAAGAATGTTTGATTTGGAGTCAGAGGACCTGGAGAGAAATCATGCCTCTCACTACATGTATGACCTTGGACAACTGTTACCTTTTCTGGGACTCAGTTCCTTAATCTATGAAATAAAGAGATTGGAGTAGATGACCTACATAGAACCTTTCAGCTCTGAATCTACAATTTTATAATACTGTGACTCTGAATACAAGTGTATTACATCTAGGTTGAATGATGCTCTACAGACTTCATCAAAACAATTTAAAAAATCATTGATGATAATCTGATTATTTAAAGTTTTAGATAGACAAAGACTTGATGCATATAATTTTCATCTTCATTGATGTAGACTTATTAGGTTTTGTATTTTATTTTATACATAGTCATCACCAACTAATTAATCAGTATGGACCACAGAAGGCACTGAATCAGCCCCTTTCACCCCAAATCGGCAGTTCAGAGAGGGCCTCTGATGCAGAATTTACTTTGGGTAGACCTGCCATGGACCAAGAAGGTAGGACTGGCAAACCCGAAGAAATAGTTAATTTAAAAAATCATGAAAGAACAATCTTAAAATTCATATATACTTTTTAAAAATTTCCATTTGATACTTTAAAAAGATAGGGACTCGTTTATTTTTAGTTAGTTACTTAATTATCCTTGTAGGTTCACTATCCTGAAACTGGTTACTAAAAACTGCCTGAGGTATTTTGTGCTCTTATTATCTGCTTTATCCAAAAATTCCTTTATGTAGGCTACAATAACAATTTTCAGATTTCTACATTTTCTAAATGTGTTTAACCAAATCATATGAAAACTTTTGTTAAAATATATTATATTTAACAATATTATTTATTTATGATTCTTAAATGTGAGGAAAACAAATACTACATATAAGGGTCTCCTATAACTGTAGCATGTGCACACACACAAATGAACAAATGGACTCATCTAATATTTGAATATATAAAGACAGAACAGTAAAACAGTGGGAGAGCAGAGCCCTCATTCTTTTTAGGAACTCTGTGTAAATCACTTATCCAAGATTTCGAAGTATATACATATAAAATATTCCCAAAATTTTTAAATGTTCATAAAGCTTTTGCTTCACAGATAATAAAGAGCATACAAAAGCCACAGGAGTTAGGAGTACTAGGGGACAAAGGTTGGAAAGGTAATGCATATATGTTCCTAGATTTTTGGTTGATATTTGCATACATGCCCACTTCCAACATGACTCTAGGAAGATTGTCCAACCTTCCTGATGAAGACAGTTGAACTTTAGAAGAGAGAAGATTTTCTGACTTAACTCCTAGCATTCAATCCTTCCAGGTGGGCAATTTGGAACTTAATGACCTGGGCTTGTAATAATAAATTCATCTCACATTTATAAGATTACTTTTTTCAAATCAGTTGACCCTTTACTTTGTGAGAAAGGCAGTGTGGGTATTCTGGTTACTTTCTTTTGAATGGTGATGAAACTGAGGAACAGAAAGCTTAGATAACTTGCTCATGCTAACAGAGCTAAAAGGAAATAGTTATCATGCACTTTTAACTACTGTACGTTACACCATATAATCAGAAAGAGATGATGTATATAAACCCGTCCTTAGAAGAATTGATAAGTCCCAATCACAGAAAAAACAGTATTTAATTTTAAATATGTCTTACTTCTATCTAAAAAAATGTCTTTTTCCAATAAAATATTTTAATTTCTTATAGCTAGTCAGGTGACAACTGAAACTCACTTTTCCTCATTTTATTGATTTGTAAAATAGTATATCTCTGGCTATGTACATGAAATTATTATGAGAAGCTTTTGAGACTAAAAAAGTGAAGTTCTATTCCTCAACAAGTAGTGTTTTATCATGTTAACTACATATAAAATTTTAAGCACAAAATTTTTTTTAAAATCTCTAATCCAATTTCAATAAAATAATTAAACTACACAATCTCATTGAAGATGAAGTGTCTATGAAGTTTATCAATCAAGAAAAAGTTATAGTCTAGAACACTGAACTAAATATAGAGACATCAAAGAGCATGGCTTATTAGTGATAGAATTATTCATAAATATGTTCAAGGCAGATGAACACTGATTTTATGAATTAAATAGTAACCAATAACATTTTCTATACAAGCCAAAATCATAGCATATACATAAATGTATTAATGTCAGAAGTATAAAGGTTAAAAGAACTAGGGATAGGAATAAGAAGAAAAGTTAATTTTAATGATTTGCTAGTATAAAATATATCTGCTTGCCTTCAAATACTCATCTTCCAGCATGAGACATTTATTTGTTCCACCTTATTTTGTGTTCATCAAAAAATTGATAAAGTTCATTATTTGATAGGTAAGTGTAGCAGTAATAGCATCACTTAACCCGTCATTAGACTCAAAACTGGTGATCTCTCACTTCTTTTGAACTTGAGGAGTTAAGTGAGCTATTGCCATAAACCTCAAATCTTCATTGTTTTGGGGTGAAGCCTAGGGTAATAATAAAGTGAGAACTTTTTTCCCTTGAGTTCTACTAATAGTGCACCGTTTGCATACAAATTATCACATAAATCATATTGTCAAAGGGAACCAAACATTTATATTAAGAATGAGCCCTGGTCCTGGGGCCTGGTAGTCATTTTCACTTACTTGGAACCCAACATCTTGCTTTCTTGTCATTATATCTTGCATTCTTTTGCACACATTAATTGTGAATGACCCTAATTCTGTAAAAAAAAAAAACAGAATTCATGAGTTTTCTGGTACTTTGACAAAAAATGATATTCTGGTGTTGAGCACTCTCTAGTTATTTCTTCTGGTTACTTTGATATTTTAGTACAGGATTATGGTAGAAAAGCCATACACTATCCAAAACATTGGATTCAAAAAGTCTTTTTTTTTTTCTGCTCTCTGAAGATTGATACTCAATTTGCTTTTTGTGCAACCATAAATTTAATTGTGTAGTGTTATCTCCCTGCACAAGTTATCATGGATAATACTATGAACCACTGAATGACAAATGCCAACAAGTAAAAGATGGCCTTCTCAACTGAGACAATGCTGTAGTGTAGATAGATAAGGGAGGTGCTCTAGTCCTGACTCTGCCACTAACTAACTCCTTCATCTCTTTGAATCTATTTCCTTTTGTTTCTATTTACAAATATGAAGTGAAGGGTTTGGAATACTCCCTGAAATTCTATCTCTTCTAAAATACTGTTTCTGTGCTACTTCATTTTTTAATATCATTGATTTGAAGTATTTTTTTATTCAGATCATGAATAATATGGTCAGTCAACTTCAGTGATATTCATATTCTGTTGTCCAATTCCCTCATAAAATATTTTATATCACATAAATACTAGTCTATAGCATTACAAACCTACCCTCTTTTAATTGTGCGTTTTATCGTTTCAAACACTTCTATGACTTGTCTCCATAAGTGCATGCAAAACTTTATTTCATAATTTGTAAATCCCTTAGGTCATAAATAATACTTAACTCTATTGCAGAGGAATTGAAAATATGTCTAACCTACTTAAAATAATAATCCATGCAAAATAAAGAGACATACTACAATTTACAATAAAGCAGACTCTAGCCTGACCTAGTTTTTTTTTTTTTAAATAAGTCATTTTGCTTTCCAATCAATCCTCATATTTATACCTTTTCCCCCTTCCAAATCAATGAGGTTTTAAGAATTTTTTGGTGATATATATAGAATAAGACAATCTTTTTAAAATGTAAAACGGATGTTGTGGTCCTATCTTTTAGACACAGTTAACTAATTTTTCAATTAAATTAATAAGACATAGACAAAATACTTTTGTCTGTCCTATCACCCTCACTCCAAACCCCTACTCTACCAATGCTGTCCTCTCACCAAGAGTTTCCAGGACTATTGTAACCCATCTATATGTATTATGTGATTCAGAAAGTTGTATTCCTTATTGCCTTTTTGAGAAATCTTTGAACTGCTTCTTACCACACTAAAATAAGTCTAAGGAAAAGAACCTAAAAGCTGCTATCTAATCTACATCTTCAGCTTCTAAATTGGAATTGAGATCTACATGACCACTGCTTTCACAGGTTGTTTAGAGTAAGGCTGAAGATAGAATGTTACATACCTAGCAGTTAGAAAATATTGTATTATACTTAATATTTTAAATTAAGAGAAGCAAGCACACTCTAGTGGAAAGAACATAGATTGAAGTCAGAGAAACTGGGCTGAAATCTTACCCCTTATACTCCCTGTATGAATGTGGACAAGTCACTTGACATTCTCATTTCTAAAATAATGGTGTTGGAATGGATAGCCTCTGATACCTCTTCTAGCTTAAGCTTTATGTTTCTAATATTTTATTGCTCAAAATAAAAAAGAATAGGTTCAGCAATAAAATGAAAAGTGGTATGTTTCAGCACCTACATACATAGTTACAACAGTTTGAAATTTGTTGAACAAAATGTTGGCATTTTTAGTCATTTAATTCTTTTCTATGTTATCTTCTTTTGTTAATAACAGTAGTAACTTACATTCAAATAGCGTTTTAATGTTTTCCTTTTTCCCTTAGTAGTATTTTATTCTTTTTCCATTTACATCTAAAGATAGTTATCAAAATTCATTTTTGTAAAATTTTGAGCTCCAAATATTTCTCCCTTCCTCCCTTCCCTCCCCCCTCTCTTTGTTAATATTTTATCTAAATTTTTGCATCAAAATTATTAGGGAAATTGGTTTATAATTTTCTTTCTCTGTTTTGGCTTTTCCTGGTTTATGTATCAGCACCATATTTCTATCATAAAAGGAATTTGATAGGACTCCTTCTCTTATTTTTCCAAATAATCTATATAGTATTTGGTAGAATTCACTTGTAAATCTATCTGGTCTTGGAGAATTTTTCATTGGGAGTTCATTGATGGCTTGTTGAATTTCTTTTTTCTAAAATGGGATTATTTAAGTATTTTATTTCCTCTTCTGTTAATCTGGGCAATTTCTATTTTTTGTAATAACTCATCCATTTCACTAAGATTGTCAAATTTATTGGCATACAGTTGGGCAAAATAGTGCTTAATTGTTGCTTTAATTTCCACTTCATTGGTGGTGAATTCACTCTTTTCATTTTTGATACTTGTAATATGGTTTTCTTTTTTTATCAAAATAACCAAAAGTTTAACTATTTTATTGGTCTTTTCATAAAACCAGCTCTTAGTTGTATGCATTCGTTCAAGTTTTCTTACTTTCAATTTAATTAATCTCACCTTTGATTTTCAGAATTTCTAATTTTGTATTTAGGGATTTTTAATGTATTCTTTGTCTAACTTTTTTAATTGCATGCCCAACTCATTGATCTCTTCTTTCTCTATTTTATTTATTGTAATTATTTAGAGATATAAAATTTCTCCTAAGAACTGCATTGGTTGCATCACATAAGTTTTAGTATGTTGTCTCATCTTTGTCATTCTCTTTGATAAAATTATTGATCATTTATATGATTTGTTGTTTCACCCACTCATTCTTAATGGCATTAGCTTTGACTTGCCCAAGTTTAATTTTTAAGGCATTATTTTCTTCAGTTAGCTTTTGTACCTCCTTTTCCATTTGACCATTATTTTGACCAATACTCTTAAAGGGGTTGTTTTCTTCAGTGGATTTCTTCCATTTGGCTAATTCTGTTTTTTTTATTAATCATATTTCCACGTAAGTCAAGTTGTAATGAAGAATTAGAACCAAAGGGAAAAAAAAACACAAGAAAGAAGAAATGGAAAAAAAAAGAGAAAATCGTATACTTCTATCTGCATTCAGACACCATAGTTCTTTTCTCTGAATGTGGATAGCATTTTCCATCATGAGTCTTTTTGGAATTGTCTTGGACCCTTGTATTGCTGAGAAGAGTTAATTCTATCAAAATTTGTCATTGCACAATGATACTGTTACTGGATACAATATTCTCCTGTTTCTGTTCACTTCACTCAGCATCAGTTTATGTAAGTATTCCTGGTTTTTCAGAAGTCCACCTGCTCGTCATTTCTTATGGAGCCAGTAGTATTCCATTCCATTCATATACCACAACTTGTTCAGCCATTCCCCAATTGATAGACATCCCCTTAATTACAAATTCATGGCCACCACAAAAAGAGATGCTATAAATAGTTTTGTACATGTAGGTCTTTTTCCCATTTTTATGACTTTTTTGGGATACAGACCTAGAAGCGGTAATGCTGGGTCAAAGGGCATGCACAGTTTTATAGCCCTTAGGGCATAGTTCCAAACTGCTCTCCAGAATGGATGGATCAGTCCACAACTCCACCAACAATGCATTACTGTTCCATTTTTCCCACATATTCTCCAACATTTATCATTTTCCTGTTATGTCATGTTAGCCAATCTGATAGATGTGACTTGATACCTCAGAGTTGTTTTGATCTGCATTTCTCTAATCCATAGTGATTTAGAGTATTTTTTCATATAACTATAGATCACTTTAGTTTCTTCCTCTGAAAACTTCCTGTTCATATCCTTTGACCATTTATCCATTGGGGAATGACATGTATTCTTATAAATTTAACTCAGATAAGTTGCTATAATCTCTTGGCTAATATTTTATTTAAAATTTTTGCATCTATATTCATTAGAGAAATTGGTCTATAATTTTCTTTAGCTATTTTGGCTCTTCCTGGTTTAGCTCTCAGAACCATATTTGTATCATAGAAAGAAGCTGGTAGGACTCCTTCTTTGCCTATTTTTTCAAATAGGTGGAATTAATTGTTCTTTAAATGTTTGGTAAAAATCACTTGCAAAATCATCTGACCTTGGAGATTTTTTCTTAGGGAGTTCATTGATGGTTTGTTCAATTTCTTTTTCTAAAATGGGATTATTTAAGTATTTTATTTTATTTCCTCTTCTGTTAATCTGAGCAATTTATATTTTGTAATAATTTATCCATTTCACTAAGATTGTCAGATTTATTGGCATACAGTTGGGGAAAATAGTGCCTAATTATTTTAATTTCCTCTTCATTGGTGGTAAAGTTATGCTTTTCATTTTTGATACTAGTAATTTGATTTTCTTTTTTTTAATCAAGTTAACCAAAGATTTATCTACTTTATTTTTTCA
This sequence comes from Vombatus ursinus, assembly GCF_900497805.2. NCBI lineage: Eukaryota > Metazoa > Chordata > Mammalia > Diprotodontia > Vombatidae > Vombatus > Vombatus ursinus. Next base: position 86,823 of record NW_020944223.1, on the reverse strand, counting down.
TAAAACCACCTTTTAGTTTCTTAATTCAATTTTAGTAATCTCTCCTTTGATGTTCAGAATTTCTAATTTGGTATTTAATTGGGGATTTTTAATTTGTTCATTTCCTAGATTTTTTAGTTGCATGCCCAAGTCATTTGTCTCCTCTTTCCCTTTTGTATAAATGCTCATATAAGCATTTTGATATATAAAATTTCCCCTAAGAAGTGCTTTGGCTGTATCCCGTAAGTTTTGGTATATTGTTTCATTATTGTCATTGTCTTGGATGAAGTTATTGTTTCTGTGAATTGTTTTTTGGCCCACTCATTCCTTAAGATTTGATTATTTATTTTCCAAATAATCTTTAGTCTGTATTTCCATGGCCATTTATTACATGTAGTTTTTATTGCATTATGATCTGAAAAGAATTCTTTTAGTATTTCTGCCTTTCTGCATTGGAATGTGAGGTTTTATACCCTAGTACATGGTTAATTTTTGTGTAGGTACCTCGTACGGCTCAGAAAAAGGTATGTTCCTTTCTATCCCCATTCAGTTTTCTCCAGAGGTCTACTAGATCTAACTTTTCTAAAATTCTATTCACCTCCTTAACTTCTTTCTTGTTTATTTTGTGGTTAGATTTACCTAGTTCTTAGAGGGGAGGTTGAGGTCACCCACTAGTATAATTTTACTGTCTTTTTCTTCCTGTAACTCACAACTTCTCTGAGAATCTGGATGCTGTACCACTTGTTGCACATATTTTTAGTATTGATATTACTTCATTGTCTATGTAGTTTCCTTCCTTATATCTTTTAATTAGATCTATTTTTGCTTTTGTTTTGTCTGAGATCGATTGCTACCTCTGCTTTTTTACTTCAGCTAAAGCGTAATATATTCTGCTCCAGACTTTTACCTTTACCCTGTGTGTGTCACTCTTTTTCAGATGTGTTTCCTATAAACAACATACTGTAGGATTATGTTTTTTAATCCACTCTGCTATCCACATCTGTTTTATGGGAGAGTTCATCTCATTCACATTCACAGTTACGGTTACTAACTGTGTCTTTTCTCCCTCCTATTTCCCCACCTGTTTATACTTTTCTCTCTCCTTTCTCCCTTTCCCTCCTCACAAGTGTTTTGCTTTTGACCACTACTTCCCTCAAACTGCCCTCCCTTTTCCTTTCCCTTTCCTTTCATACTTCCTATATGGTAAGATAGATTTCTGTACCCAACTGAGTATGTTTGTTATTCCCTCTTGGAACCAAATCTGTTGAGAGTAAAGTTTAAACAATGCTCATTTCTCTCCCTTTTCTCCCTCTACTGTCTTAGCACCTCTTGATGTGATGTAATTTACCCTTTTCTGTCTACTCCTTTCCTCTTCTCCCAGTACAATCCTTTTTTTTTACCCCTTAATTAATTTTTTTATCATCACATCAAAATCAACTTAGACCCACACCCTCTGTCTATGTATACCCTTTCTAAATGTCATAATAAAGATAGAGTTCTCAAGAGTTACAAGTATCATTTTCCCATGTAGGTATGTAAACAGTTTACCCTTTATTGAATAATTTTTTTTCTTTCCTGTTTACCTTTTTATACATCTCTTGAGTTTTATATTTGAAGTTCAAATTTTCTGTTGAGCTCTGGTCTTTTTATCAGGAAGATTTGGAAGTCATTAAATTAAATGTCCATCTCTTTCCCTGAGAAATTATGCTCAGTTTTGCTGGGTAGTTCATCCTTGATTATAATCTAAGCTCCTTTACCTTCCACAATATCATATTCCAATCCCTCCTATCCTTTAATGTAGAAGCTGCTAGGTCCTGCATAATCCTGACTATGGTTCCATGATATTTAAATTGTTTCTTTCTGACTGCTTGAAATGTTTGCTCCTTGACCTGAAAATTCTGGAATTTGGCTAAAATATCCCTTGGGATTTCCATTTTGGGATCTCTTTCAGAAGGTGACTGGTGGATTCTTTCAATGATGATTTTATCCTCTCATTCTAGGACTTCAGGGCAGTTTTCCTTGATAATTTCTTTAAAGATGCTGTCCAGGCTCTTTTTTTATTGTGGCTTTCAGGTAGAATAATAATTCTTAAATTGTCTCTCCTGGATCCATTTTTTCTGGCTGATTATTTTTCCAATGAGGTATTTTACATTTTCTTCTATTTTTTCATTCTTTTGATTTTGTTTGACTAATTCTTGATGTCTCATAGAGTCATTAGCTCCCAGTTGCCCAATTTTAATTTTTAATGAATTGTTTTCTTCAGTTAGCTTTTGTATCTCCTTTTCCATTTGGCCAGTTCTACTTTTCACTCCTCAGTGAATTTTTGTACCTCCCTTTCCACTTGGTCAACTGTTTCTTTTGAGGAGTTGTTTTCTTCAGTCAATTTTTGACCTTAATTTTCCAAGGTATCGACTTTCTCTTGTATACCTCTCATTTATTTTCCCAATGTTTCTTCTACTTCTCTTATTTGACTTTTAAAATCCTTCTTGAGCTCTTCCAAGAAGGATTTTAGAAGTTGGGGCCAATTCATATGTTCCTTTGAGGTTTCAATTGTAGGTATTTGACAATGTTGCCCTCTTCTGAGTTTGCGTTTTGATCTTCCCTGTCACCATAATAATTCTCTGTGCTCAGTGTGATTTTCTGCTTCTTACTCATGATGTTTGACTACTTCCTGACTTTAACATTGAGCTCTCCTGCTGGAGCACAAGGGACACTGTCCCAAACTTCTTGTTGTGGGCCAAGGGCCTGGTTGCTGGCTTTGTGTGCTATGGATTCAGGTTCTGGCAGCTGTGACTTCTAAGGATCTGGTAGTTTTCTTTGTGCTGAGCTGGAGTCCTAGTGGTAGTGTCTGGTGTGTGCTGAGGCCAGGTGGAGTTTGTGTGTGCGTGTGTGTGTGTGTGTATTTCCCCAAGGCTGCTGCTAGAGGACATCTGCTTGCTTGCGGCAGTGCTGAAGCAGGGGGAAATCTGGCTGCTGGAGTATGCCTGCCAGCCTGCAACAGGCCTGGTCTGAAGCAAGGGAAGGTCTTTCATGCTGGAGGACATCTGCTGCTCTGTGCTGCACTGAAGTATGGGGAGGTCCAGCCTCTAGAGGACACCTATGTACCTGGAACTGCACTAAAGCATGCTTACCCACCTGGAGTTGTGCTAGATTGCATGGAGGAGCACTGCTGAGGGATGCCTGTCTGCCTGTATCTTCACCAGTGCAGGTGGTGGTTCTCTGAACTGGAGTCTGCCAGTTCCCCTGGCTATGCTAAGGCTCATGGTGGGGCCTAATGTTGGCATTAACCTACTCCACCACCTTCAGACTCAAGATCTCCCACTGGTTTGCTGAGGTGAGGCTTACTGCCAGATGGCTGTAACACTTTCTGTCCTGGAATGTGTTCCCCTTTTACTTTAGTGAAATGGACCTTTCTTGTGGGATCCTCCAAATTTCCCAGGCTAAGAGACTGCTCCACCCCACCTTTCTGATGGCTTCAGTGTTCCAGGATTTTTCCTGGGGTTCAATTTTCTGGTTTTTTTAAGAGGTCAAAAAGGAAGAATGGTGGGAACTTACTGATTTCTCTGCAATCTTGGCTCCTGGAAGTTCTCTTATCTGGCCAATTCTACTTTTTTTGTTTGTTCATTTGTTTTGTTTTAAGGCATGGTTCTTTTTTTATAGTTTTTTTTAAAAAATGCATATCTTTTAAAAAAAACATGTGTTTTTAAAACTTTGGGTTCCAAATTTTCTCCCTTCCTCCCCATCCACCCACCCTCATTGAAAAGGGAAGCAACTCAGTATAGGTTATACATGTGCAGTTATGCAAAACACTTCCATAGTAGACATGCTGTGAAAAATCAACTCTTATTTCCCTTAATCCTATCCTGGCCCCCCCATTTATTCTATTCTTTCTTTTGACTCTGTCCCTCCTCAGAAGTATTTGCTTCTAATTACCCCATTTCCCAATCTGCCCTCTGGTCTATCATCCCCCTACTCTCTTGTCCCCTTTCCCCCCTATTTTCCTGTAGGGTAAGACAGATTTCCATACCCACTTGAATGTGTATGTTATTCCTTAAGTCAAATCCTGTGAGAATAAGATTCACTCATTCCCTCTCACCTTCCCCCATTTCCCCTCCACTGTAAGAGCCTTTTCTTTTTTGTTTTTTTTTATGAGATACTTTACCCTGTTCTACCTCTCCTTTATTCCTTCTCCTAGTATAATCCTCTCTCACCCCTTAATTTTATTTTCCAGATATGACCCTTCATCTTCAACTCACCCTGTGCCCTCTGTTTATCAATTTATCTATCTATCTATCTATCTATCTATCTATCTATCTATCTATCTATCTACACACATATAATTTTTTCCCTCCAACTACCCTAATACTGACAAAGGTCTCATGAGTTACAAATATCATCTTTTCATTCAGGAATGTAAACAGTTCAACCTTAATAAGTCTCTTATGATTTCTTTCCTGTTTACCTCTTCATGTTCCACTTGAGTCTTGTATTTGAAAGTCAAATTTTCTATTCAGCTCTGGTCTTTTCATCAAGAATGCTTGAAAGTCCTCTATTTCACTGAATGGCCATTTTTTCCCCTAAAGGATTATGTTCAGTTTTGCTGGGTAGGTGATTCTTGGTTGGAATCAATCTCCTTTGCCCTCGGGAATATTATATTCCATGCCCTGTGGTCCCTTAATGTAGAAGGTGCTAAATCTTGTGTTATCTTGATTGTGTTTCCACAATACTTGAATTGTTTCTTTCTGACTACTTGTAATTTTTTTTCTTGACCTGGGAATTCTGGAATTTGGCTACAATATTCCTAGGAGTTTTCCTTTGGGGATCTCTTTCAGGAGGAGATTGGTGGATTCTTTCAATTTCTACTTTGCCCTCTGGTTCTAAAATATCAGGGCAGTTTTCCTTGATAATTTCTTGAAAGATGATGTCTAGGCTCTTTTTCTGATCATGGCTTTCAGATAGCCCAATAATTTTTAAATTCTCTCTCTTGGACCTGTTTTCCAGGTCAGTTGTTTTTCCAATGAGATATTTCACATTGTTTTCTAATTTTTCACTTTTTTGGATTTGTTTTACAGTGTCTTGATTTCTCATAAAATCACTAGCTTCCAATTGCTCTATTCTAATTTTTAAGGAAGTATTTTCTTCAGTAAGCTTCTGGACTTCCTTTTCAATTTGGCCAATACTGCTTTTTAGGGCATTCTTCTCCTCATTGACTTTTTGGACCTCTTTTGCCATTTTGGGTTAGGCTAATTTTTAAGGTGTTATTTTCTTCAGTATTTTTTTGGGTCTCCTTTAGCAAGCTGTTGACTTGTTTTTTATGATTTTCTTGCATCACTCATTTCTCTTCCCAGTTTTTCCTCTACTTCTCTTACTTGCTTCTCAAAATCCCTTTAGAGCTCTTCCAAGGCCTGGGACTGATTCATATTTTTCTTGGAGGCTTTGGATGTAGGAGCTTTGACTTTGTTGTCTTCTTCTGGTTGTATGTTTTGATCTTCTTTGTCACCAAAGTAAGATAATATAGTCTGACTCTTTTTGCACTGCTTACTCATGATCTTGGCCAATTACTTGAGTTTTTAAACTCTTTGTTAAGGTAAGAGTCTCATTCCAATGTGGAGAGTGTACTGTCCCAAGCTTCAGGGGTTTGTACAGCTGCTTTCAGAGATACTTCTAGGGACCTGTAAATTTTCAGTTCTTCCAAGGTAGTATGATAAAGGGCAAGGTGTTTCCTCTCCACCACCCCAACATGTTCCAACACACCAGCCCTCTTTCTCACCCAAGGACCACCCCTCAGAATTGTGACCCAGATCCAAGCATGGGCAAAACAAGAGAGTCCTGCCTCAGCACTGGCAAAGAGATCCCTGCAATCACCCACTGATCAGCCACTTGACTACCCCTCAGTCTATGGGCCAGAAGCTCAGGAGGCAGCTGCTGCCCCAAGGCCATGCTGGGGACTTGTGGCTGAGACCTAGCTTCTCTCTCACCGCAGTCACAGACTTTTCCCACTGACCTTCCAAGTTGTCTCTGGCGTTCATGGGGTGAGAAGTCTGGAAACCTCCACAGCTGCCCATGTTTCAGTCCTCTGAGGCCTGCTCCAGATTCGCTGTGGCCTGCAAGCCCACGCCAAACTGCACTCCTCTCCTCGCCCGGTGCAATATACCTTTCAGATCAACCATCCAGGTAGTCTTTGGGCTATAAATTTGTTTCACTCTGTCTTTTTGTGGGTTCTGCTGCTTTAGAATTTATTTAGAGGCATTTTTTGCAGGTATTTGGAGGGGTTTGGGGAAGAGTTCAAGCAAGTCACTGCTTTCCCTCTGCCATCTTGGCTACGCCCCTCCAATTTCACTTTTAAGGAATTGTTTTCTTCAGTCAATTTTTGTGCTTCCTTTTCCAAACTGTGGACTTTGTTTTTGTAATTTTCCTGTATAACTCTTATATCTTTCCCCAGTTTTTCTTCTACATACCTTACTTGATTTACCTCTTTTTGACCTCTTCAAAGAGGACTTTTTGGGCTTGAGACCAATTCATATTCCCCTTTATAGCTTCACATGTAGGCATTTTGATGTTGGCCTCTTCTGAGTTTGTGTTTTGGTCTTCCTTGTCACTATAGTAGTTATATATGACATGGGCTCTTTTCTGTTTCTTATTCATTTTCAGCCAATTTTGTGACTTTTAAAATTGAACTCTGCTCCTGGGGCACAGGGGCCTCTATCCCAAGATTCTCATGCTGAGGACCAGTGGCATTGTCACTGACTTTCCTCGCTGGGGCTTCAGGTACTTGTGTCTTGACCCCTTCTCTGGAGGTGGCCTGGCCTAGTTGAGCCTATTGTGTTGAGACTTGGGGGCTCATAATTTGCCTTCTGCGCTGATGCTGGAGGCCTCACTGCTGTCCTGCTGAACCAGGACTGGGGGGCCTTGGTTGCTAATGTGTGCTGTGACTAAGAGCCTCCTGCTGGCTTACCCAGATACTGTTTTTGCTGGGCTGGGCTCATGTTTCACATGTGAGATAGAAATTTCCTGAAGTCCTTCTAAATTATCTTAAGCTGGAAAATTGTTTCACTCCATCTGTACCTCCAGAATCCATTTAGAGGATTGATGTAATATTGTTTCCCAGGGAAACTGGGGAGGGCTCAAGCAAGTTCTTGGCTTCTCTGTGCCATCTTGGTTCCACCCCTCTGTTTTAATGTTTTCAAGGTGTTTTTCTCACGTTACTTTGGTCCTCATTTATACCCTTTGAAATTTATCATTTGGTGGCAATGTCTAGAAACTTGATAGTGTTTTTTACCCCTGCTTTTTTTTCCACTTTAGCTGAAGCATACTATATTCTGCTCCAGTCTTTTACCTTTACTCTATGTGTATCCCTTTGCTTCAAATGTGTTTTTTGTAAATAACATATTGTAGGATTATGGTTCTTAATTTACTCTGCTATCTGTTTCCATTTTATGGGAGAGTTCATCCCATTCACATTCACAGTTGTGCTTAGTATCTGTGTCTTCCTCTCCATCCTGTTTGCCTCCTTGTTTATGTTTTTCTCTCTCCTTTTTCCCTTTTCCTCCTCAGTAGTTTTGCTTTTGACCACTGCCTCCCTCAGTCTGTACTCCCTTCTATTCACCCCCTCCCTTTTCTTTTCCTTTTCCCCTCCTACTTCCTATGGGGTAAATTAGATTTCTATGCCTAACTGATTATGTTATTCCCTCTTTGAATAAATCTGATGAGAGTAAGGTTAAAACAATGCTCAGCTCCCTCTCTTCTTTCTCTCTACTGTTTTTTGTGCCTTTTCATGTGATGTAATTTACCTTTGACTCACTCTTCCTTTCCTCTTCTCCCCGGTACAATCCCCTTTGACCTCTTAATTAGATTTTTTTTTTACCATCACATCAACCATCAACTTATGCCCATGCCCTCTGTCTAAGTATACCCCTTTTAAATGTCATAATAACATTACAGTTCTCTAGAGTTACAAGTGTCATCTTTCCTTGTAGGAATGTAAACAGTTTGCCCTTATTAATAACATGTTATTTTTTCCTGTTTGCCTTTTAATGTGTCTCTTGTATTTGAAGGTCAAATTTTCTGTTGAGCTCTTTTCATCAGGAAGCTTTGGAAGTCCCCTATTTTGTTGAATGTCCATCTCTTCCACTGAAAGATTCTGTTCGGTTTCACTGGGTAGTTGATTCTTGGCTGTAATCCAAGCTCCTTTGTCTTACAGAACATCATATTTCACACCCTCCAATTTTTTAATGTAGAAGCTGCAAGGTACTGCATAAGGTCCTGTGTAATCCTGACTGTGGTTCCATGATATTGAATTTTTTTTTTCTGGCTACTTGCATTATTTTCTCTTTGATCTGGTAATTTTGGAATTTGGCTACAATATTCTTTGGCATTTTCAATTTGGGATCTCATTCAGGAAGTGATCAGTGCATTCTTTCAATGACTAATTTACCCTCTGGTTTTAGGACCTCAGGGCAGATTTTTTTGATGATTACCTGAAGGATGTTGTTCAGGCTCTTCTTTTCATCATGGCTATCAGGTAGACCAATAATTTTAAAATTTTTTCTCATGGATCTATTTTCCAGGTCAGTTGTTTTACCAATGAGGTATTTTACATTTTCTTCAATTTTTTCATTCGTTTGTTTCTGTTTAACTGATTCTTGCTCTCTTATAGAGTCATTAGCATCCACTTGCCCCATTCTAATTTTTAATGAGTTGTTTTCTTCTATTAAGTTTTATACCTCTTTTTCAATTTGGCCCATTTTAGTTTTGAAACAGTTCTTCTCCTCAGTGAGCTTTTGTACCTCCTTTTCTATTTGGCCAATTCTACTTTTTAAAAGGAGTTGTTTTCTTCAGTGTACTTTTTTTTCCCCATTTGGCTAGTTGTAGTTTTTAAGTACTTGTTTCTAAGTTAACTTCTGTCCTTTGTTTTCCAAACTAACTTTTCCCAATTTTTTCTTCTACCTCTCTTATTTGACTTTTAAAATCCTTCTTGAGCTCTTCCAAAAAGGCTTTTTGGACTTGAGATCAGTTCATATTCCCCTTTGAGGTTTCAGATGTGAGTACATTGACAATGTTGTCCTTTTCTGAATTTGGGCCTTGATCTACCCTTTCCCCATAATAAGAATCTACAGTCATTGTCCATTTCTGCTTTATGTGCATGGTGTTTGCCTATTTTCTGAATTAAAACAAACAAAAAAAAGAGTTGAGCTCTCCTGCTGAAGCAAAGGGGGCACTTACCCTAGCTTCTTTTCCTGATCACCTAGGCCTTGCACTTGAATGTTTGGCTCCTTGCACACCTGTTCCTTGCATAGGTATGTTCCACTGCTGGTGGTTATTTGTCAGACTGGAGCTTTGTCTCCTGGAGTTGTGCTTCCCAGAGTTGTGTTGAGGCACCAGGCAATTTTGCTGTTAGAGACTGCTGCTGCCCATGGTGGTTTTGGAGCTGGTGTCTACTGGTTCCCTTGTCTATATTGAGACTCTTGGGGGGTCTTAGTGTTGACACTTGTCTGCTCCACCAACCTGGGTCTCAGGATCTCCACCTGGTATGCTGAGATGTGGCTTGCCTAGACACCTCCTGACTGGTACTGCTTCCCCTTCCCCAGACTGAGAGGGCCCTTTCCCCTTAATCCCCCAAGCTTCCTGGGCTACAAGACTGGAGTGCCCTGTCTTCTTTGCTGGCTCAAGGTTTTTCCTGGGTCCATATTTTCTGCGCTCTCAGGGGTCAATAAGGGAGGGTGAGAACAACTTACTTCTTACTCTACCATCTTGGCTCCCAGAAGTGGAGCTGATATTGTTTTTTAAAAGTACCATTTTCCTTTTAATGAAAAATTATTAGAATACAGTTATAGATACTTGGAATTGGAAATTACTTTGGAGGTAATCCAGTCCAACTAGATCATTTGGGAAAATTCATTGTTAACAGTAGGTTTGCTTCAGTTTTTGTGAAGGATATGTATTTCTAATACATTTTAATTTTTTTTTAAAGAGATCATTTTGCGATAGGAAAAAGAATAGTTTTGGAGTTAGGACTTCTTGGAATTCCTTAGGAATATCATTTAACCTCTGAGCCTTTCTTTATTCATCTCCAAAATAAAGGGATTCATGTAGATGATTTCTAAGAATTCTGGTTCTAAATTATATGATCCTATGAAATCATTCTTTAATTTGACATAATAAGCAGTGATTGCTTATTATGTGATAGTTAATATTTTAAAATATAATACTTATGTGTTTTTAAAATTACATCACTTTTGTAAGATTTGGGGGGGGGGATTTAAGCTATGTCTTTCTGTCAAAATTAAGTAGAGAACTATGCAGTTCACCAGTGAATATAAAAAGCCTGCACAACCAAATTTTGATATTGAAGGCAACTCAAAGCAATGTCATATTTGGGGAATGGGGTGGAGGAGACAATTATAAAAGTGTTGTCAGTTGTCATCAAAGTTCATAGTCAAAGTGACCTGTATTTACTTGTATTTGGTTAAGCTGATTTTACATATAAATATCAAAAAAGATGATTTGTAACAATCTTAACTTCCTATATATACATATTACAATGGTAATTTATACCCATGATAACTTCTAAAAATGCTGATGGATGTTATAAATTCTCTAGAAATTAAATTTTAGTCAGTATAGTTTTAGAGTGAAATGAATTTTATTTTAGTTTAATCTTTTGATAATTGGTAATTTATAAGTGGTATTTGTGGCAACTCATTATTTACATGTATTTACTTTAAAAAAAGCAGTTCATTCCTCATGGAATAGGAAAACATGTAAGATAAATAATTTATATTTTTCTATCAAAGATAAATTCTCTTAAAATTATTAATATTCACATTCACGATGGTCCAGAGAGGGAAGAGAGGTCATCTTATTTATATTGGTTGAGTAAATTGCTTTTTGCTTCTTCCCCTCTTCTTTCTGTAGTGGCAAGTAATGACTTTCTTTGTACAACAGCATTAAATGAGTAAGCAGTGATTTTAGTATTGTGCTATTAGATGAGGAACAAGACTGAAAGTATCTTCATATCATCGGTAGTGGAATAATTATATAAATGATGATTATGTGTCTTTGAAGAGGCATCCCACTTGGCAGACTGACACACAAACTTTTGAAACTAAGAAGCAAAGCACAGCTAGTGAGAGAAAATAAGTTGACTTTTTCTCATTGAGGTTTTAATAATATCTTTTTTTTCACTTTAAGTACTTTCATAACTAGTAGACCAAATAGATTGTACTAACCGTTCCTATATTCCTTTTAGAATAGAGCATATTTTTTTTCTGATTTCATTGTTGCTTCTATGCCTTTCATGCCTATTCCTAAACAGATATAGAAATACAAAAATCTTAAGTGCAAACATCAGCAACAAGAATTTCAGGAAAAGGTATTCTGTGAAATAACAAAATAAAAATGTTTATTCAAATAATAATTAAACTACTTTAGTTGTCACTCTCATTTAAATTTTATTTATTTAAATAATAAATATTTATTTACTTAAATTTTATTTATCTAGTTGCTTTTACTATTTTTGTTTAGTCTAAACATTACATAGAACAAAACAGGATAGAATCCTTTATACTGATAATTTTTTTGTGGCATGCCATTAGAAAGTAGTATTCAGTTTTTTAATTTAATAAGTTCTGAACATTTTGTTAAGAATATTTAAGAGATGAGTTCAGGAAAAAAATGTAGTAGTAGAATCTGTTAGCATTTCTACTATTTTTGAAAAATTATCTTGAGTTTGAACATTTTATTTAAAACATAAATATCTTTGTTTGAAATTCCTGCTTTGAAAACCACTTAGTAATGGAATTTCTTTGATATTTTCATTATTGGATTGAGTTAATTCTACTCATGTTTATATTGATATTATATTGATTATATATTATATTACTATTATAATTCTACTCCATGATATATACAAAAAGATAAACTAATCAAACAGTTTTGCCAACTATCTTATTTTGTCTATGTGTCTAGTTTAAGTTAATTGCTTTTGTGCCACAAAAAGGAAAGGAATATCAACTTTCTACTACTCTGATCTTTATTTTAATAATTTTAAGTGTGACCATGTAATTGCTAACTATACTGAAGTTTTGCTGCAGTCATTATGTAATGTAGGTTCAGTGCGTTCTAATTGTTAAAAAAATAAAAAAGAATGAATGAGAGTCTAAACCATGAGACTTAAATTGCTTGAAATCCTGTCCCACAAGAGGCTCTGGAGAGGTAGTTATGTCTGAGCCCACAAAACATGATTCTTCTCCTTTTCTTTATCATATAAATTTTACCTTGCTCCATAACATAAGTGCCTCTTCAAATCATGTCTATGGTATGAAATAAGTCTGGAGACAATGTGCCAGCTCTCCAGCTTTGAGGGGATTAGAGCTTTTATGCTTTTTAAACTACCACAGTGTAATCTTTCCTGATCATATTTAACTAGGGAGGAGAGCTAGAGACTTTCTTCTGTATGAATTTAACTTGTTTCTTCTGGCCCTCCACTCTTTGGGAAAGCCTAGGAATACCATTTTATCCTGCACAATATGGCATAATGTTTCTGGCTTAGTTACATCTTAATGGGGAAAAACAATATAAGAGTCATATTTGTCACTCATAAAATAGTTACTAAGTACTCAGTATATACTATGCTGTATACAGAAGTCTTATTCTAAAATTCATCAGGATATAGCCGTAAGCCTAAATTTCAAGGTTTGTGTAGACAAGTGAGCGCTCTTGCAGGTCTTAGCCATTTGGAAAGACTGAATAGTGAGCTGGCCTTTATAGTGAGAAGTCTTGGTTGTTTAAAACCCACTTCTGATACCTACTAGCTGGTTGACTCTACACAGGTTGCTTAACCTTTCACTGCCTCAGGTTACTAACTCACTAATACTATAATTTGCAGAGAAATTGCCTGCAATTTTTCTCACTATGAGTTCCAGAGATGAAATCTCATCTCATTGAACATATCTAGTTCGGAAGAAATCTGGCAGTATCTTGTTAGATGAATTGGAGAAAGTAAAGTTTGGAGAATAGTTGTGAATCAAAAGATAAAAGAATGCACCCAGTGAAATGGGCAAATAGTCACTTCTTAATTGCTTCCCTTAGACTAGTGGTTGATAGTAAAAAAGGAATGCTTCTTCACACTGCCCATCTGACTATCTTGAGACTATATTTGGGGGGAGAAGGTCAGAAGAAATAACAGATGTACATTGTACATAAGATTTTGTTTTTGTTTTTAACATCCCTCCCTGGGAAGGCTTGAAAAGAGAAAATATATTGGTTCGCAACTCATCATTCCCTTCCTTCTAGAGACTGTAGAGGTCTATACAAGGTACATTATTTCTGAATCTCTTGCCCATGGAGAAGAGCTAGAAATATGTCATGTCATACTAAAACAGAGCCGTCTCTGGATCTGCCCTGACTTACCACATGGATCAGACACATTATGATGTGTCATGCTCAATATAGGTCCAAACATTCCATCTGTGTGGTGTGTGGTAAGAAAGGTGAAACAAATATAGTCTTTCTCAATTTACCTACATAAAAAAGCCCAGATTAATCCTGTCGTGTCAGCTCATTCCTTCTATTTATGATATCTGCTAGTGATGTTATGCTCTGTCAGTGTGAAAGAGCCTGCTAGTGAAATGGCCAGTGTAAACAAATCACTGACCATAGAAAATTCTTTCTACCCTCAGAGCCTTGCTATTTAAGACACTTATCTCTAGCATAATTCCATTTGTATCACGGATCTTTGTTGTCTCCCCAAAAACACATAGCAAAGCTTCATATATTCTACTTTTAACATTAATGTCATGTATTGGTATTTATCTTTCAAACATATTTTACTTCTTTCTCCAGGAGTGGAAGAAAGATCTCTAGAAGAATCTATAAGCAGGTAGGCTTTGAAGCAGGTCAATATTTCTTTTAATTAATTAATCCACATGAAACATTCTCTAATAGGTGTTTCTATCTAAGGCAAAGCAGATTCTCATGCTCCAAAAAATAACACATCTTCAATTTAACTAATTCCCCCCATCATATTAACCCATGTGTTTACTTCATTATCTTGCATAGAATTATTTTTATTAAACAACTTGTATATTTATTTATTAATCAGATTGGCAACTGTTGTGTGTTAGAGAGTTGCCTGGGAATGCTGAGGGATTAAGTGACTTGCTTAGGCTCACAAAACCAGTATGTGACTAAGGGAGAACTTGAATCCAGTATATTTGTACTCCCAGGCCTATTCCTTATCCATAATCCCCTAAGAGATCTATTAATAAGTAGTAATTAGATGAATAAAGAATGAGCAAGCTGTGTTCTTCCATATAGCCACAGTATGTATTAGCTACCTGGAATGGAATCCTAATAAGCCTTTTAAGACTGTCTCTAGTGCAAATATGTATCTTCTTCTAATAGTGGAAATGTATCTAAGTGCTCAGGGATTATCAAATCTAGCAGTTACCAACATAGGGTGGGGATTAATCACTGGGGACAGGGTCCTAAGTCAAGACAGGAAGTAGTATTGGAAATTTCTCAGCAAGGAGAGAAGCAATGGAGAGAAGTCAGAAGTGGCTGGTAAGTGGTTTCTGCTTGGAACTCTTGTGGACAACAGTAGTAGAAAGCTGTTTCTCACACTGAGACCTTGGCAGAAATATTCTAGTTCCCAGTTTGAGGCATCCAGGAAAACTGGCATTGTATCTTGAGAAGAGGTGGCAAGCCTGTTAAAAGGACATCATTTCTGTGGAGCTTCTAGGGAGACATGGCAATGCTTTAGCTGTAAAGCTCACCAACTGGAATGACTAAGGACTAATTATCCCACTTCCAGTGAGGTCATATTCACACAGCACAGATTCCTTTGCAGTCACCTACAGATTTTATGCATTGTTTGTGTTGCTGCCAGTGACAAAAGTTAGTCTTAATATAGAAGAAGGTGAAAAGGCTGGAGAAAAAGTCTTTCCACTCTTCAGATGATCAAGTAGAAGGAAGTGTAAAGGGGAGGAGTGTGAGGGTGTCAGGAGGTTGGTGGGAAGACTCATGTGACACAGAGAAGCTGAATATTTGGAGCCTTTCTTCCTTCTTTTGTCCAAAGGAGATTGTGTGGAAAGGGGAGCAGGAGCAGGACCTGAGCTCAAGAGGGAGAAGGAATTGAGAGGATAATTTGGAATCCCTTAGAATTTTGAAGAAGGTCAGAGATTAACAGCTTATGACATAAAGAAATTCAGGAGGCTCTGAGAAACTGAAGTGAGTTGAGCTGAAGGAAAAAGATTCCATAGAAAGGAAGAAAAGAAAGTGAGAAGAGAAGGATTTGAAGAGGTAGAGGAGGATATATGGAAGAAGACAATGTGAAGGTTGTGAGAAGGAGGAGGAGATGGAATGATACTGAAGGAGAGGTAGAAGGAGAAGAAGGATGTGACCAAATAAATAAAATAAAATGGCAAGTTTAGGGAGAAGGAAAGAGAAATTGGACGTGCCTATCAAAGAATAAAGAAGAGCTTTAAAAAAAAAAGTGTCTTGGTATTAACCAATGCTAAGGAGCTGAGAAAAGAAGTGCCTTGGGGGCAGTGGATAGGGAGTGGGTTTGGGAGTAAGGACAAACGGTGGTGAAGTTCCCCCTTTGTCATAAGCTTGTTTTGTGACCTAAGTAAGTCGTTAAATCCTTCAGTGTTTCCAGGCAACTCTCTGACACAGAACAGTTGCCAGTCTGCGTTATTTCCGTTCTGGAAGCCCCCTGCACCAGTGAAATCACAAGTTATACACCCTACCATCCTTTAATCCTCCTTCCCACCCTCCCCCAGAGGGGAATAGAGTGATAACTCTGGAGTTGAGACTCCCTGAAAGCAGGTTACCACAACATTTGTACATAAGTATTACCAACAAGAAAGATAAAGACTGATAATTTTACTTTTTGTATGTATGGGAAATCAGGTAAAATTTTTAGTGACCTGCATTGATTTTTCTGATTCCGAAATTCATGTAAGTCTTCTGTAAGGACATAAGTCTTAAATTAGGTCCTGAAGGAAGTGTTTCACATTGATTGGTATTAGATAGGCAGATGGACATTCCAAATCAAAAAGGCATCATGAATATTCTAATTTACTCTGAAAATGGTTTCTATTTCATTCTATAATATTATCTGACCAGATTCATCAGTGATTATTATATTACATCCAGCAATTGTTGTACTTGTAATAAATACCCTTCTGAGACTGAAATATATGACCTACTAACTTATCTAGAGGTCAGCTAGGCGACACAGTGGATCGAGCACAGGACTTGGAATCAGGAAGACTCATGTTCATGAGGTCAAATCTGGTCACAAATTCTTGCTAGCTAGGAGATCCTGAGCAAGTCATTTAGTCCTGTTTGCCTCAGTTTCCTCATCTATAAAATGTGCTAGGGGAGGAAATGGCAAACCATCCCAGTACTTTTGCTAAGAAAACTCCAAGCGAGGTCACGAGGGGTCAAACATGACCGAAACAAACAACAACAATAAATACAACTCATATCTAGAGGTGAAATCTGGGGTAGGTAACTTAAAGAAAAATGAGAGACTAAGTGTGAAAATGTCTCTCAGAAACTGGTTAAGGAAGGCACAGAGAATAATGATATGCTCCAAATACATTGCAGGTTTTTGGTGACTGTGTGATTTATAATGTAGCATTGTGTTCTTTTGTCAACTTAGTGTGAAAATAGGAAGTGGAGCTATTCTGGAGGATAAACCCACTGATAGCTTTTATAACAGTATTTTATTGGAGTAGGAATAGTTTACATACCCTGATCTTTTAAGTCATCCTTTGTAATGTATCCTTTGGTGTTAAAGCACTTGACAACTAAATGGCCTTTGTGATGATTCTCTTCTGGAAATAAAACTACTTTTTTTTTTTTTTTAAGATTCTCTGACAAACCTGGGGCTGATGATTCCTGGCCAACCACAGATGAAGAAGAATTAGATTTTAGTACTAAGGTAAAGATTCTTTATGCAATTTTTTCTAGTCTTAAATTTCAGTTTGGTGGGTACTTTGCTTTTAAAAAAAAGTTTTTATTGTAAACTTAATAACCATCAACAAAAATAAACAAATAAAAAGTATAATTTTAAACAATACCCTTAGTATTTAACACCAAATGAATCCAATGCATTTGGAGTCACATTAGTTTGAAGCAACAAAGCTCTTGTTCCGTGACAGGCTTTAGGTTTCTTTCAAGTTTCCCAACCTCTAGCTTTTTTTTTAAACTGAAAAACTAGGTAAAATTAATGAATATACCATTTACTTTCTGCTGTGATCTCCGTATCACCTTCCATATTTCCTTGTAAGTTTTGTATTTATCTGTACATTGGAAAGAATATTAGATTTGGAGTCAGAGAACCTGGGTTCACATCCCATAAATGCCACTCTTAAATCTATGACCTTGGAAAAGTCCTTGTTTCCTAGATGGTATTTGAGGTCCTGTCTAGTTCTAAATCTATGATCCATTACAAAATATACTGTTCTCCAAATGTTGGAAGGAGAAATTACTTCCAATTTTTTAGCTCTTACAGATGGAGCAGCTATGAAAGTTTTGTACAGCTAGGTCCTTTTTTTCCTTCCTGTGCTCTTTTTTAGGATGAATTCACAGCAATGGAATCATAACAATGAAAATCAGTTTTATGAGTCTTGTATGTTGTTCTCCAAAATGCTTGCACTGATGTGCAGTTCCACCAGTGGCATATTAGAGTTTCCCACAACTCCATGAATTTATAATTTTTACAATTTTTGACATTCTAGTTGATATAGTAAACGTGTGTTGATTTACATTTCTCTGATTATTGGGATATAGAAGCATTTTTCATAAAGTTATTAATGTTTTTTTATTCAGTCATTGCTTCATTTGGAGATATTTTACTAGATTTAGAGATATGTATCAGTTACAGTCAATCCTCAGTTTTTGTGGAGGTCATATTCCTAGAAAATGGCACAGAAGTAAAATACTTAAATATGTATTCACTGAATATATGGGAAATAGGGGGTTAGGTTCCCATGAGCATCAAAAATTTTAATCTTTCACTAGAGATTGCTGAAAATACCATTTCTAACAGCTCAGCCCCTTACTCGTTAGACTAATTTTTTTCCATCCCTCCCAATCTTCCCTTTACCCCTTTTCCAGCTTCCTTTTATGTACTGTCTTATTAGGATTTAAACTCTTAAAGGGGAGGGGCTGCCTTTCCATTTCCTTATATTTGTATTCCCAGCACTTAACACTGTCTGATGTATTCTAAGGGCTTAATTGGTATCTTTTCTAAGCTATATAATCTTATAATCCTAGTTTTTTACATTTTTATTGTGGTATGATTTGTAAAGATTGTGTTTAGAATTTTTGCCTTTAAAAATCATTCCAATGTGTCCTGATCTACTTTCTTAAAGATTCTATGTGATAATGAGAAATATTTATATAACATTCTTGTTCAGAAGACACCAAGAGATTTGGGGAGCTCAATTCTAACACAAAAAATGAGTTTTAAAGGCAAACAAGGAAACTATAGCAATGAATGTTTGGGAAGATCTTTAATCTGCAAAGGTAGGATGAACAAGACCAGTGAAGCGCCTAGCAGATACCAACCACTCCACAAACTTGCAGCATTGTGCCTCTCAGTTTTTTCTTCTACTGTGCAAGGGGGTTGTCATCGTGAAAATGAAAATGAGGCTACTAATTATATTACACCAATGCTTCAAGTGGCAAAAGTTAAACCACCTGAATGTTGAGGATTGACTGTATATATTACATATTGTTATTGTTCAACTTAATTTATGTACTTTTAAAAATATTTTTCCAAGCTTTTAATTTTGGAAACATTACTTTTTTTATTGGACAGATCTCTCTCTATAATCAAATTTATTGATTTTGTCTCTAATAATTCTTCTGTTTGATAAAAAGTATCCTCTGCAGTTGATAAAAAATTTATTCCATTTATTACAGCTCTTAATTTTAAATATTTAAATAAACAATATAATTAAAGTTTATTGTAGTATGAGGTATGAGGTATTAATCTAAAACCTTACCTTCTACTGCTTGCCTAAAAAAAACTAAGCACCATAGAAATTTTGCTACTCACTCTTCTCTGACTATGCCTTGTACCTTCCAACCTGTAAGACTTTACTCATATAGTTAACTCTTCCTTCTGAAATGTCTTTCTCTACCATTTATCTTTGGACACTTAAATCATAAATTAAGTATTAAAGCCTAGGTCAAATGCTACTTATTTTATGAAATCTTCCCTGTTTCCATTTCTTTCTCCCTTCCTATATGGAAGTAAGCTCTCTCTCTTTTGATGTCCTTTTGATGTACCTTAAGTTGCATCACATTTCTCTTATTTATCACACTGTTTTATATTATAGTGATTAGTGTAAATATCTCATACCTCCTTAGGAATGGAACATCTCTTTTTATTTCCCATTGACTCTAGTAGAGTAACTTACACTTAAAAATATGAGTTGAATGAATTGACAATTTTTACATTTTTTTCTAAGTGAATAGGCAGTAATAATAATGGACTGTATGTAATTAATAATAATAATAGCTAACATTTATATGCAACCAAGTCAGGCACTGTGCTACGCGCTTTACAGTTATTATCTTATTTGATTCACACAACAACCCTGAGAGGTAAGTACTGCTATTATCCTCATTTTACAGATGAGGAAACTGAGGCAAAAAATCCACTGTGCTACCTAGCTGACCCCATGGTCCCTTATCGTAAGAAGTTCTTGAAAAGTCTGTTTTGATTATATTTGTTACTTGATACATGATGTACGTACTTCTGGCAGCTTGTAGTAAGGAGGCAGTATGATGTGGTGGCAATGACTTATGGCACTACAAAGACAGAAGAGAGATGATAGCAGGGATGGAAGGATTTAGTGAGGATTTTTTCAGGAGGTGAGAGACGTGGACATGTTTGTAGGCAATAGGGAATGACATAGTTGATGGCTGAGTTTAAAAATGTCAGAATTGGTATGAGAGAGGTGGCAGATCTGTTGGAGGAGATGGAATGGGATGGGATCACCTGAAAAAGTAGAGGGCTCAGCCCTGGTGAGGAGTAAGGCCACTTTATCATGTGACATAGGGATGAAGGAGACGGTGGCAGAAGGCACCTGAGTGATAGGAGATGTAGAAAAAGGGAGAAGAGGGAGCTCATGTCCAATGGCCTCCATTTTTTCTGCAAAATATGAAGCAAGTTTCTCTGCTGAAAGCATGAGGGAAGAGGGAACCATAGAAGGTTTGAGAGGGGATGAAAATGTATGGAATAGTAGCTGTGGAGAGTGGGATAGTGAATTGATAAGGGAGGAATGGTAGGATTTACCTTGAAGCAGTAAAGGTCCACTTGAGATTATATAACACAAATTTGTAATAGTCCCACTAAGAATGGTTGCATGATTTTCTAATTTTCAATTGATTTCCTATTTAACCTTATGTATTTTATTTAGTGTACTTAAACACATTTCTTTGAATAGTGGTCCATAGGTTTTACTAGACTGCCAAAGATGCCTGCAAAACATAAAAGTGTAAAGAACCTAAGTTTTAGAGTTTTTTTTTTTTTGGTCAGGTTTATGTAACACTTGATTCTTGGCATTGACTCAAAAGCAATAAACAGTATATAATAAAATATCCACCATTACACTGCATTTTCACAGCTTTTTTTAGACCCAGATAGTTTCTAGAGGGTAAAGGCCAATCCTTCCAAGTGCATACACACAACACAAAAAGGTCAAACAATATGACATAGTTTGTAGTTGATGTTGAGTACATATTCAGGAGTTCTGGTCCTTAGATGAAGATGTGAGACCTGAACTCAAGATCTCAGCTTTTTCTCAGCAGTGCAATGAAGGCACTCAAGATCTTGTGTGAACTGAGCTTCTTATAGCCTGTATTTTTGTCAGTTCAGTGGCCTCTTGCTAGAAGGAACCTTTGCTTTCTTCCTGCTGAAGATGTCAAGTGTAATGAGTGAACCCAACAACCAGGAAGAAAAAGTGAGCCTGACATCAACATTTCCCCAGTTTCCCCAGTCTTGAGACCTTTAGTCAGGAGTCTCTTCCTCCCTTTAGTTTTAACAAAAGAAGTAATTCAGACTAATTTTTACTATTCCAAAAACACATAAAGAAACTAAAAGTAATGACTAAGAGACTTTAACTTTCTTTTTTTTAGTAGTGATTTGAATGATACATTGAAAAACTAATTTCTAAAACCTAGTATTTTTCAATGATAGGACAAACATTGAAGAATAAAATTACATTACTTGGTACATAAGTTTTTGGTGAACAAAATAGTTCAGAAAATTTTATTTTCTACATAACAATCTGATTACATATATTACAATGGTAATCCTCAGAGAAATGTGGATTATTAAATATTAGTATTGAATAGGAATTGAAACTCATTATTTTTTTTTATTTTTTTTTGGCAGAAACTCCCCAAGTCAAACTTAAGTAAAATAATAAATGCTTCTCAGCAAATAAGGAAAAACAGTAAGCTATCTGAGGACTTTCCACTCTTATATTGTTATTTATTGCCTTGAAATGATAGATTTGTTCATGTACTCTTTATTTGTTTTTAATACAGTCGAGAAAAAGAGTAACACTGTCAGTACAGAACATAGAACTTTACTTTGGCACAATCAATCAGATAGTGAAGAAGAGGATATGACAGATTCCCTTCCTAAGCCTTCATCCCAAGCCCAGTGCTCACCTCAACCTGTCCATCCCTCACTTGGCTCTTTTTCAAGGTCTTCCCAGATGATGTCTACTCTTCTGGGCATTAATAAGGTAATTTTATTGGCTATAGTTCCTATCTTTCTTTGCATATTTGTTCACCCTCTGTCCTTTCCTCTCACACTCATCCCCACTGCGTGAAGATGGCAAGGATTCTAGAAATGGAAGTCTTCAACAGTCACAGCAAAAGAAAACTCAGGGAAATTTACATATTGAAGATGAAACATTGATGGGTCCAGACAATTCATGAGGGAGCTATAAGGAAGAAGAAGGATTAGAAAGCAGCTAAGAGGAAGGACAATTAGAAGATTATGAAGATGAAGTGGCAGAGGAGGAATCCAGTTAAGGTGGCCAGGATGCTATAGATGGAGAGGAATAATCAGAATATGTAGATTTAGAGGATGCAGAGGAAAGTTAAGATGAAGAAGATTTTGAAAATATAAAGGAAAAAGAAGGTTTGAGTAATCAACAGAATCTCTCTTCATGTTATTAAATATGATAGAAATGAAGCTAAATATAAAATGAGTGAAGAAAAACAAGTAACGTACATTCCTACAGAATTTCTCGTGTCAATTATAGTGGATATTTATGGAAATTTAGGTGCAAACTTATATGCTACTGCTCTTAAAGTAAAAAATAACATAATATTTTGTTGGTTAGCAAATGATTTTTCTTAGAAGGGCAAGATTTAGATTTAGAATGGACTTTACATCTTACCTAGTCCATTCAACCCCATAATTTTAAAGTTCTGAAACTTAGTTGTTCTGTTCTCATAGATGAATTAGAGCAAGAAGAATATGTGAAAAATATTTTAAGCCATAATAACTTTATTTTCATTAATTCACAACTAAGTATCTACCACATATTATACATAAGTGTGTAAAATGAATGAAAGTGGAATTTTTGGTTGGTCATAACCAAAATAGAGCCTCTCGTAATAATCGAATTATAAAAAGAGAAGGAATTTTGAAAGGTTCAAGCAGTATGTATATTTGCTCTTACTTAAAATGCATATATACCATCCTTAATATTCTATTTTTAAAACACGGAAAAAAAGTGATTTCAGAATATATTCACCAGACCTTTGTAATTTTAATCTTAAGAATTCTAAAACCCTGAAATGGAATTTCCTTTTTATTTGAGACCAATTTTAAATTTACCTCTCTTTTCTTCTTCAGATGGACACTGATTCTATAAGTTAATAATTAACACAGAACAAAGGAAAGCAAATCAGAAATTGAATCATAATCTTATTATATTCCTACATCTTCTAACTTTTTTTAAAAACATCTGATTTCCAAAATTTTCATGTTTGTTCCATGCAGTATATATTGTTAGCTCACATTGCATTTTGACCTCATATGGAAGTGGGACAAAAAAAGTCACAATCTCAGATTCCAAAATTTCATTTCCAATTTCTCCTTTATATTTTAGTAAGTCATAATAATCCCAATTTTTAATAATTAAGTTCAGCAATTTATTACACATTTATAAAATATTTATTATTTGCAAGGCATTTTGTTATAAGGAATTCAGAAACCAAGAAGACTCAGTTCTAGCCATCATGTACTGTATAATTTAATTATGGATTTAAGACATACACAAATAACTTTAATTTCTTAAAGCTACTAAAAAAGTCAGTTTAAAAGCCCCAACAATGTTATTAACCAATCTACATGAAGTATTTGAATATTTGTCATTTAAATGAAATAAAAGTTAAACCTATTTCCTCTTCATGTATCTCTGTTTAGGTCAAATTAGATTACCCATCATTTCCTAAATGTACCTTGATCTTTTCCTCCTTCAATGCCTTTCCTTACACTGTTCACTGTGTTTGGAATATCTTCCTTTCCCTCTTTTTTGCCATCTGAAATTCTAGCTATCTTTCAAGGCCCAAATCAAACAATACCACCTATATAAAGCTTTCACTGGTCCTCCTAAACTTTTTGTAATGAATAGATTTCACAGATTCTTCTTTCTCTCATATTTATGTCTCAGCAAACATTGATTAACTACCAGCTATATACCAGACACCATGCTAAGTGCCAGAGATATAAATATAAAAAAGGAAGACAGTGATGGTTTTCAAGGAGCTTACAATCTAATGGAGGAAGACAAAGCAAAATATCAAAGGAAACCAATAATTTGGGGGTCAGGGAAAACTGCCTTGTGCTGGGACGTGGGGAAGAAATTAGAGAACTCCACAATAGTGCAACAAAATGAGATATGAAGAGATGTCTCTACCAAGCCCTCTTCAAGGGAGGCTTTGAAATTCCTCCAGTCATGGGGGCAGTGAGGAGTGGTTAGGTGGAATACCAAGGCTGATAAAATCTTGCAGGATGATGAGGTTTCCCCAATCATAAGATTCCTAGGGCCTGGTGGAGTAGTCCCAAAGTTGTGGTGAGAAATGAGGAGATGTCTGTGCTGGGCTTTCTCCTTCAGTGAAGGTTTTGCAGTTCATGCTTCTTCCCTCCAATCAGAGGGTGTCTTATCTTCCCTATTAGATTAGTACTTGAGCATAAGAATTGTTTATTCTATTATTTTTCTCAGGTCCTAGTACTTGAATTTGTTGAAGGAAGAATTAAAATGTTCATTAGCACATATAATGCTATAAATTAATATTTCTACTTATGGAGAAGAGTTTTTCTGTAAGTCAAGTATCTGAAGTAAGTGATTGGGAAAATCTAATTCTTTGCATGATTTGATTGTTAGGTCCATCAACATCTGGCAGTTATAGTGTGTTAGAGAGGTTTGTATCATTCATGCTAGCAATAGATTAAAGAAAATTTTTGTAGGACACTGTACATTTCATTCTCATTAATTATAGGAAGAATCAACAGAATCAGAGAAGGAAGAAAGGGAAGATGCTGTATCAGTTGATAGTGGTACTAGAGAACAAACACCTCCTGAAACTCCAAATCTTCCCAATGAAGTTCAGGCTCACCGTACATCAGAGAGTGGTGCTATTAGAAAAGGCAAGTTATTGTTTGATATGACCCAGGATTTCATCATTGCAGGAAATTCGCATTGAAGAAATTTCTTTCTTTTAAATTTTTAATTAATTTATTTTGAATTATCAACAATCACTTCCACAACCTTTTGAGTTTTAAATTTTTCTCCTCCCTCCTCATATTCCTCTCCAACATGGCACGCAATCTATATTCCTATTAAACTTATTTTCACATTAGTGATGTTGTAGGTAAGAATTAGAATCAATGGGAGGAACCACCAGAAAGAGGAAACAAAACACAACAGAAGAAAAAAAATAGCAAATAGTATGCTTCAATCTGCATTCAAACCCCATAGTTTTTTCTTTGGATGTGGATAGCATTTTCCATCATGAGGCCTTTGGAGATGTCTTAGATCCTTGTATTGCTGAGAAGGGTTAAGTCTATCAATATTAGTCATCACACAACGTGGCTGTTACTGCACACAACTTTCTCCTGATTCTGCTCACTTCATTCAGCACCAGACTATATAAGCCTTAACAGGTTTTCTGAAGTCAACCTGTTCATTATTTCTTATAGCACAATAGTATTCCATTACATTCACATACCACAACTTGTTCAGTCATTCCCCAATTGATGGGCATCCTCTCAATTTCCAATTCTTTGCCACCACAAAAAGAGCTGCTAATATTTTTGTACATGTGGGTCCTTTTCCCATTTGTATGATCTCTTGATTTGTATGATCTTGTATAGCCCTAAAATTGCTATTGCTGGGTCAAAGGGTAAGCACATTTTTATAGCCTTTTGGGCATAGTTCCAAATTGCTCTCCAAAATGGTTGGATCATTTCACAACTCCACCAACAATGCATTAGCGTTCCAATTTTCCCACATCTCCTCCAACATTTATCATTTTCCTGTTTTGTCATGTTGACCAATCTGATAGGAGTGATGTGGTACCTCAGAGTTGTTTTGATTTGCATTTCTCTAATCAATAGTGATTTAGAGCATTTTTTCATATGACTATAGATGGCTTTAATTTCTTCATCTAAGAACTGTCTGTTCATGTCCTTTGACCATTTATCAATTGGAGAATGACTTGTATTCTTATAAATTTGACTTAATTCTCTATATATTTTGGAAATGAGGCCCTTATCAGAGAGACTGGTTTTAAAAATTCTTTCCCAATTTTCTACTTTTCTTCTAATCTTGGTTTCATTGGCTTTGTTTGTGCAAAAACTTTTTAATTTAATGTAATCAAAGTTATCCATTTTGCTTTTCGTAATGTTCTCTATCTCCTGTTTGGTCATGAATTCTTCTGCTCTCCATAAATCTGATAGGTAAACTATTCCTTGCTCTCCCAGTTTGCTTATAGTATCAGCCTTTATATCTAAATCATGAACCCATTTTGACTTTATTTTGGTATATGGTGTGAGATTTTGATTTATGCCTAGTTTCTGCCATACTCTTTTCCAGTTTTTCCAGCAGTTTTTGTCAAAGAGTGGGTTCTTATCCCAGAAGCTGGAGTATTTGGGTTTATCAAATAATATATTACTATAGTCATTGACTACTGTGTCTTGCATACTTAACCTATTCCACTGATCCACCACTCTATTTCTTAGCCAGTACCAAGCAGTTTTGATTGCTGCTTTATAATACAATTTAAGATCTGGAATGGCTAGATCAGCTTCTCCTGCATTTCTTTTCATTAGTTCCTTTGAGATTCTTGACCTTTTGTTCTTCCAAATGAATCTTGTTATTATTTTTTCTAACTCTAGAAAATAATTTTTGGTAGTTTGATTGGTATGGCACTGAATAAGTAAATTAGCTTCGTTAGAATTGTCATTTTTACTGTATTAGTTTGGCCTACCCATGAGCAACTGATGTTTTTCCAGTTATTTAGATCTGACCTTATTTGTGTGAAAAGTGTTTTGTAATTGTGTCACTCTAAGAAATAGAGTCATGGATCAGTGGAATAGGTTAAAGTATGCAAGACACGATGACTATAGTAATCTCTTATTTGGTAAACCCAAAGACCCCAGCTTCTGGGATAAGAACTCACTCTTTGACAAAAACTGTTGGGAAAACATGAAATTTCTACCAATGCAGATTGGAAACTGTTCTACAGCTTATATATAGTCTTACTGAGTAGCCTGGGGCATTAACAAGTTCATTGTCTTGCCCATGGTCAGACAGCCAATATATCAGAAATGGGACTCAATTACAGGTCTTCCTAATTCCAAAACTGGCCTCATATCCACTGTGCTGTGCTACCCCTCAAGTTGTAGAATATGCTTACGAAGCTTTCTTTCTGTAAAATACCAATTAAGTTTAATGTGTATTAGCCTAATTCTGAAGTACATTAAATATAAGAAATCTTTCTCTTTCTCCTTTTTACCCAGAATATTAAGTGTATTTTAGAAAAGTATTTTGTTATATAGTCTTGTATAAAATTACCTCTTAGCCCCTAACTTCTTTCTTTGAAAGACCCTCCTTTGTCCATAATCTTTAAATCCAAATGTTGCCCTCTTCTTCTGTTTTTGTCTCCTGGAATTGCAATTTTCATTTAATTTTTCTGAAGCAATTATGAATAGACATATTTGAACAGTTTTTGTTTTCTCAGTAGGACATATTCTAATTATTAGTGGTTTTTTGCCTCTATTTCATAGAAATGATGTCAGCATTAACATTGAAAGAGGAAGAAGATTTAGAATCTCCTTGGGATTCAGAGGTATCTTCTATTATTTTGAAACTTCAATATTGATTGTTACCTTTAAAATTACATTTCAGATTAATTTATTTACTAATCATTGCAATTGCCTAGGTGGAATTAGAACCAGAATTTTAGAGCTGGGAGGGACCTTAGAAATAATCTAGTCCAACTATTTGCATTTAACACATGAGGAAGCTGATCCCCAGAGAAGTCAGATAACTTGCCTATGGTCTCAGAACTGCTTAGTTACAGAACCAAGAATAGAATCCAGTGGTTCTAACTTTTAGGCCATGCACTTTCCACTCTACCCCTTAATAGCTTACCAATTTCAAAATGTCATTCATTCATTTTCTCAATCATTCAGGGAACAAATACCATAGTACCATATGCTGTTCTAGGTATTAAGATATATTCCAGTAAAGTAAGAGACTTTAGACAAAGACTTAGTATACAACCCTGCTTCCCTAGTACATGATTAGCTTAACTTTAAGTGATGGGATAGAACATAGGCGTGTATAACATGATATTTATGACCCACTGTTACCAAATTTCTGTACAACTTGCATGCACAACTACTGAGAACAATACAGAGGGGAATGGCAGCATAAATTGTGACTAGTCAGAAAAGCCTTCGTTAGGACTTAATTAGGACTTAAAGATAGGGTCAAATTTTGATTGGCAAAGAAGAGGGAGACAAAAATTCCAAGAGAGAGAATAGGCAGAAGGAAATAAGGATGGTTGCAAGGAATGTAAAGAATGAAGGTTAGCTGTAACAGATTGCCTCTAATAGGAATTAGAAATTATTTTATGTAAATCACATAGTGTGAATAGAAGCTTCGAATGAGAGCTTTAGAAGTTGGGATTTGGTTTGCATCATGCATTAACATTTCTTATGCAGTATAATAATATTTTGAAATTTTGTGTTTTAGGAAAGCTTTTTATGATCAGTATAGAAGATTAAGTGGAGCAGAGGTACATTTTAGGAAAAAAAAGATGTTTCAATAAGTGTAAAGTGCTGAAATAAACTGGAGTAATGGTGGAAAAGTTAAATAATAACTTGTTTATTTTAGAGAAAGATTCAGCAGTATGTACCCACTACTTGGCTATAGAGAGCAAAGGAGATAACTGAGTTTTTAAGGCTGAGGACCTGGGAAAATGTCAATATCACTAATAGAGACAAGGAAGTTTAGAAAGGTTTGGGGGGGCTTACATGATGACAGGCTAAGATAACTTTTTGATATGTTAGTTCTCAAGAAACATTTAAATGGAGGTATGTCATAGATTGCTAGAATTTTAGGAACATGAGAGTAATGTCAGTTGGTTTTCCATGTCTTCTGACAAAAGGAGGTTCAGAAATCTGGGTCACACAAGAATCTCCCTTGTAAATGAAATAGGCAGAGTTGAATTGATTAACTCACAGCTTTATGTTGGAAATAATCAAAGGCAGAAGCATGAAATGTGAAGACAAGAAAAGGGCAGTGAGTATGCTTATGCTTTTTAGTGTATGTAGAATGTTAAGTGGAGACTGTGGAGTTTAATGTACAGTGGAGCTCAACTACTGGACAGACAAAAAATCATGACTCACAGGAGGATTGGAGGCCATCATGTGTATTAGACATCAAGCATGAGGCTAGGAAATGAAATGAAGAGAAAACAACACAATCCAAGTGTGGGAGACCTCTAGAAAAGGCAGGAATTGTATTAAATTCTCCAAAATCAGCAATGAATTGTTGAGTACAATAGATGTGGTTGGTGGGATTAAGCTAAACTTTTCAGCCATTCTGCCATAAATGTCACACATACATATAGATAGATACAAATGTCATTTACATGTATGCATTTGTACATATATATGTATATGTGTATATATACACACACATCATTTATATATGTATTTGTATGTGTGTGTATATACATATACATATATATATATACAAATATATACATATATGTGTGTGTGTGTATATATATATATATATATACACATATGATAAGCCTAGATTAGTTTACAGTGTGCAAGGATTTGTTGTTGTTCAGTAATTTCAGTCATATTTGACTTTTCATGACCCTATTTGGGAATTTCTTGGCAAAGGTACTGGAGTGGTTTGTCACTTCCTTCTCCAGTTCATTTTACAGATAAGGAAACTGAAGCAACCTATTTGAAATCATAAAGATGAATCTTTCTGACTTCAAGCCCAGGGCTCTGTTGACTTTGCCACATTTCTAATGGGATTATATATAGTACATTTGGCCCCAAACATTATTTTCTTCTCCCATATTGTTAGCATGTAGAAAATAGTATTTTAATTGTACTATATTATTATAACTATCATAGCAATAATAACCTGACTTCAAATTTTATTGTTACTTACAAGCAAGCCATTTCTGTATGAAAAAGTATACTCCAGTATACACCATTATATTTACCAGTGTTATCTCATCTAAAGACAAAAGACAGAAGAGTAAACTTGAAAAGTGTAAGAATGAGGTTGTTCTTTTGAAGAAAATGTGTTATAAAACGTTTTATTTTCTGTAGAGCTCTCATTTATAAGTGACAAATTCAACAATTTACAGCAGAAAGGAGACCAGACAGCTTTCTACAATGAGTTTGCTGTTCTTTATTTTTTATTTGATTAGTGTGCCATTGAAAGTCTCCCCAAAGGATCTGCCAGGCATAAACCTGCAGCCACAAATCAAACAATAAAAGACAGTATTTCAATGGGACAACATGAAGGTAAGACTATATTATAGAGAATTAGTTTTCTGGGGTGCAGAGACAAGGTGGAGGAGTGAAAGCAGTGACTTGCTTGAGCTCTCCCCCAAAGCCCTCCAAATACCTGTAAAAAATGGCTCTAAACAAATTCTAGAGCAGCAGAACCCATGAAAAGACAAAATGAAACAAATTTCCAACCGAAGACAACCTGGATGGTTGATTGGAAAGGTCTGTTGCACCTGGCTGGGAAAGGAACACAATTCAGCATGAGCATGCAGGCAAAGACCAGGCCTCAGTGAACCTGGAGCAATCCTCAGAGAGCCGAATCACAGGTAGCTCTGGTGGTTTCCAGACTTCTCAACCCAAAACACCAAAGACAACCTAGAAGGTCAATAGGAAAGGTGTGTGACTGCAGTAAGAGAGAAGCTCCTTCCCACCCCAGTCCCATTGCACTCCCAGGGCAGTGCCTACTTCCAGAGCCCTTGGGCCACAGATGAGGGGAATCAAGTGGCTGATCAGAGGGGGATTGCAGGGATCTCTTTGCTGGTGCTGTGACAGGATTCTCTTGCTTTACCCATGCTTGGATCTGGGTCATAGTTTTGGGTGGTGATCCTAGGGCAAGGAGGAATGCTGGCATGGTGGACCTTGTAGTGGTGGTGGAGAAGAAATCCAGGTTGTATTTGGCTGGAAATTTGTTTCATTATGTCTTTTTATGGGTTCTGCTGCTCTAGAATTTGCTTAGAGACATTTTTTACAGGTATTTGGAGGACTTTGGGAGAGAGCTCAAGAGTGCCTGTGGTCACTCACAGACCTTAGTACAGGCCAGGAAAGGAGTAAACTCTCCTTTGATCATGCCACCTTGGAAGAACTGAAAATTTACAGGTCCCTAGAAGTATCTCTGAAAACAGCTATACAAAACCCCCAAAGCTTGGGACAATACATTCTCCACACTGGAAGCAGAGCCTTACCTTAACAAAGAGCTTAAAACTCAAGTAATTGGCTGGGATCGTGAACAAACAGTGCAAAAAAAGTCAGACCATAGAATCTTTCTTTATTGACAAAGAAGATCAAAACATACAACCAGAAGAAGACAACAAAGTCAAAACTCCTACATCCAAAGTCTCCAAGAAAAATAGTAATCATTCCCGGCCATGGAAGAGCTCAAAAAGGATTTTTAGAAGCAAGTAAGAGAAGTAGAGGAAAAACTGGGAAAAGAAAATGAAAAAAAAAAAGAAATGAGAGTGATGCAAGAAAACCATGAAAAACAAGTCAACAGCTTGCTAAAAGAGACCCAAAAAAATGCTGAAGAACGTAACATCTTAAAAAATAGCTAACCCAAATGGCAAAAGAGGTCCAATGAGAAAAATGCCTTCAAAAGCAGAATTGGCCAGATGGGAAAGGAAGTTGAAAAGCTCACTGAAGAAAATACTTCCTTAAAAATTAGAAAGGAGCAAATGGAAGCTAGTGACTTTGTGAAAAATCAAGACATCATAAGACAAAAGCAAAAGAATGAAAAATAGAAGACAATGTGAAATATCTCATTGGAAAAACAACTAACCTAGAAAATAGATCCGGGAGAGATAATTTAAAAATTATTGAACTATCTGAAAGCCATGATCAAAAAAGCAGCCTAGACATCATCTTTCAAGAAATTATCAAGGGAAACTGCCCTGATATTCTAGGAGCAGAGGGTAAAGTAGAAATTGAAAAAATCCACCGATCACCTCCTGAAAGAGATCCCGAAAGGAAAACTCCTAGGAATTTTGTAGCCAAATTCCAGAGTTCCCAGGTCAAGGCAAAAACATTGCAAGCAGCCAGAAAGAAACTATTCAAGTATTGTGGAAACACAATCAGGATAACACAAGATTTAGCAGCTTCTACATTCAGGGCCCAGAGTGCTTGGTATATAATATTCTGGAGGTCAGAGGAGATAGGATTACAGTCAAGAATCGCCTACCCAACAAAACTGAGTATAATCCTTCAGGGCAAAAAATCGACATTCAGTGAAATAGAGGACTTTCAGTCATTCTTGAAAAGACCAGAGCTGAATAGAAATTTAACTTTCAAATACAAGCTCAAGAATAGCATGAAAAGTTAAACAGGAAAGAGAACTCATAAGGGACTTATTAAGGTTGAACTGTTTACATTCCTACATGGAAATATGATATTGGTTACTCAAGAGATCTTTGTCAGTATTAGGGTAGTTGGAGGGGAAAAAGTTATATGTATGTATATATAAAGATAGATAGATAGAGGACACAGGTGAGTTGAAGATGAAGGGGTCATATCTGGAGAATGAAATTAAGGGGTGAGAAAGGATAATACTGGGAGAAGGAGGAAGGGAGAGGTAGAACTGGATAAATTATCTCACAAAAAAAAACAGAAAAGGCTCTTACAGTGGAGGGGAAACGGGGGAAGGTGAGAGGGAATGAGTGAATCTTATTCTCATAGGATTTGGCTTAAGGAGGGAATAACTCCTTACTCAATTGGGTGTGGAAATCTGTCTTACCCTACAGGAAAATAGGGGGCAAAGAGATAAGAGAGCAAGGGGAGAGGATAAAGGGGAGGGCAGATTAGAGGAGGTGATAATCAGAAGCATACAAATACTTCTGAGGAGAGACATGGTCAAAAGAGAATAGAATAAATGGGGCAGGGGTGAGATGGGATGAAGGGAAATGTAATTAGTTTTCTACCACATGACTACTATGGAAGTGTTTTGCATGACTCCACAAGTATAACCTGTATCTAGTTGCTTGCCTTCTCAAAGAGGGTGGGTGGAGAGGGAGGAAGGGAGAAAATTTGGAACACAAAGTTTTAAATTCAATTGTTAAAAATTGTTTTCACATGCAAATGAAATAAGATATATGGGCAATGGAGTACAGAAATCTATCCTGTCCTACAGGAAAATAGAAGGGGATAAGAGAAGGGTGGGGGGATAGAAGGGAGAGCAGATTAGGGGGAGAAGTATTCAGAATGCATGCTGTCTTGGGGTGCAGGGAGGGATGAGATAGGGAGAAAATTTGGAACTCAAAATCTTGTGGAAGTGAATGTTGAAAACTAAAAATAAATTAATAAAGAAGAAAAATTTAAAAAAATAAAAGTGGTATCTAGGAGTGGGGGAGGGGTGGGGAAGAGACTCTTATCATCAAATATGTAGAAGAAAGTGGACAAAGTCTTAGTGCCACTGACAGGACTAAGCAGTGTCACTGAAGGCTTGCCTGAGCCAAACCAGAAAAAGAGGAGATAAAAGGGAATATAATAGGAGAACATAGGGAAAGAGAGGTATTAGAAGGAGAATGGAAGAGTTCAATGGAAAGAGAGAGAATAGAAATACATATGTTTGATATGGAGTGACAGATTGGCTCTAGTAATTGTCTCTGTTAATAATCAACCAGCCTTTGCATGGTGGTTAGTTTTAGGAAACAGAATGAGCTCCATTTCAGTTTAATTAGTTGGTTATGCAGATGTCCTCCCTTTGATACAAGCCCATGTCACCTAATTCTTTTTGGTCATAGAGAGTAGACCTGTAATTCCATTGGTATGAGGTAACTCCCTGTACCAGTGCAGGTTAGCACCTTCTCTGAAACTTAGGATCTCAGAGAGTTGACTAGAGCACTGAAATGTTAAGTGATTCGTTAATAGTCACACAGCCAACATCAAAATCAGAAGTGGGACTCGAGGTCAGGCCTTTCTTATTCCAGGGTCATCTCTCCATCCACTCTGCCTCTCAAACTTCCCTGGTCTCTCTCATCTCCTGGATCTGAAACCTTTGGTTATTTATTCCCTGTGTCTATCAGATAAAATTAAAGTGAGGAAAATATTTTATAAACTTCATTTTAAAAAATCTTAAGTATCTGCTTACTAAAGGCTGTTCATGTTTAGACCCTTGTAACTTTGGAAGGGAGATGCCATAGGTTGATGACAGTAAATAGTGAC
The DNA here is from genome assembly GCF_900497805.2 of Vombatus ursinus. NCBI lineage: Eukaryota > Metazoa > Chordata > Mammalia > Diprotodontia > Vombatidae > Vombatus > Vombatus ursinus. Next base: position 52,811 of record NW_020944223.1, on the reverse strand, counting down.
AGAAGATAAAAGAGTAGGTAACAGAAAGTCAGAAACATAGATAATAGAAGATGGCTGCCTTGGAACCAGGAAGAGAAAGCAACCAAAGACTCCTTTGCTTTCCTAAATTGCTAGGGAGGGTCTGAGGGCCTCAGTATATACTGGGTGTTCTTATTACTTACTTTTCACATATACATGTCTCCCCTCCTCAAAAGTCACAAGAATGGATTATGCTTGCTCTGCTCATTCTTGGCAACTTTAGGCTTACTTTCTTGCATGTGGGCATCCAATTATATAGTCTAAAGATTTTAAAATGAGGTGGCCATAGGATAAAATACAAACAAATAAAGATTTCCAACAGCTAAGCAGAAAAATTCACTTGCCTGCAAACACTTGGAAGATGGAGTGCTTGCTTCTAAGGGCCTTGATAATAGGACTCTAAACAGCCCTGGTACGTATTACTCCTCTTCACTCTCTTTTTCAGCCTAACTGTTCTATTAGTTATTCTGTGCATTGTCCTGCGGCTGTGCCACCTCCATGTGTCTATTCAGTCCACCTGTTGAAATCTCTCTTTTCCTTCAGAAACTTTCTCAGGTGTAACCTCCATGAAGTTTTCCTGGATTTTCCTAGTATTCCTGACAATTATTTCCCAATATATTGATATGTTGGTTTCTTTTAAAGGTATACTTATTATAAACATATAGATATAAATATAAATATATTTCTATATTGCATGAAGGTATATAAATCCAATTATGTAAATATTCTCCTAATTCAAGTTAATACAAATTAAGCAACTGTTATATATGATGTGAATATCAAGTGCCTGCTGTTTTACTGTAGGACACAAACAGTTCTTTGCCTCAAGGAATTTACTTTCTATGAAGGTAAACAACATGTAAACTGTTAGAAGGTCTAGAGTAAAGGAGGTAAGGGAGAGAGATAGAAGTGCTCTAAGAATATTGAGGAGGGGAGGGAGCATGAAAAAGTTTAATAGCTGTGGAAGGAAGGTTTCATAGCTGCGATGCCCCCTGAACTGCAGCAGTAGGGCAAGAGAATGGCCTAGTTAAGTGCCTTCAGAAGATGACTTGACAGCTTTGTGTAGAACAGACCAGAGAAGGTAGGAACCAGAGATAAGCAGACTGGTTAGTAATTTATTGCAAAAATTTAGTTGATGAGGTTATGAAGTAGGAGGATGGATTTGGGAATGAAGAAAAGGGAGAAGATGACAGATGTTATGGAGGTAGAATCAACAATATATAGCAACTTTTGGAAAAGTGTGGGTCTATACACACACACACACACACACACACACACACATATTTGGATGAGAGAAGGGTCAATGATATAGGCCCAGATGACTGAGAAGATGGCCTGTCTTTAACAACGATAAGAAATATCAAAGGACTGATGACTTTAGAGGTAGAGGAGGGGAGGAAAAGGAAATAATGAGTTCAGGCTTGTTCAGGTTGAATTTGAAGGTATACAGGCTGAGAGGTCCAGAAGCCAGTCCTAAAATGTGGTGTCCAAAACTAAGCACAGAATTCAGGTGTGATCTGACCAAGGCAGAGGTCAGGCAGACTAACATCTCCTTCCCTCTGGACGTTATAACTCTTTTAATGAAATCTAAAATTGCTGTAGCTCTTATGGTTGCTATATTGATTCATATTGAGCATATAGTCCAACAAAATCCAACAAACTTTGACAAACATTTATCTATCCATACTTCTATCTTGTGTTTTTACTTGTGTTTGTCATTTTGTCTACAAAGATGACATGAAGGAATTTGTCAAATGTTTGGCTGAAATTTCGGTGACGATAATCCCCTCGTCAGTCAGTCTAATAACCCTGTCAAAATGTGAAGGTCATCTGGTATGACCTGTTCTGACCGCTTCCCAATGAAATCATGAGAGTGGATGAGATCACCAACAAAGATTATCAGAAGAGATTATCTGTGAGGCAAGGGACTCCAACAGTATCTGAAACTTTGTAAGGTCAAGAATGATGAAGACTGAGAAAAAAGCTGTCAGTCTTAGCAGTTAGGATATCATTGGAGTAAGCAGGTTCAGTAGAAGCCAGTAGAAGCTCAAAGCCAGATAAAAGGGTTTGAGGAGTGAATATAAATAACTCTAGTAATTAGATAGTGAAAGGGAGGGGAGATACTGAATAATAATAACTTGAAGACATGCCTTGATTAAATGAAGGATGAGAGAAATTTTAAAGACCCAGAAGTTTAAATGTTTATTGTATATTCTGGTGTTTATTCCTTTCATACATCATTGTCCTTTATTTGCACTTTTTGAAACTAGTATAAAAGTAGTCTTGTCTCATTTTGTAAGGGAATACTTACACTCTATAAACTGTCATTGTCTTAATGAATTTGTAATGCATATTGAAAGTTAAAAGATTAAACTTCAAGAAATTAGATTATTCTGAAAAAAGCTATCTTCCAGTCAAATTAAAGAGGTTCACATTAGAAAAAAAATGATACTATTCTTAGAACAAATGGGAGTTCTTTTTTTTTAAAATATAGTTACTGAAGGGATCCTAATTGTAAAGATTTTCTATTGAAAAATATTTTAGCATGGTGGATAGAGAGCTCTCCTCAAAGCCAAAAAGAAATAGTTTTAAGTCTCATCTCTGACACATACTGGCTAGGTGACCTTGGGCCAGTCACTTAACCTCTCAGTGCCCTAGGCAATTTTCTAAGACTGTAAGTTGCAGAGAGAAGGTATCACTGTACATTATTAGATGGAATTTCCTCACCTGAGAATTCTCTATAAATAAATCACAGGTTTGGACTCTATTGCTGCATGCTAAATTAATTTAAAAGTCAAATGTGCATGTTAGTTTTAAAAGGTTATCACAAAAGAAAAGCCTTTTCCCAAGTATCTTACTAATAAATTCTTTGGGACTACACTCTGAGGTAGATTTTCATGAGGGAATAAGAGCTGGTAATTGTAGAAAGAGGATAGGCTAAATAAAAGAAAGAAAACAGATGCTGGTTTTTTCTTCATGTTACCTAAGAGATAAAATACAGGATGCATAAATAAATAAAGTCATAAAGCTCGGTGGTAATTTGAATGACATCCTGTGAAAAAATTAAATCCTGTGTCAGGTGGATAGAATTGATGTATGATTTAACTCCAGTATTTCCTTTGCAGATGCTTCTGATTGGAATTCTCCCAGTACTTCTCAGAAAAATGAGATTTACAGAAATTCAAAGACTTTGAAATTGAATGGGAATTATCCTTGCCACTCCCTGCCACTGACCAAAAATCAGTCAGGATCCACAGAATTTGGAAAGATTCCTTTAAAAGAAGATGAAGCAGCTGGAGCTGGAAGTGGCCCTGAGACTAGGTTTAGGGTTGTGATTCTAGTAGAAAAACCAGTCCCTCAGGAGCAGTGTGAACCACAGCTCCCTCTAAAAGAAGAGGAAGGTAAAGAAGGTAAGGAAGAAGCATGTGGAGTTAAAATTCTGAATTTTCCATAGGTAGATCATTTGCTCACTTTGTTACATTTCAGTCTTTATTAGTATAGGTAAGCAAAATAAATGAGAAAGTCATGTGAAAACAGAATTCACTGCTTGTTTTCACTCCTGTCATTCGGCCTAGAATCTAGCAAGTGTCTTTTTAAGAGGTATTTTGAGTTTCTCCTCTAATCAATCTAATCCTCTAATTCTCTATTTCACAAACACTGAAAGGGGGTAGTTTAGGCTTGTGTGCTAAATTAGTCTTCTCCTATCTAATTAACTGTGATTTGCTACTCAATTTTTTTTAGTGTTTCAAATACTAAAACCATTAGGTTTATATTCATGTATAAAATCCATATATGAATGAGTTTTCTTTTTTTTCTGTCATTTTGGATTATTTATATCTATCTTCCCCAAAGCTAACTATAATCGATTTAACTTTCCCCAAGTAGTGAATTATCTGGCTAGTTGAAGCTTCCCAGTAATTGTTTTGGTTTGAATGGAATGCAATTACCATACCTGGGAATGTTGTTTTAATACTATTATTGAAGCTGCATAAATTAAGATAATTGTGTGATCCTCAGGTTTAACTGTTCATGTTTGTTTTATTTCAATAGATTGTTTGACTTGTGGCATATACAGTTATTTCTTTCTAACTTTTAGAAGTTCTGGTAAACTTTTCACCTCTGTGAATTTCTCTCCATGTAATCATATGTATCTAGCTCTGAGGTAACTAAATGTTTTATAGTGAATTTCTAATTAACAGTTGGAGTATTATCTGCCCATCTTGTTTTCATGTTTTCTTGGCTCAATCAGAATAGTTTATAGAGTTACTTAATGATACAGGTCTCATTTACTTTTATTTTCCTATGTAACATGGCACCAAGGAAAAGGCCTTTTTTCCTGCTTCTTTTGAAACAGTCCTGGCCAGCGGTTTCACATATTAAGATTTAGGTTTTGTTCTCTCTGTGTTTTGAAATGATCACATTCTGTCTTTTTTTTAATTGATTTTGTCCTCTCACTGCCTAAGTCATTATTCTTTCTCTCTGAATTTAGTTGAGAAATTCATCTGTCCTGTAATGAGTTAAATTTAGAAATCTAGTTCCCTGGTTAATCACTTTTCTATTCTCGTGTCAAGCAAATGTGTTACCCTTGAAGGAAGCATGTGGACACCAGCAAGTCAGGTCTAGTATCTTTATAACACTCAGCTACCCTTCAGGGACGTCTGGCTTGTTATCCATCGTCTGATCCACTGTCTGTAATCTTGCAGGTGGACTCAAGTAATGAACATTTCTTAGTCAGAAGAGAAAAGGAAGGGGTTGTTACTAACTGTTCACTCCCAGTTTTCCATCAGTCACATTGTCCTCATCTCCATGATGCTGTCTCCTCTATAACCTGTCTCGTTGTTTTCCCCACCTACCCAACTCTGCTCTTTGTTCTCTTGTACTTCCCCAAACTCTATGAATGCTAGTAATCACTATCCCATGGTCTTTGGTCATTGAGAAAGACCAATGACCCAATTTATTGCTTACTGCTACCCTAACTAATAAATTGATCATGCACAGACTATTTTCTTTTAGTTTACCTATCCTTTTCAAATGTAACTGTTTAAACTAGATTAAATATAAATCAATCTTCACAGCTTCCTATGATTTGGTATGAAATGAGCATCTTCCCAGAAACTTACAATGTATTAGTAAACTGAGATTACAAAATAATCAGCTAAATGCATAATTAGTAAAATAAAAATTCCTTACAATTTATATTAAAATAAATTTCAATAGATAAATTATAGCTGTCATAACTGCCATTACTGTTAGTGGGGAGGATTTAAATTATGTAAGAACAATAATTCTAGATAAAATAAATGTTTACTTAAATATTAATATTGATTTCACATGAGAATTGGAATTTAAAGGATCATCAGAGGAAGGCCAAGAAAGTTTTGATAAAAGTGACCAGGAACAGGTATGTAAAAATTATATTCAAATTTCAGTAATATTATTTCAGTAAAAGGGTGTTTTGTGCTAGTTTTATTAGAAGATTTTCAGAACTTAGTATACTTTCACATGCATTTTAATTGTTTAGAAAACAATGCATATTTCAATGAACATATAGTACCCCTTTTTGCACTATAAATATAGAAGTATTTAATCTGAAAATGGATACTTTTAGAAATAGTCTCCTAGTGAAATGTATCCATTGTGAATGCTAGGAAAGTAATTACATTGCTGGATTTTCCCTCATTTCCCCCTATAAATTAAATGAAGACTATTGTCTGCAAGAGATATTATGACTATTTATGATAATTTTAATAAGGTTCCTAAATAATCCAACTTCTAGGTAGTTAGGTGACATAGTGGATAGAGTCAAGAAGGCCTGAATTTGAATGCAAGCTAGTTGTATGATCCTAGACAAGTCACATTACTTCTCTCAGACCGTTTCCTCATTTGTAAAATAATTATAGCTAAAGCTTTTCGCACAAAATGGTTGTGAGGATGCCATGAGATAATGTATATAAAGTGCAGTGAAAACCTTAAAGTGCTACACAAATATTAGTTGTTATTATTTGTAAGTTTTTATTCATTTACAGTGCTGTTATGTATTTTATAGGACAAAGGACAGAGGGATGCAGATGGTCTTGATGTCCTAACTCAGTCACCTGACACAACTACAGAGAATTATGACTCACCTCCCTTGAACTATAAGAATGTTTTATTATTGATTGAACAACTTAGTGTTGATTGTAAAGGTAAGAATATTCTTAAATTACCTAACAAAATACTAGTGTTAAACAGAAACCAAATATGTGAGTATATATAAGAAGATACCCTGAAGTCCTATTTCATTGACTCATAGTAAAATAGATTTGACTTTGGGTTCTTGGTGGCTCTGACATTGGAGCCTAATCTCTGACAGGCCTTGCCAAGGTGAAAGGGATTATGGTGGCTTCAGGGTGATGAATTTTTCAGCCACAGAAGATGACCTTCTATTTGTTTCAATTCAAAAAGAATTATTAAGTACCTCCCATGTACCATATACACAAAATTTAGATAAGACAAAGTCGTTGTCCTCATTGAGTGTGCAATCTAGAAGGGGGATATAGCCTACCTAGATAACTCTAATACTAAAAAATGCATAAATACTTGAAGAGTACAGTCATATTGCTATGTGAGGTTCCAAGTGGGAAAGAACATTAACTATCAAGAATTAATAACTTCTTTGTGAAGGTAGCATTTGAGTTGAGTTTTAAAGAGTGGGTATGAATTCAGTAGGTGTAGATAGGGGGAAGAACTGAGTATTTTGGAGCTTCAGTTTCTTCATCTATAAAACACCTTATTTCACAGGATGGTTGAGAGCCTATATGTGCTATGTTACTTCATGTGAGTTATTAATATTGAATGCTAGGACGAGGTGTATGAATTTTATTTGCTGGGTTGACAATAGAGAACCATTAAAGAGACTGACATGACTAGATGCATAAAGATATCAGGCAGTGATTTCTTTCATGGAAAGAATAGACAAAATATTAAAATCTTTCATTAAATTGTCAAAAATATCAACAATCTCACAAATGTTCTGCCTAGTTTTTATAATTCTTCCGTCAGCGTGGCATATAGGATAGTGTACTGGACATGATGCCATGAATACCTAGGTTCACATTCTGCCTTATACACCTGCTACCTGTGTGAATCTCAAGTCCTTTAACTGCCCTGTGCCTCAGTTTCTTCTTTTGCTTTGAATCTTTGAGCTTATGATTTCCCTTACTGTCAGCTTCATCGCCCACTACAATAAGTATGTCTACCTCCAGAAACCCTGTTCTCTCTTTGCTGCTTCAATTCTGCTAAACACTGAAATGTATGAAGAATTGAAAGTTGCCAAGGGAAAACCAACAACCAAGTCTCTTGAATCTGTAACTTGATATAACACACATTTCTAACTCTGGATTAGGTCTAAATTTGGCTATGTATCTCTCTGCAGAATGAAGTGTCTGGGTTTTGTGGTAGCTTTTTTCCTTGATGCTCAGATGATTTTTTTTCACTTTCTTCTGGTGTCTCAGCTATATTTTGGTTAAAGTTACCAAAAGTCTGGCCAATGAATAAATGAGGATGGATGTTATTGTGTGAATGTTACATACAGATTTATATTATAAGTCTCTAAAGAAGAAGCAGTGTTTACAATAACTATTTAGGGTAAAATGTATTTATGATACATATAAAATGATTCAGTATATTTGCAATATATAGATATTAAATATATAATCCATTTTATTAATCTTATTTATTAATATTATTTGTCCCACCCCAAGTACACATCAGAATGATTACTTTTCACATATATTTTTCTCATATTGTAAAGAATTCTGAGGTTTCAAGTTTTTTTTATAAAATGATGTGTAATTTAGATATTCTTTTTAATTGTCCACAAGGAAACAGGTTATTTTCAAATTCAATGCAAATCTTTTGACAACATATTTCAGTATATCCTTATGACTTATATTTGGATACTATTTTATCATTGCTAGAGTATCTGAATTCTAAGTATGCTGCTACTCTCCTGCGGATTAAAATACTCATTTTTTTTTGTATTTTTCTCTGTACAGATCATATTAGCCTTTTGAAAATTCAGGATGCAGTTCTTAGATTTGAACGGTCAGTAAAACTTAAAAAAGGACATTGTACGTTACTCGCTGGAAAAGTTAAGAGTTTACAACACAAGATTACTGGACTACAGGAAGAATTATCAGAAACAAGGGAAATAAAATCCCAGTTAGAGCATCAAAAAGCAGAATGGGACAGAGAACTCTGTAGCCTCAGGTATTTAACTCATGAGTTTCAATAAAGACTTGAAAACATTTCTCTTATGTTGAAGCATTGTGAGAGAGGATTTGAGATTAGGAAGGCAAAAATTACACATCTTTAAAATAATAATGAAATGAGCCCTACTTACTCCTTTTTACTCTATGGCCATCTATGAGAGATGCATTTTTAGTGATTTTTAAAACTATCATACAATTACTTGATTTTTTTTCCAAATGTAGTAAAAAGTCAACTCTGAATAATCAATGATAATGTGAAAATGGATGAGAGAAATGTAGAAATCATTCCCACACTCAATTTTGGTCAGAGATTTCAACTACATCCCCCTCTAAACTTTTTACCAGAGTCATTCAGATGCATCACAACTCAGGAATTTTGAAAAAGTCATTTCCTCTAGCTCCTCTGTAGTGCAGGTCAGTAAAAGTTCAAAGCTAAGAAGGCAGATAGGAAAGGAGGGAAGTAGCTGGACATATGTATCCAGTTTATGGCATTTCTGTCCATTGAATACAGAAAGCCAAAGCATCCGAAGAACTGTATGATACATTTTTTATATAAGTTTAATGCTCTGAAGTAGCCTGAATAGAGAAATGGGTTCATGTCTCATTTCTGACACATCCTGACTGTGTGAGCCTGAACAAGTTACGTAAATCCTCAGTGCCCCAGGCAACTATCTGAGGCTCAAAAGTGCTGAGCAGGGACCCATCTACATCAGTATTGGGAGTTTCCTGATGGTGAGTTCCCTACATAGATCCAGTTCCCCTCAAATTAATGTTCTTTTCCTTTAGAGGTATAGCTTAATATACTTAAATGGCATTATATTCCTTATTTCTATTGAATTGTGATTTCAAAACAAGCAATTTTAATCTAGGTTTACACTGAAGCAAGAAGAAGAAAAGCGAGTGACTGCAGAAATGCTATTTGAAAAAATTAGAGAACAGTTAAGAAGAATACAAGAACAATATACTAAAGAAGTGGAACTAAAACAGCATCTTGAATTCACTCTTAGAACCCTGGACTTTGAACTGAGAACAGTAAGAAATAATTTGAAACAGGTAAATTGGAATTTAAAACTCAACATTTCCTTCTTTTCTTTGTTAAGAATATTTATGGGTTCCCTGAGAGTGAGGAGGTGAATACTGTAAAGTCTTTTTAATCCTAAGAAAGGCCTTGGTATCTTCCGTGCTTGCTGGTGGTGACTTCCACTATTTTATCCTGAGCTGAACTATGACATGCTCTATCTTCTGTGGCCTCTGCTCTGCCCTAGTGAGTGGGAGCCTTGAGGAAGAAGGAATGGCTCCTGTACTGACAGCCAGGCCCCAAAAGAGTCATCACAGTCCAGTGGCAAGGACAGATGTGAGATGACTGGTGATGGCTTGAGATGCAGTGGATGACCTTGGCATCTTTGCTGTTTAACCAAGCTCATAGCATTCCACAGTGTCTGTTTCATTTGTTTGCAGGGTCCTTGGAACAAATTGTTCTCATCTGCTCATTCCACCAGGGGACGTCTTCACATGCTTAGTGTAGACAACCCCCTAAACTTGCCAACAGATTTAATACCTCTTGGTTACCCTCAACTTGGTTTAGCCCATCTGCCAAAATGGTTTACCTAGGCGTGTGGCCGATGCACGTGCTATATAGCTTCTTGAAGCCACCGGAATAATTTACATTCAAGGATATGACTATGGAATTCTCTGGAGAGGAGTGGGTACAATTGAACCCATCTCAGAGAAAGTTGTACAGAGATGTGATGCTGGAGAACTATAGGAAACTGGTCTCTTTGGGATTTGCAGTTTCCAAACCAGATGTTGGAAAGAAAGGAAGCATCTTGAATGCCTGAGGCAGATATTCCAGGAGACACAAGGAGATGTTCCAGACACAACTTACAGTGTGTCAAAGAATTCCTATTGGAGAGAATCCTTACGAATGTAGTAAATGTGGAAAGGCCTTCAGGAAGAAGGAATATCGTACTCTACATCAGAGAATTAATACTGGAGACATCTTTAATAAATGTAAGGAGTGTGGGAAGACTTTATCCTACAACTCAGATCTTATTTGACATCATAAAATTCATACTGAAGAGAAACTTTATGAATGCAATGAATGTGGGAAGACCTTCAGTGTGATGATAAAATTTACTCAACACCAAAGTATTCATTCAGGAAAGAAACCTTAAGAGTGTAATGCAAAAATTCATGCTGGAAAATTCATACCTTTTGTAGGTAGTGAATGTGGGAGGGCCTTCAGGAAGAAGTCACATCTTACTGTGTATCAGAGAATTCATACTGGAGAAATTCTTTATGAATGTGCATGGTGTGGGAAGGCCTTTCAGTCAAATCTTTCTCCACTTCAAATAATTCATACCTTATGAATGTAATGTACAAGGGAAGGCCTTCTTACTGAATGTAGTTAGTACTCAACATCAGAGCTTTCATACTAGAGAGACACCTTATGAATGCAATGAATGTGGGAAGCCCTTTAGCCTGAAGATACAACTTGCTCAACATCAGAGAGTTAATTCTGGAGAGAAACCTTTTGAGTTTGAGAAGGCCTTTGTACTAAGGACCCTACTTTATGTCCACCAGAGAATTCCTACTAGAGTGATTCTTCATGATTGTAAAGAGTGTATGAAGATCCCCAGCTGACTAGAGTATGATTCTGAGTCCCTAGATGCAGTTCAGATATTATACATTTAGGCACCATGGTAGAAGAAGATATCCCTCCCCTCTGTAGAGGCCTCTAAAGGGGCAACCATTTAGTGTTATCCTCCCGTGGACCTTTAGGGAAGGAGAGGTTATGATGGCTGAACCAGGGGTTACTGAGTGAATGGCGGTATTGGGAGATCTTAGTATTAAGTTTGATCCCTGGGCATATGTCATGCAAAATGCTTGGAGATGATCTCTTGGCCATGAGATGAGCCTATGCCTAATGTGTGATGAATAATTGTTGATAGTGCTTGAGGAAGATATCATGATCTGAACTGTGTTCCTGATGTTGCTGGTGCTGCTTCTGCTCATATTCATTTGGGCAGCCACTGTGGACCATAAAGATTTAGAATCACCTTAATTAAAATAAAGCAACAGGGGGTCTGGGGCAGATGTTGATGCAATGTGATTTCTGCCCAGTGCTCTGACCTTCAAAGGGAAGAAGCTCATTGAAATACAGGTAAACAGCAGAATTAACTATGACCTTCTTATGGTAGCCAAATGCCTTGTCATCTAATTAGTGACACACATGAAAAGATGAATAAGATTCCCATTATAGTTAAGGAATATAAACAGAGTTTTCTATGAAGAAATCAAACTGATCAATAATAATGAAAAAGTGTGCTAAATCACCATTGGTTAGATAAATGCAAATGAAAACAACTTGGAACAACACATCACCCTACCTTAGATTGGCCAACATGACAGAAAAGGAAAATGGCAAATTCTGGAGGGGAGGTGGAAAAATAGGGACACTAATGGACAATTCAGAATGGATCCAACCATTCTGGAGAACAATTTGGAACTATGTACAAAAGGCTGTAAAACTGTGTATACCCTTTGCCTCAGCAATACCCCTGCTCGATCTATATCCCAACAGATCAAAGGAAAAGGAAAAGGACCTACATGTACAAAAATATTTCTAGCGGGTCTTTTTTGTGGTGGCAAAGAATTGGAAATTGAGGAGATGACCATCAATTGCTGAATGGCTAAAGAACTGGTTGTATAGGATTGTGATAGAATATTATTGTGCTCTAAGAAATGAAGGAGATGGTTTTGCCAAAACTTGAGTAGACCTATATGAATAGATGTAGAGTTAAGCAAGCAAAACAAGGAGGTCCTTGTATACAGTACCATCAATATTTTAATGATGATCACACAATCAACTGTGAATGACTTAGCTACTTTGATCGAGAAAATGATATGAGACAATTCCAGAGGAATCATGATGAAAAATGCTGTCCTACTCCAGAGAGAGAACTGACAAACTTAGTGTAAGTTGAAGCCTATTTTTTCACTTTTTAATTTTTCTTGCTTTTTTATAACATGGCTAATATAGAAATATGTTTTGCATGACTTCAGATGAATAAATTATATATTGCTTGTCTTCTTAATGGCTGAGGGAGAGAGAATTTGGAACTCAATTTTTAAAAGAATGTTTAAAACAAATAATTTTTTAAATCCTAAAAAAGTGCCATAGTATTTATGTCTAGTATGAGTAAGTTGGGTTCAATAATTTGTAAATATGTAAAGAAAAATGAAGAAAAACTTCCCTTGTTTTAGCACTTGAATGTAAAATTACAGGCTGAATAGCCATGGAAAAGGTAAAATGGATCTAGTACATTTTAAAATATATATCGCAGTAGAGAATCAATATGGTGTAGTGGATAGAACTGGCCTCAAATCTAAGAGGACCAGCTTCAATATTACCACTGACTGTGTGATCCTGGGCAAGTCATTTCACCTGACCCAAGACCAGAAGTGTCCAACTCCACAAAAGCTGCCCACAAAACTCAGTACTAGGGGCATCTATTTGACACCATTGCTTCAGGTAACTGTCTAAACTGTAAGTTCCAGAGAACTCCTCTACATTGTTAAAGGGAGTTTCCTTACTTGAAAATTCTCTAGGCCAATGCAGATTCAGTTCCTTTCTCTGTTCCTTATATTCCACTTTACCACACATCCTTCAGTCTTTAAGAAAAGTTTATTGTTCTCTAGCGTATTAGCTTGTACTTATGCAGTTAAAATTATCCAAGCCTTTCTAAATGGAAGAAAGGCAAAGTCTTAATAGGTCAGAGGACTGGACTGAACCCACTAATAAGATGAAATTCAGTAGTAAAGAATGTAAAGTTTTATAATAGGTATAAAAATTAGTTTCACAAGGATAAGTTGGGGGAAATATGATTAGATAGCAGCATTTTGTCTGAAAACATGCACGAGTCTTAGTGAACTATAAGCTTAATTTGAGTCGGTGCTGTTATTTGGCAACCAAAAAGTTAATGTAATTTTGGAACCCATTAAGAGAAGCATAGCTTCCAAAACTGAAGAGGTAAAAATATTTCTGCACTCTGACCTTATCAGACCTCTCCTGTACTATTTTGTTCATTTGTGGCTACCACAGAATTCTGGTGGCTAGTAAGCAGGACAGCAAACAGGATGAGGAAGGGCCTTGAGCCCATGACATGTGAGGATCAGTTAAAAGAACTGGAGATGTTCCTTGAGAAAAGAAAACTCAAGGGCCATGATAACTGTCTTCATTGAAGGACAGACATGTGGAAGAAGGATTAAGCTTGCTCTGCTTCAACCTCAGGGACAGAACTAAGAGCAGTGGATAGAAGTTGCAAAAATATACAGTTTTAGGGTTAATGTTAGGAAAAAATTGCTAACAAATAGAGTAGAAGTAGAATGAGTTGCCTGGATAGATGGTGGCTTCCCCCAACCCCCTCCATGACGACTTCAAGCCAAGGCTAAGTAAAGTCTGGTAAGAGTCAGGTACATAATAATGGGTATGGATTGATCTGAATAGCTGTTGAGGTTCCTTTACAACTCTGAAATGCTAGCCTTCCTGTTACTTTTTGTTTTCAGTAGTCTACTTTTCTTAGAATTTTTTCAGCTATTTTCCATTCTTTTTCAGATTCTATATTCCAGTTAAAGGTAAAATGTTTTTGCTGACTTTTGAAGGAAAAATATGATTAAAAATTTAATGAATTGTTGTCCCCAGGTTGAAGAAGAGCGAAATGACACTCAGAGACAACTTTCTCAGGAGCAGAGTGCCAGAGCTTTGCAAGACAGAATTCTGAATAATCCTCTTTGGAAGCAAAAGGAAATAGAAGCAGCTGCTCCCAAAAGGATTCAGAGTTCTGAGGTATTCCCTTTGGTCTTTTTCAAATCTAATTGCATATTTAAAAAGTCAGGATTTTTGTTCTTCATTTTTGGACATATTTGTCATCCGCAGTCATGTCCATCTGTGTACAACAGACAAGCACTGACACACATGGTGACCAAAACCGGCACAGGTTGTTTGTTTTACTTTGTTGCTTCTTTTCTTTGAATTGAATGATCCCCCCAGAGACAAGTGTACTTCTACTGGGGCAAATCCCTGCCTCTCAGTAGAGCCTCTGCCCTTTCTGGACATGGGAAGGGGGGCAGCTCGTCAGTTTCACTAACCCCCTAAAGGGAGAAAGGAATGCAATGAGGTAGAAGGTAACACCTCAAACACAAACCACTTTTCTTCCTTAATTAAGTGATTTCATCTGTTGGCCCTTTCCAGGGCAGAGACCAAGGGTTACAAAACATAAGAGAATAGTTTGGTCTGTTTCACATTGTTGTCTCACTCATGTTTCATGAAAGAGAAGGAAAAAAGTATTGCAACTAGAATAAATTTCACTTAGATTTCTAAAACAAGGCTCTACATTACAAGGATTCATTCACATTGATTATTGCTCAGCTTGATAGAAACAAAAGTTCATCAAATGCCAAAGTTAGGATTTTTCATTTTCTTTTTTTTTTTAACAGTGGTTTGAAGTAAATCATTCGGGTTGTTGGCCCTTAGTAATCCTTTGGTGCGTGGGCACCGGAGTGCTTCGTTTAACTTAGCTGCTGCCTATTCATCCCTTTCTCCTGTCCTTATAGAAGGGACCTCCTAGAATGGGGCTCCTGAGCTTTTTGATGTAGCTGTTTCCACCAGTCCTGAATGGGGTCCAGTGCTCTTGCACAAGTTTTACTATGATGGGAGTGCCAAATCAACTTTTTATGCTTTGGCGTCAATAATGCTTTCATTATTCCTTTAAAATTTGATGGTTAGGGTTAGGTTGCCAACTATAGACCACGCTCTGGGTCTCTCTTTTCTTATCCCTAAAATGAGAAGTTTGGACTAGATAACCTCTAAAAATTCTAAATCGGTGCTCTGAAAATGCTACAGATCTGTCAGAGTATAGATTGTTCATCTGACAAGATGTACACTAAGAAATTCTAAGACTGCTATCACATCATTGGTCTGCAGCTCATTGTACCAGGACAATGACTCTAACTGTAGGATAACTACTTAAGTTCAGCCTAAGAGGAAATTAGCTATTGGAAAAGAGTGCTAGATTTGAATTCAGGTACTGCTTCTAAAACTTAACTAGCTGTGTGACAATAACCAGGTTATTTACTAACTTCTCCTAACCTAAGTCCTAATCTTTAAAATGGGGAGAATAATATGAGAATTTCCCTCATAAGTATGTTGCAAGGCTTATGTGAGATAATGTCTCGAAAGTACTTTGCAAAGTACTTTAAAAGGCCTCTATAAATATTAGGTATTGTTATTGTTTGTCATAACCCTATGAATAGCCGGTGTGGGATCGAATGGATACAGCAAAGGAAATAGAATATGCTGAAAGACAGACAAATTTGGGGACTTAGAAATACAATGCATACCTTTTGATTGATGTAACACTTTTAAGATCTATTCTTTGGGAAAGTTGAGTCTGACAGAAATATGAAATAGGTGTAATTCCCTCAATTTATGTTTTCTTAGAATATACTATGCTTCTTGGCACATTGGGGTTTATTTTTAATTACTAAAGAAAAATCAGAATGCATAATTTTATTTTGAGTAGCAATTTTTTTTCTGCTAATTGTGTTTAGGTTCCTGATAGCAATGAAAAAGAAAAATATCTCCTGCATGAAAATCAAACTCTGCAGGATCAAGTTGCCATGCTTAAACTGGAACTAGATACAGTAAAAATTAAAGATCAGGAGAAAGAAAATCAATATACAGAAGAAAATGAAGTTTTAAAAGAAAAGAACGAAGAGCTTCAAAAGGAATTAAAACTGAATGAAGATACAATATCCCAGTACAGTGGACAAGTAAATGTTCTGAAAACTGAGAATGCAATCCTGAACTCTAAATTGGAGAATGAAAAACAAAACCGAGACAGATTAGAGACAGAAATTGAATCATACCATTCCCGTCTGACTTCTGCAGTTTGTGATCATGAGCGAAGTCAGACATCAAAACTGGACCTTGAACATAGCTTTCAGCGAGAACGAGATGACTGGCTTCATTTACAGGACAAACTAAATTATGACTTGTCTAGTCTAAGAGAGAAGAATGGTGTCCTTTCTCAAGAGCTCTCCAAAGCTGAAAGTAAAGCCAATAGTTTAGAAAATGAGCTATACCGTGTACGTGATTCCCTCAGAGAAAAGACAGTAATTTTAGAAAGCACACAGAGAGAATTAAACCAGGCCCAGTATAAAGCAAAGGAACTGGAAGAGACAAATCAAATGAAAATGAAAAAACTGAACAAATATGTCATCAAACAAGAATCTATCCAAGAAAGATTAGCTCAAATCCAGAGTGAAAATATATTGCTTCGGCAACAGCTTGAAGATGCCCAAAACAAAGGCATCCTTAAAGAAAAGGTATTGAGTGATGCCCAGGTACAGTTTATCGATCTTTTCAATAAACTTTGTGCTGATACGGAAAAACAAGTTCTTATGGTACAAGGCAGAAATAAAGAGTTAATCATTGAATGCAAACACTTAAGAGAGCAAATGTGTAAATATGAAAATGAGAAAGCAGAAAGAGAGGTAGGTCTTTAAATAATATCATTTGATAAGCATTTAACTTTTTGAAATGAAATTGAAAATAATTTTGATCAAGGTAAATTAGGAATTTGAATTTTCAGCAGGCAGATGATGTTAACTTTCATTTTAAAAATTCTGACATGTAAGAAAAGAGAATGAGGAAGCAATAACACAATAAAAATCAATCCTGATATCCATCTTTTAGATAAAATGACTCACTTCGCTAAGTACATAATAACATATTATGTAGCTCATTAAATTTTGGCTTAATAAATATAGATAGATTTAATTTCTTGTAAATAAATACTGATAAATATGTAATTCTAATAATATGCATAATATTCAATTTTAATACTTCAGTGAAATAAATTATTTGAAATGGTAAAATTTAAGATAAGTTCTGCAAAATTATGCTAGGAATAATGTAATAATTCAAATTAAATATCTGAATTGAGACACTGGGATATTATAGTTACCCTTTTTGTAACCATTTTAACATATTTATCAACTTGTCTAGTTTTTAATTCAAAGTACTTGAAACTAATTTTAGAAATATTAAACACTGGGAGCCAGGTAGGTGGCAAAGTGTATAGGACACCAATCCTGCAGTCAGGAGGACCTTTGTTTAAATCTGGCCTCAGACACTTGACACTTACTAGCTGTGTGACCCTGGGCAAGTCACTTAACCCAAAAAATATTAAACACTGGATCATACTTTTAATGAAATTACAAAAACTAGCAACAAGTTTTCTTTAAAATTTAGTACAGTAGTTCTGTTAAAATTGATTATGATTATGCATTAATCATTAATTTTTTATGTAGTAATTGTGCCATCAAAAAAAAAACATGTTTTTTCTTCCCCACTACATATTTTTATCTCAGTATTTTTTCACTATTTTACTAACACTGCTTAATGTCCAAAACTTCAGGTTTTAGGATCACTGCCTTTCATTTGTTGAACATAGATAGCTTTTTACAGGCTAATAGCAGTTCTCATCTGTGATTTTTTTCATGTGTGCAGCAGGTGGCAGGACTACCAAGTATTCTGCAAGTATTCACTTTCATATAAAATTTTTTTTAGATTTAATTTTTAGTGTATATGATCATGTGCTTGAATCATTTGAATCATTTCATATTAGTATTTAGTTTATTTGGAGGAATTTAATTATTTATGCCAATTTTCCCTTTTACAACTTTACATGGGCTTCTTTTAGCTTATGTTTCCTTTAAAAAGTTTATTTGACCTTAGTTATATTTATTTTTTCAAGATACTTAATCTTATCTAATGAGATAGAAAAATTGTAATTTCTTTTGCTTTTTAGCTTCATTTGCTATTAGAAATATGTACAATAATTTACTTTGCTCTTTAGTGAAAGTAACAGGATTTTCATAGCATGTCTGTATATATATATATATATATATACAAGTGAGTATTTGTATGCATATGTACAAATACATATATGTGTGTGCATGTATATATGTATGTAGGTATTCCTGCTAGGTTAGAGAATGAAATGAAATGAAACAAAATGCAATGACTTCCCTTTAGCTGTGACCTTGCACCATACTGTGTATACATAAGTGGTAGAACTACCATATTTTCTATAGTTTCCCCCTTTTCTGTCCATTGAGTGAAATGAGGAGTGTAATTCCTATTCTAACAGAAAAAGGAACTGCTTTGAAGGTTTGGCAAGGACAGTTGAGGATGTGAATAGTAGCTAGCAACCCCTCATCCCCCCTTTTTTTTGCTTTCAGCAAAACAAGTCAATCACTTCAAGTGCTTCTTGCCAGGCCTGACAAGCATATCAGTGCATATGTTCATTTTCAGGGGAATCTGAGAGGAAGAAAAATGCAACTTGTTCTTGCATATGTCTTCATTCTTATAAGGGCCAGTGAAAAGAAATAAGGTAGTTAACTTTTCTGAAAAACAGAAGGGAAAAACCCCTAATGTTTCTATCAAGTTTAGGAAGCTATATATTCTTCACTCTCCCATCTCCCCACCTTCCATGTGAATTGCATTTAAAAAATTTTATCCCCTATGTGGCTTAGGAGGTATTATAATTCTCAAAAAGATGGAATGGGAAAATTAGGCTGAATGCATTGCTTTATGAGGAGAATACTGAGCAAGTAGGAAGATAGCATTTGATCCATGCTGAATGGAGGGTGAGTGGTATAGTCAAAATAGCATTGTAGTCTCAGGAGCTAAATTCCAATCATTTTTTCTATTAATTACTACCTTTGTGACCTTGAGTAACTCATTTGACTTGTTTGGGGCTTAGTTTCCTCATCTGCAAAATGAAGTGGTTGGATTAAATAGTGCCTAAAACTTTTTCGAGTTCTAAATTTATAATAACTATGAATACATTGATTAAATTAAGTTGCATGTGATGAAGGTACATTTACTTTATATGACCTAATATTGATTTATGAAATCAATAATAGAAATAATTCGGATGTATTTCTATCAGGGTACAGTAAGAAAGCTTCAACAAGAACTTGCTGATTCCAAAAAATATCAATCCATGACAGAAGTTTCACTAGAGGTTACATCACATTTTCAAAATTATTTAGACGATATGAAAAAACGACAGAACGAAACAGATCAGACCAAAAGTAAAGTATGTATGCAAAAATCAGTAACCTGTCACTGGTTAATGGAAAGTGTTTGCGGTGTAACGTTTATTTTTTTACCGATATTATATATTTCCTGAACTGTGCCTGTCATTTAAACTGACTTAGAAGAAGACCTATAACCTCCACCATTTGTACTCTTAAATTGGGATAATTATATTCACTCTTTTGGTAGTTGACAATTTTGCTTATCTATCCTCACACAAGGAATGAGGTGTTTTTCTAAGTTTAGAAAGCCCTTTACACATGTTATCTTATTTAATCCCCAAAACAGCTCTGTGAAGTAGAAGTTATTTGTTTGCTTCTATTCAAACTACTCCTTAAATGAAAGAAAAATGATATTCACAATGTGAAAGTATATAAATTGTGCATGCAAAGCAAAATTGAGAATTAAAGTAATTAGATGGATAATCACATCATTATCTTCTAATTTATTCAAACTGATCTACTGATCAAATCATCATGTTGATTTCCATGTCCATACCCTCACTCATGCTCTTCTTCTTGCTTGGTTAGTTATACTTCTACATCTGTGCTCCCTATCCAGAACCTATCCATTCTTCAGCACCCTGCTTCGCAAATACTACCTTCATCTCTAAGATCCTTTTGAATTCCAAAAGTATGATTCTTCTGTCATAAGCTTTTTTTTTTACTTTTCAGCCCTATTGATTTCACAATCTTATGAATTCCACTTTTCATCTGATACCATATAATTTAGTATTCAACTAATTCCATTATATTTTGTATTTAATTTAAATTTAATCAATTTAGTAATTGATTGCCTTATGGTGTTCACATCTTTCCAAAATATAATTTCCTGTGTCTAAGTTTTGTTTCCCCAACTAGATTTTAATTTGTTAAGTACAGGGATTGTTTATGCTTCTTTATTTTCCATAGAACTTCCCTTTCATAGCACGTTGGTAGTAGAATAAATATTTATTATTGTAGTAGTAATAGTAGTAGCAGTAGTAGTAGCAGCAGCAGCAGCAGCAGCAGCAGCAGCAGTAGTAGTAGTAGTAAAAGAAGACGAAGAAGAAAAAGGTGATGCTAAGTAAATATTTTTTTTTCTTTGCCATGAGTTTAAAGGTTAGTTAAAATTAAAATAGCTCCAAAATAATACTTGGACTATACATTTTTGAGTTTCTTTCTAGTCTGATTTTGTATAAATTTTCAATTTCCCAGCATCCCCTAATAGCAAAATAAAAATTTAGTATAAAATATTTTATTTTTATTATTTTTAAAAAACTATTATAATGAAGTTAAGTATAGAATACAGTTTCACAGTCAAATGCTCCTAAAGTATTCACCTTATTACTATAAAATTAATTTATCTATTCTAGGTTGCTTTCCTATATTTATATGTAGTTAATGGTATCGTATTCATCATTATACCACACCAAAAGTGTAGAAATGGATAATTCTGATATCTTTCAAACATTTTCAACCTAGTGTCCATCATCAGTGGTAAAGTAATGGAATTCTATGCCAAAGCAGCCAAACTTACAGCTTTTGATGATGAGATTTTCTCTGTTGAGAGGCTGCTTGGTGGAAATATAGATAGAACTTTGGGCCTGGAATTAGAAAGACCTGACATCAAATATGGCCTCAAACACTGTGCAAAATAGAGGAAGTTCATTTATAATACAAGGTAGAATATAAACAAGTACCAAGTGAGTGGTATATAAGTAAGTAACATAAGCATTTATAAAAGGGTTGGAGAATAGAGCAGATAGTACTTAATCCAATCTTCTTCTTCCCAACATGAAAAAATACTCAGTGCATATTTCCTGAGTTACTACCTCTTTTGGAAGAACAATTGCCAAATAGCTAAATTTAATAAAATGCATTTTAGATAATTGAATAAATATAAATTATTAAAAATCTACATCTGAAGGTGACTTTTCCAAGATTTTGAGTCCTGGCTCAGCCCTGGCTGTCCATATGACTTTTGACAAATGGTTTTCTGTCTTCAGGCCTGAGTTTCCTCATATATAAAAATGATGTACTAACTCATCACTAGGGTCCTTTTTTGCTCTAACAGTCTACAATTGTATGTGAGTGAACCCTACTTGCTTATTCTTATTCTCTAACCTAGTTAGCTCTCTCAAATCTACCATTAAAAATATTTAATGTGGGGCAGCCAGATGGTGCAATGGATAGAGCACCAGCCCTGAAGTCAAGAGGACCTGAGTTCAATTCTGGCCTCAGACCAAACACTTGACACTTACTAGCTGTGTGACCCTGGGCAAGTCACTTAACCCCAATTGCCTTAAAAAATGTTTAATGAGTTCCTACCATGTCTCTATAAAATATCTCAGCATTATATACTGAAATAAGAACTGAAGTGAGTGGCAGCACAAAAATTAGAAACTAACTAAAAAGGCATGCTCACTGTATGCCACAGACAAAATTATTAGAGAAAAGATAGAACTTTGAGTTGCCTTTGAGGACTGGGAAGGGATCAATAGGATAGGAGAACAATACAGTTCAGGAAAAAAGCAAAAGCACAGGAGTGTGAGGAGGTTTGCTGTAAAGAAACTAGAAGTAAAAGTTGGAAAAAAACAGGTGTGTTAGATTTTAGACGAAGAAAGGCAAAGAAGTTTAGCCTCAAGCTGGAAGACCAAAACAGTCCCATTGTAGATTCTTGAGTAAGGCATTAATATGATCTAAACAGTGTTTTATGAAGATTAAACTTAGCACCTTGTATCTGATTGGTGTGGGGCTAAAACTAGAATGCAAAGACCCTGTAGCACCTTTTCTTTAAACCATAGGCAAGTGACTTAATATCATTGTGCCTGTTTCCTAATCTGTAAAATGAGGAGGTTGGAATAAAATGTTCACCTCTACATTTATGATCCTTTGCTTGAGGTAGTGTGTCTGAACTAAGGTGGTAGCCATAAGAGATATAAGAGGAAAGAGAAATACTGTCAAGTGATCATTTACAGGGATAATAAATGACAAATCAGATAATAGAAAAAGGATCCTATGTTGCAGCAAAGTCAGAGACTAAGAAGAAAGATTTTGGGGGATGGATAGAACTTCTGCCTATTGAGAATGCAGTTTCAGTAGACCAGTAGGGAGGTAATCCAGAGTTCATGGAAATATAGAAAAGCACCATGTTATATGCCTACAGAGCTAGCCTCAGAGTCAGGAAAACGTGGGTTCAAATCTGAACTCTGACACAGATGACTTTGGGATCCTGAGCAAGCCTTGTAACCTCTTGATTTCCTAAGTCTCTAAGAGTTGCAGATTCTAAATTGCAGGCTGGTCGCACAGCCTATTTGCATTGATAGATGGAATTTTTTCACTGAGAATTCCCCATACCAATTAAATCACAGGTAGAGACCAAATAAGTAAACAATCATAAATAAATAGATGAGTGAAATGGAAACAAGAAATGATGAAATAGCAGCTGGCATGGCAGTGGAATGGTCATTTGTTGAAGAAGTTTGGAAGCAAAGAGGAGAAGGAGGAGTGAATCTAGAAGGGGCAGCAGAATTCAGCAGGATGAGGAGGGTTCTTTCTTCCTTTGTAAGATAGAGAAGACCCCTGGAGAAGGGAGAGCTTGAAAACCTTTGAAGGAAGCTGAGAAGAGGACAGGTGATTTACCTAGCTCATAATCCAGAGCAATAGATAACCATTGTAGGAGAATTAAAAAAAAACATGAATTCTCACAGATTCCATCTCACTTAGCCAAATATTTGTTGAAGAGTTTTATAGCCTTACCTAAGAACACATATATAGATATTTTAACATAGGAATGCTTAGAACATGGGCCAGGTGTGCCAACATAGGGGGAATGGGGATGAGGAGACCATTCCCAATGGCTCTAGAGAAAAGGAGACCAGTGCTCCTCCAAAGTGTGTTGGCAAACTTGGCCCACATTCTGTGCATTCTTACTCATTTCAACCATTTTAAAATTTATTAACATTATTAGTAAAAGAAATACCTATATTGAAATCAAATGAGAATGTTCATTGATCTAAATTTCAAAAAAGAAATAGGTTGTAGCATAATCAGAGGAAAGCTATATCGTTTGAAGTAAGATCAATCATTTTCAAATCTCTCCATATTTGTTTTGATTTTATAAACTATGCTTAAACTGATATTTACAGTTGGATCTGGAGTTAATGAAAAGTATTCTTTTTAAAAATGCCAGTTCAGTTCTTGTAATATTGTTCTTTATAAAAATGTTTTCAAAGCTTAATACTGAAAGGGAAAAATTAAAGAAACTCATTGAGTTAAAGCAATCTCTGGAAAATCGTATAGAACAAGAAATGAAGAGAAATGATGAATTACAGAAAGAACTCATTGGGTAAGACTCATTTTTGTTACAGGCTGTTTCAACCACACATTAAGTAAGCAAGGACTTAACTATTTTGTTAAATCCTAAATACAAATTAGTTTTACACATTAACACTTGGATAATTACAGCATGTATCATTCTAAGTGAACAAAGAGTTTTTTTCATTTTCACTTTATTCACTAAATGATTACTGAAAATCAAACCTTCTGACCTGCATCTTTGAAGTTATAGTAAATGCTGTGAAGCACTTGTACCTTAACGTATGTTTTCCAGACTTATACTATACCATATTTGACTCTTGTTAAGAATGCTATTTCTGTACATAAATTGTTTCTATAAGGTTGGTCTCTTTGTTCTCCGTCCTAATTTATTCCCTTCCTTATTCACGTATTTGTTCCTTTACCACTCATTCAAAAAGTACTATTAAACATCTGTTATGTATAAAATACTGTACTATTCCCTAGCTACAGAGATGATTAATGTATAGTCCCTATACATAAATAGAGGTAATACAGGCACTGAAATAAGTGTGCGAATAAGAATGTGGTAAGTGCTTAAGAATGATCTAAAGAAAACACAATCAGAGACTCAAGAAGTAAAGATCTCTTCTGACTTTATGGGATCAGCAAGATTCCATTAAGGATATGACTTTTGATCTAGCCTCTACAAAATGTCGTGTCCTGGAATTTAAGGCCCTTCACAATGTGGCAGCATCCTGCCTTTGCACATTTAAATTATATTATTCCTTCTTCTACAACTTAAGTTCCTGTTAAACTGGACTGTTCATTGTCCTTCAAAACATGCCTTGTGCTTTCCTACCTCTGCGCTTTGCCTGTTATGTTCACTCATGGCCTCTGCACTCGACCTCACCCAAATGCAGCTCCTCTATGGGGCCTACTCTGATCTCTGCTCTTGATGATGAATGACCTTCACCATCAGACTTCACGTCACAATTTTTGCTACACTCCCCTACAGCTCTTACAGTTTGTTTTGTATTGTAATTATCTACATGTAAATCTTATATTCCAATTGAATGAGAGCCTGGATCATGGTCTGTGTAAATTTAGTATTCTATCACAACCTTTAGGGGTAAGCACTTAATGCTTTCTAATTAAATTTTAATTAAATTCCATTTGATGAATTTTAATTGAATATGGCAAGAGGCCACCACTGTTGAGGTGCCAAATCCCCTGACCATAGGCTAGAGGCTGCATTTCAGTGGCAGAGGAGAGTGTCCAAATCATCATGCATTTTCCAGGACTGTAATTCAGTTGTTATGGTTTAATTAGGTTTTTGTGGGCTTCTATTGAACTTCTTTTTAGAGCAGGGGGAAAATGCATTCCCTGTTCCAAACAGTCAATTTACAAAATAACTTGTGAGATCCGATTGACTTTTCAAGTTAGGGACTGCCCTTATTTATATCCACTAAACAAAAATTTTAAATACAACTTTGTATTCTAATAACATTAAATGATATCATTTGTGTTTTGTGGGCTGTGGCGTTTAAATACCTGACCAGCTAATTTACACAGATCTACAATTAAAATAACAGGAGTACAAAACATCACCATAAAACTTTTTTCAAAATAAATATACTCATGATTTGAATTTTAGATTATATTACTGGAAGGTATTCCCTTTTCTACAAATATTACAGCATAACCAGAAATCATTTGGGGAATATTCAACAATAAAGTGATATTAATAAAGAGCTGATGTTGAATATACATCATTTGATACTGAGATGAAATGATTAGTGAGGCTACTGTTCCTTTGGTTTTATTTTAACAAAATATTGTTGGATCTGAGTTGGGTGACCTCAAGAACTCTTTTTAGATATATTTTCTCTCTGTGCTTTAAAAGAATTTAAGTGAATGCGTCAAAAATAATACTTTTTAAATATATAATATTTAAGCTATAAAGAATTTGACTTAATTATTCTGTTCATTCTAACAGATTTAAAAAACTGTTGAAAACAACAAAAAAGAAATT
This sequence comes from Vombatus ursinus, assembly GCF_900497805.2. Classification (NCBI taxonomy): domain Eukaryota; kingdom Metazoa; phylum Chordata; class Mammalia; order Diprotodontia; family Vombatidae; genus Vombatus; species Vombatus ursinus. The sequence continues at coordinate 27,059 of NW_020944223.1, read as the reverse complement.
AAGAGAATATGAAAAAGATGTTGTTCACGAGGGGGAACATAAGCAAACACATTCTGAAATGGATAGACAAATTAATAGGTTGAAAAATAAGGTAGTCCTTAATACTGGAAAATGTAAAATGTCTTATCATTGTATTCCTTTTGAAGTAATTATATATGTAGCAGGTCACTGGACACCAATACCCATGAGAAGATTTACATCTTCCTCATGTTTGGAAGGCAACACTTTCTACCTAAGACCTAGTCACACAGTTCTTGCTGTTCTCAGGGACTCAGTAGACACACTTGGGGACTTTACATCTACTTTAAAATTCTGGGTTCCAGTGACTTTCTATATAGATTTGTATATTAGAAAATTTTCCTTTACTCACATTATAGAATTCATGTCAAATAGATATCAAATACCTAAATATATTGTGTTAAAGTAACTTCTCAAATATTTAAATGCTTTGTCAGATGGGAGAAAGAGTTGTTTTGCTTATGAATAGAAGTTACAAATTGATTTAGACACAAATTTAGGTTTGATGTAAAGAGAAACTTTCTAACAATTAGAGTATTCCCAAAGGGAAGTGGGCTGTTTGAAGAAACAAAATGCTGGAAAGCCTTTTAAGGTCAGTATTTGCAGGGCCTCTTACAACTTCGGAGCTCCCTCTGACACTATGTTTCTGTAATCCTGAAGATAAAAAAAATTTCCCCCCAAAAAGAGGACTAATAAGCAGAAACAATCTGAAAAGCAATAGTTCTTTAAGAGATTTTAAGATGACAAAGAACAAATAAAGCAATAGTTTGATTGCAAGGTGATAATTGCTAATATCAAGAGACTTCATAATACAACACCGAGTTATAAAAATTAAGGACTTTGTCTCTAAAAACAGGACTTGAGTTGATCTGGGTGAAAACCATTTTATTGTAGTATACCCTATACATTGCTTTTGTATTTTAGGGAAGCAAAGATTTTCCCCCTTCCAGAAGAATAATAAATTGACTAATTGATCTGAAGCTACTACTTTTTTTCAAAGATTCTAATTTTTGATAATCTTGAGACATTTCCCCAACTCTAACTACTTAGGCTATCACAAGTTGGGGGAAAGTTCTAAGGAGGTTTGGGGGAAAAAAAACATAAGTGTTCAAATGAGATAATGGCAAACCTTAAAGTGCTATGATGCCAACTAGTAGAAGTACTATTTTTTTTCTATAATGACAAGTGACTCCTTAGAAATATCTTACTATCATTAATTTTCCTAGTTGATGTCTTCTGTCTTGTGTTTCTCATCCACATTTATCTAAAAGAACTAACTTCTTAACATTTATTGAGTTTTTGCCCTTTGGAAATCAATGGTGTCACACTTTTTTATTTATCACTTATTTCAGGCAGTCGTCTAACTCTTGGGGCTGAAGGAAAACAGGTAGAAGCTCTGCTAAGCTTGTTGATTTCTTTTGTTGAGGCACGTGGGGAGCAGGAAGGGGGCCATTACACAATGGAAGCTCTGGTAAATGTGGTGTATTTCCTGGGTACTATCACCAGAGTTCTGTAGATGAGAAAGACATGATTTTCTCTGGCTCTGAAACTGACCATCTCACGATGTGACATTCAAATTAGCATAAATTTATTTGCTTTCTCAGTAAAGTCTATCATCATAGAACCAGTGTTCTCATTAGGATGATCAAAAGGAATCTCATTTCTTTCCAAATTCCTTTTAAGATCTATTGTTGCCGTAGGCCTAGCATACCTTAAGAAAAATTTGTTAATATCCATCTACTATGAAGTTTATTGATATTTGCTCACTGTACTAAAAGCTGGTCAGGAAAGACAGGTGAAAAAATTAGAGAACACAGAAGACAGTATGGGATCAGGTACTAAATGTGAATGATGCAGACTATAAGAGTTAGTAATATAATTTCATGGTTTCTCCTTTCAGTCTTAGCTTTGTTTTTGATTTATCAGTTTACTTAAATAATCATTTTAGGAAATATATTTTGTAGTTATAATATAAGGATAATGATCCATTTAATTACATCTTAATTAAAAATAATCTTAAGAGGTTTAAATTAGTATTTAAGTTGAAAAAATTTTATTTTACTTGTGTAATTTGCTAAACTTGTATTTGATTCAGATTGAAGACCTTACACAACAATTGGAAGCAGCATCTTCAAAATGTAAACAGTTGGAATCAATTAATCAGATATTTCGAGGAGAGTTAATTTCTATGAAAATCTTGCAAAAGAAATGTGCCAAGTTGGAAAAGAACAAAAGACAATTGGAAGAAGAAGCAGTTAATCTTAAGCATCTTTTGGAAATTACTAAACTAGAAAGCAGTGAAATAGAACAATATAAACGTGAGATTGAAGAACAAGCAAGGCAGGAGATTATTGACAAATTAAAAGAAGTCAACCTATTCTTACAGGTTAATTTATTTATGCCTACTATGCTTTTAAAAGATTTCTATGTAAATGAACGTTTAGGATTTTTTTCCTTATTCTAAATACAGAATAACTTTTTAAGTTTTTCTCCCTCTGCCTTCATTTCTATTGGTCTCCATAAGCTTAATATCGCTTTTTTTAAATAAGGAAAATAATAGCTTTTGAAATCATAAGTGAAAATAACCATGTATACTATCAATTAAGGTGTTTCTTTTTGGGGAGTGGTTTTGTTTTGTTTTTGCAAGGCAATTGGAGTTAAGTGACTTGCCCACAGTCACACAGCTAGTAAGTGTTAAGTATCTGAAGCTGGATTTGAACTCAGGTCCTCCTCACTCCAGGGACAGCACTCTATCCATATAAATTGAGTTTTAAAAAATTATTGGCATAATTAGAAAAATTTGAAGGGTGAGTTTTTTTTTAAATTTGACAAATAGTGTAATTGCAACAAGACATTCAGGAAGATTCTGTAGTTAAATTTTTTTTAGGGTTATATGGTCTTTATAATGATTCCAATATTATCACCTGGGTAAGAACTAGTGAACTAATAATCAATAGAAACAGATTATATTTAACTTCAAATTTAATTCAGCTGACCTAGATGATGAGTCCTTTCAAAGTTAGAATCTATTTTTAGAGATTCAGAATTGCGCTCTGAATCACTGACTGAAATTAAAATTAAACCTAACCAAATATGGTAACAAACATCTTATAATCTTCAGGATAGAGTTGGGTCATTTTTTGTTAACTTCATTCTTTGTTTTCCATTTGGTTTAGATACAAGCAGCATCCCAAGAGAACTTAGAACAATTAAGAGAAAATAAAAATGCTTCCCTAAGAAGTCAAATGGAGAAACGAATTAGAGATTTGGAATCCGAACTCTCCAAAATGAAAAAGTCACATCAACAGTCTGCTGAAGCAGAGCTAGAGAGATACAGACAGCTTTATTCTGAAGAATTAAAAATAAAAAAATCATCGTCAGTCAAATTAAATAGGTAAGCCCGAACAGGGACACAAAGAAAATAGTACTTAAACTTATCCGATTGCTTTTAAAGATTTCCATTTTGAATTTAACAAATCTTTAATGGATTGATCTATAACTTCATTGGGAAATGGGGGTTAACTGTAGAGATTGTACTTTTGTACATACTGGTAAACCAAATATTTTTTAAAATGTTAACTAGGTACAAAAGAATGCAGTGAAGACCATTGGAATGATGGTACTCTGGCTTTAGAGGCAGAGAACCTGGCTTCAAATCTTGCTTCTGATGCTTACTACTGTCTGATCTTGAGCAAGTCACTTACCCTCCCAGGGCCTCAGTTTTCTCATCTTTAAAATGAGAGTGTTTGATTAGGTGGCTTCTGAGATCCCTTTCAGTCTTCAATCTATGATCCTATGAAAATTATTTAAGCATATCTTATTTATATGGCATATTATTTCTTTTTAGTGTCTGCTACAGATTAGTCCTTTTAAGACGAAGTTAAATATTTTGAAAATTAGACTAACATTATTCTCATTTCACCAAATGACAGTACCAAAATGTTCTAAGTGTTTCTGAAAACATATAACAGGATCCTAGCAATATATAAGACATTGTGTGACTGAAGGACTCAGGGCCATCCTATTGACCACACAGCAAGTTGAAGCATGCCCCTCAATTCCCTGCTGTCCCAGCCCTTCAGTTTTCTATACAGGTGAAAGCTCATTGAGGGAGCTATTGGAGGGGGAGAGAAAGAAAGGAAATATTACAGAAGGGTTTAGATTGGAGTCTTGGATAGCCAAAAGGTGCTGTCTCTTAAAGAAAAAGGAATGGGGCAATCTTTCTGCTATATATGACAATGGTAACAATGGTGGGTAGGTATTATGGGCTGACTATATGGTTGAGAGCCTCAGGACTTTTTTTTTGAGCTTCAATTGAGTCACCTCCTTTTCCTCCTTAGACTGCATGCCTGAGTCATTTGGCTGCTGCCTGGGTCCTGGAGGAAAGGCTGCAAAAGCACTGCCTGGGATAATCACCCAGATTTGATATCCTTAAAACATCTCTATTAATTTCCATATAAATCTATAGAATAGAAATGCTTTTAATGGCTTCCTTAAATATCAGATTAGTAAGGAATCCCAGATTTACAAGTATCTTTTGTGGTTTGTTTTGTTTTGTTTTTAATTTTCCCAGGACAATCTGAAAACCTTTTTCTTCAATCAATTTCTTTATACCACTTATTGGGAAAAGACCATAATGGAAGGAACTCAAAAAACTTTAATAACCTACATACTTTAATTGTTTTCAGAGTTAAGAAACTACTCAGGGAAAAATCACAATTATGATAGCATTAATAAGAAACAGCAACCATTTAAGAAAAATGCTAACTATTTAAGTGCTTTTAAATGTTCACAGGAGTAATCTAATGAGAGACTAGCTGAGGTGAGTGCCCGACTCCTGAATAAAAAACAAAAGAATAAAATTTTAATCAACAGTTCTGTTTAATCAACAGTCCAGTTCTGGAGCCACCGCATGTCAGGAATGTTAATACCCATATGTTTCTCAGGAGAAGTCATATTCCAAGAGGAAATTCATCATTTTCTACTGGAAATATCATGTCTTCAGAAAGCAGAGTGGAGGGCTACTTCACAAAGGTTAGTCCTTCACAATTATTTTTTCTTCCTTTATGTTAAAGATATAAAGTAAATAATATTCATCTTAGTGAAATTTAATGCTTAAGTATTTTTAAGGTGTCATATTTATTTTTGTGATCTACTAAAATGAAAGTGGTCCTTTTACCTAATGATAATTAAAAATGCCAGATCATGAGTTTTAAAAAGTTTTTTTAGATCCATGACTATTCATATGTACCTGTTTATTAACTTCTCAGATATAGTCATACATGGTTTCATACAATTTATGTAACCTTGGCAAGTGGCATTCATATAAAGATTCTTTAAATTGAATACTATTTCCTCATCAACCAGTACTTAAGGAGAGGCTTTATCTCCTCTCATTCATTTTCCCATGCTAATAGCATTTTAACACTTAAAATACAGTCTTTCTGTGATTCTTTTTACTGTTTATTTTTCAGAATTTCTTAAAACAAGTACAGGTATATAAATATAAAAAAATACACACCTATAAATACACATTCTTTTTTTAGAGTATCCTAGAGAAATCTTTTGCAAAGCAATCCCATATAATATGAATAATTATCTCCTAATTTTGTTTTTAGTTAATATTTGTACAAAGGTTCTCTTAAACTAGTTACATAACCTTAAGAAATATTATATATATATGGCACTGTTTCTCCCACTTTATAAAATATGCCCATCTGAGGAGCTCCCACCACTGATACAATAAATGTAATGAAGTCAACATTAAATTCAGCAAATGTTTAAATTTTTAAAGACACTCCTAAAGTGTCCTCTAAAATGTATATATTGAATGAATTAATCAGTCAATTACCAAAGATGAAAGGATTAAACTTTATGAGCCCATATGTTGTAAGCATCTGAGTGATATTGATACAATAAAGAAATATGAAAGTTAGTTAATAAATACACCTTCCCTATGAAGCACTTAATTAAAACATTCATTTAAAAAACAGATTGTTTTGCAATTTTGAGAAAAGCATTCAATGTGACAGTCTTCTGGTCGACTCTGAGTTGACTACTTCATTTTACCTGGCATCATATTCACTCTTTCCCTTTGAGAATCAGCTCACCTTCACTCTTTTCTTTTGCTTCACAGAATCTTTTGGTGTAACATCTATTAATATGTTCTTCTTCTTGATTAACAGTCTATTTCTCCCTTTTCTTCTCTACAGACAGATCTGTGAAAAGGTGTGTAGTCAACATGGCTCACTGTTCTTATTGGCTTTCTATTTGTGGCTTGGACCACTTTGGTCTAATATCTGATTTTAAAAAAAAGTATCACTCCATATTAATTCATTTTAAAAGAAAACTGTGTGTTAAATCAAGTATATGCTGTAGAAATGGTTAGAGCAGAGCGCACTTCATTTTGTTATATTTGGATAAATCACCTGCATCTTCTTACCGTCTCACACTTAAATACATCCTGAGCATATGGCATTTATCACACTGCAATCTTAAGAAATGCGGAAATTTAATGAAAACATATTGCTCAGTACTGTATGCAAATACTTCAATGACAGATGTGTCAAAAGATGATGTAACATTATTTCCAACATGGAATCTGAAACCCCACTATATATTGTTATCTTTAAGCCCAATATTTCAGGAATCAGTGCCCTTCAAAGTACATTGTGAACTCCTTGGAGTCAAAGACTGTTTCTCCCCTACTTTTGCATTACTTGGGGCACGATCCACAATATTTTCTCCAGTTGAAATTTTATAGTTGAACTAAATAGTTGCATTGATGAAAATGCATTTGTACTCAAGTACTCTGCAATATTACATGCTGTCTGCATTCATTTTTAAAAAATATTTATGCATACACCTTAGTGTTTATTTAATTCTGATCTGGTCTGTGATTTCATCTGTATAGGGAGCTCCTAGTTAGGAACTTCCTCTTCTGGTACAGATCAGCAGCTTCTTTGTAACCTGCAGTATTGGGAAGTTAACCATGGAAGAGTGTTTTGTGTGACTTTAGATCTAGAGATACCCAACAAGTATGTGTCAGAGATTCCTGATTCTGAGGCCCTGTGTATCCAGTCAGCCACATTGCATTTTAAATCCAAATTTCAGGATAAAACAAAACTCAGACTGGTCCCTGTTTGTAAAGTTGCTGCTGCTGCTGCTGCTGCTTCTTCTTCTTCTCTTTTTATTTATTACCTGTTTATATTCTGCCTGTAAAAGATTTTTAAAAAGAAATTACATCATTTTGTTTGGAATTTGTCAAGAAATTGAACTTGATCTTTGCATTTGTATAAAAAACTCCATTAAATTATGATTTCCTTGAGGGCATGGACTGTCTTTTGCCTTTCTCTGTATTCCCAGTGTTTAGCATAGTACTTATTGACTGACTGACTCCTTATTGGTGGAAGATTTCCATTAAGACTAGGCTTTGGTCTACTGAATCAAATAATATTTTAAATCAACAAACCTTGGGATTTTGTATTATCTACATCTTTTAGTCACTTGTCTTTTTAAAAACATAGTCTGCTGTAGCAAATTATTTGTTAAGGTTTATTCCCTTTTCTTAATGCAGTGAATGTAGGTAAGTGTCCACACACAGGAATTTATGCTGTTGAATACACCTTGAAATATTAGTAATGGCAGAAGCCTTCAGACACGTGTCATGCTTTGTGGTTGTGGTTTTTCCTTTGTTCTCAAAGAGGGAGATTAGGGAATAACGTCATGACTTGCGTTGAATTGGATTTGATTTAGGGAGGGCTGTGCATAGTCCCCAACCTCACTTTCTCCTCTACAGCCATCTGGGTCGAGTGGCCAGAAATAGATCAGGATGACTGGAGCTGGCCCAGGATCGGAGACCTTGAACTTTTTGAGCTAATGTCTTTCTGAATTTTCACTTTGAGTGAGGCAATGCCCATTTAGTTAGTCATGCTTTATTTCTCTAGTGAAAGACTTCAGTGGAGAAAAAACTACAAAAAAACAATAATGTGGGAAAGACTTTGACTGGAGAAGACATCTTCCTAAACATAAGAGAATTTGTATTAGTGACAAATCCCATAAATAACATAAAAAGAGAGAAAGTCTTCAGTAATAGTTGAACTCTTTAGAAGCATCAGAGATTTGATGAGTTAGACTTGGACCTGTGATTTCACTGATGTAGTAGCTCCAAATCAAGGATACAGTGATATGTGTATTTCATTCTTAGAAAGATTTTATAAAGTTTAAAAAGTGTGTATATGGATCAGTAGTAATCGTCATTTTAATGGACTTTTTAGGGTATAAAAATATTGACTGTGTTTTTGTTCAGTAGTTTTGTTATCTTCTCCTTTATGGATATAAAATGATCCCTCAATACTTTCTTAATTATATTTCCACAAGGAAAGATTTATTCCTACTTGATCTGGTTCAACTACTCTTCCTGGCATCATCTTCTTTAGTGCCATATCTACATTCTGTTATTGGGAACTAAGGGGTTAACATCCAGTTGTGTTGATTTGACTGAATAATTATAAAAATTGATTGTTGCAGAAATATTGACAAATGTTACATTTTCTAATGTTATCTTCCATCAGTTTCATCTGTATATATTCATGAAATCATAGAATCATAGACTTAGAGCTGGAAGAGACCTCACATTAAGTCCCTACCCCCTCAGCCTCCCATTTTACAGATGAGAAAACCAAGTCACAGAGAAGTTAAATGACTTGCCCAGAATCACAGAACTAGGAAATATCTCAAGTAGGAATTGAATACAGATCTTCCTGACTACTAGTCCGGTATCTTATCCCTGATGTCTTGCTACCTCTGCAGAAACCTCAACTGAGTTTCATAATTAAGCTTTTTATAATTTTATTTCTCCTTTTCACAGTTGTATGAGTCTTCCATGGTATTTTACAAATGAATTTGTATTCTTAACCAAGTTGTCTTCCATGTCTCCCAGCTTTAGTAGCAAACTTAAGTCTACACTAGAGAAAGTAGCTCCTTGGCTCTTTTGACTTCTTCAAGGTGCCTCTTTTTTTTTAATCAATTGACCTTGATTATCACCATTTCCCACAAAAGTTTAATACTGTTCCCTTCTTCCATTTCTGATCTTTTGGTATCAACAGCTTACTTTCAATAGGTCTGATTGAAGTTATATGAAATATGCCTTCTCATTTTGTCACTTATGACTTGATATGCATTTTTATTACCTTTTAAAAACTAGTCAATATTCAGAATGCACTCAGCTGATTCTGATATCATTCCTAAAGCAGTAACCAATCATTTCCTGTCTTTTCGTAACAAATTTCATTTTTTATGTGGTTTTTAAGTTTGTTTTTTTTCTTTTGTATTTACTATCTAACTCTTCAGGAAGAAAATATTCAGGAGAGACACACAGACAGACATAGATTCTAAGTAATCTTAAGAGCCTTTGTCCTCTTTCATTTCTCAAACATGGCCATGTTTTCCAGCATACTTTCTGTAATCCCCTCCTGTTCCCATCTTTATTTTGAAGTCGCTAAGCATCAAAATAAGTTTTGACTTGGGTAAGAAACCCTTTGTTTCTCATAGATTGTTTCTACTTTCTTCTCTTCAACAGATATGGGCACAGAGGTTACAGTTATCCTCATAGTGGTCTTTTTATAGATACTTATAAACACTGCAATATCAGATGGCCAGATATCACGTGGAAGAATGGTTCTTGTTGCCTTTAGGTACATAGTGAAACCAACTGTGATCCATCCTTATAAGCCATCCTTCAGTTTAATTACAACTTTATTTTGTCTGCTCACTTATTTCATTCACATCAGTATGGATGTTATAGATTTCTTCCAATAGCATGGCACTTTATCAGTCATTGGACATTAAATTACAAACAGTTAAGTTAATGTTTATAAAATGACTAAAAAAAGGGATTTATTCTTAGCACCATCTCCCATTTTGTTGGAAGGAGGGGTGCCATTCAGGAGGACAAAAAGTCATTTATACTTTTTCTTTGTTTCATGGATTAGCCAAAGAATTCATTCCTACCTATCAGTGGTCAATGTACTGACAAGGGTCCCCTATGTACTTAACTCAGTTGGTCATTCTTTGGCATTCACTTATTCAACAAACATTTATTAAGCACCTACCGTATACCAGGCACTGTACTTGCCTGGTATAGGGAGAAAAAAGGACAATATACTCCCTACTTTGAAAGAGTTTGCATTCTATTGTGGTAAGAACAAAACCAAACCAAACAGCACCTACTTATAAAAATTTTAAGTAAATATGAAGCCTAGACAAGTACAAGCCTATAGAAGCATGAGGCAATCTAACACCACCTCTGCCCTTGACTGCTACATCTGTTTAATTTGTCAGGAAGTGCTGACCTGTGATAACTTGGTTACTCCTAGAGCTTTGTACATTGAAGATGAAGGATTGTAAACAGTATTGCATTAGCTTTAATTTTTTTAAAAAAGTGGAACAATCTCCGCATCTTCTATGTATACTTTTTTGAAGTGAGGCCGGGTGAGTTTCATCTGCTAAAAGCCTGGCTGCTTAGCTACCCCAGAGGATGCTTCAATACAGGGCCATGCACATAGGTCCCTTCTTTACTAGAAACTGAAACCCTGGAGCATGAAATGCCTTTGAAGACGTAGGCCAGTCCAGAGGAACAGTTGTGATTGTGAGATACCAAATTGGAGAATGTAGAATATTAATCTTCTTGGTTTGACAGTATAATCCAGAAGTATCTGGAAAATTCACCAAGCCAGACCAGGGCATTCCCTGATGTTGAAAACATATCCAAATTAGGTCTCTGCTACTTATTACCTGTATAACCTTGGACTAGTACCTTGAGTTTAACTACAGTTAATCCCTTCCACATCACAATTTTCCCCATCACAGTTTCCATATATTGCAGGTCAGCATAGGAATTTTGTGGAAGCCACAGACAACAAGCAAAGGCCACCAGATAACACAGAGCCTGTAGCCAAATACTTAACCCAAATTTTACAACAAGGTACTATCAACACCCCATAAAAGAAAAAGAAAAACATCAGACTTCTTTTCTGGTATGAAGGGAAGGCTAAAAAATTTTACACAGATATTCCAGATTACAGGGATGCCTAATGCCTGCGATATGAAAGGGACAATTGTACTTTGTATTTATTCGCTTCATATTATGTATATACTTATATAAGTACTTATTGTTTTCCTATGAAAATGTAAACTTGTACAGCAAACATTCATTAAGTGCTCAGCTTACTATGTAAGGCACTGTGTGAGTAGGGGTCACTTCAGTTTTGTTGGAGGTTTTTTGTTTTTTTTTTTTTTACACCCTTAGCCCATAGCATAGTGCCTGGCACACAGTAGGCACTTACAAATTCTTGTTGATTGAATGATTTACCTTGGTCTCAGTTTTCTCATTTGTAAAATGAGAGAGTAGGACTAGATGACATTTAAAGTTCCCTTACAGCTCTATTACTACATGCTGATGCTGGATAAGTTTGTTAGTGCATTCTTTTGTAGGTATAAAATGCCTTGAAAAGAAATAATCATTTCACATCTATTTTCATAATTATTTTGTTAATCTTTATAAGAGCTAATTATGTTATACATTTTGAAATAATCTTCAGAAGACCCTGTGTAATGATGATTATATGAATTGTCAAACATGTCTGTGATGGTCCTAAAGATATTAGAAAAGAGTCTTTGATGGCGCCCATTCTCCCATGTCTTTTTTTTTATTTTTAGAACCAAGGTCTTAGTAGTAGTAAGTCGTAGTAGTTTCTAGAAAATTTATCAATGATAACCATCTTTTTTAGAAATTTAGTTTTTCAAAATATTTACTCATAAATAACCAAAGCCATGCAATCTTCAGAGTATGTGCTAAGAAAAAGAATCATAACAATAGCTTTCCTAATAACAGATTTCAAGTTAGTGGAACAAGTCAGAATCAGATCAAAAAGTTCAGACAAAGACTGTATTTTAATTTCCCCTAATAGACGGGGTTCCAAATTGGTTTGTAATTGATACCTTGTTATCTCTCTTTGTTATACTTTCCCCTTTCTTGCATGCTCCCATTTCCCTCAATACTCAGGGGCCATCATGCTGGTGCTAGCCCCTGACAGCTGTGCTATTAGATACCCTACATATAACTGCCCTGGACCTTTATCTTTATTCTAATAATAACAATAACAACAATAATAGTGCTATTTTAGCTGAAAATTATATAGCAATTTAAAGTCTACCAAATGCTTTACATCCATTGTCTCATTTGATCCTCACAACCACCCTATAAAGTGCTGTATTCTTATACCTTTTTACAAATGAGGACACCGAGGGTGAGAGGGGCTAAAGTGATTTGCTTATAACTGTGGTGGGAAGTGTTCTTCTTACCATACCACATTGTTAGAATTACCTGCGGTGTATCATTTCATGCCCCAAATAGAGATGCTCTCAGCCCTTTCATGTTGTAAAGTATTTAATAAAATATTTCATGCTAAAGTGTTCAAGGCTTATGCCGATTTAATATGTTCCTTCCTCCCAGGGTTATATATGTTTACTGTAACCTAGAGGAATGAATCTGAAACAGAATTTCAGGCATCATTCAAAGTCTAGTAGGGAAGTTATTTGGGAACAGAAGGCCTTTCCAGGAATAGGAAGCCTTCTCAAAATAAGACACATGGCTTATGATCTACTCTACCCTTGCATAAGGCCAGTCTTATTGAAAAATATAACAATAGCTTAAGAATGGTCAGGATGTCAATATGATAACTTCTCAAGTCTAAAACTGAAATCATGTGATTTGTCTTTGAGAATATAGAAATGAAGAATTTTGTAGTTTTTGTTTTATAGTTTGCAAAATATTTAACATATATTATCTTGTGTTATCCCTGTAAGGTTTTAGTGTAAGTATTATTCCCATTTTGCATATGAGAAAGCTGTGGTTCATAGATATTGGCTTGCCCAAGGTAATACAGCTATCAAGTTGCAAAGTCACTTTATTATATTTGTAATAATAAAAGAATGCCTCTTTATAGATTTTTGAAAACTATACTTGTTTCTTTTTTAAATATGTCTTTTGCAATATCTACAAACACTTTATATGTGGTAAAGTTTTGCTTTATTTGTCCCAGCTTGGGTTAAAATGGAGACACAAGTTTGACTCTTTACAGGAAATTGAGACTCAGGAAGCTGTTATAAACAGGAGCTTTATTAGGTAGCACAGCAAGCCTGGGGAAACAAAGCATACACACAAATACCTTCTGTGGCAATAGAGAGAGACAGAGGTTCATCCCCAAGGGGGCAAGAAACTCACTGAGATCACAAAGGAGGGAGATGTCAGAGCTGGGGTTCAAATAGAGAATTTAGATACTCTAAAAATGATCTTGGTGGAGAAGAGGTAATCAGTGCCAAATGTGGGAGGAGGCATTCCTACATAAGACCCAGGGGTGGTGAAGTTCTTGGGGTCACTTCCTGAAACTAGGCTTGAGTGAGGCTCAGCTAGAGGGAGTTTCTTTGTTGGGACTAGAAACTGGGAAAAGGTCTGAGTTGACTCTCTGAGGCAGCCAAAGAAAGGAGTAGCTCAGACTGCTATACATGGCCAGGAGTATTTTCCAGTCGGAAGTTATGAGTATTAACTGTTGACCCAGAGTCAAAAGAGTAGTGGAGTACAGCCTTGACTCTATTTGCCCATATAATTTGTGGACTTTAAGCCTACTTAGCCTAAGTGACCTCATATTGAAGTCTTATCATTATATTTATAATATTAAACAATAAAAAACTTATTATTGATTATTATCACAATTTTCTTTAATTGAAATATTTTTCTAATTAAACCAACAAAGCCTGGAATTGTAAATATATAATATATACATGTATATATGCACAAGTGGGGAAAAAATATATCATTGCTAGATTTGAAGGCAGGAGAACCTGGGCTCAAATCTCACTCTCTGTGCATCAAATGCCTCAATATACATACATACATACATACACATATATGTATTATACACATATGTATGTGTATACACAGACAAAGGAGGAGATGGAGATGGAGAGAGATTACCAGAAGAAAGAGCCTTATTCATCTGATAGAATTAGAGTTAGAGCTTTGTTCTGACTTTGAAGCAATGCCCCCGCAAAGAGTGTGAAAATGCCTACTGACACCTTATTTCAGATATTATTCATATCTGGAAAACAAGAAATGTCTTTTTCCTGGCTACTTAGTGACCTACTGATACCACATTAATGATTGGTTGAGACCTGGCTGGTGTGAATCTGAGCCATGCTCCTGAACTTGGCCTTTAAAAAGGGGCAGAGACATTGGGCTTCCTCAGTATGGTGTCAGTGGGCACCTAAAACAAATATCATACCCTAACAAAAAGATATGACCAAAATGCTAAACATAGTTTCATTGGGCAAGTTCATGTTATATATATTAGAGATATCTTAAAATTCAGAAAAAAAATCATTGTCTTTCAAACATGTCAAGTTAATTGACCTTTTATACATGTACATGTGTGTCTAGATATTTCATATATAGAGAAGCACAGAGATATTTTTACATATTTGTTAAACATATGAAAAGAGCTTTTTGTAAATGATATTGTGTTCCCTTAAAAATATGTCAGTTTTCTTATCTTTTTATAGCATATCTTTATTAACATACCACTTAGAATCTTTTAGTTAAAAGTTTTATCCAATGTCAAGTTTCTCATTACCTAAGACCTCTTCTAGTAATGATGCTATCAAAGAAAGGTTTAAGAAAGATCTAATTCAGAACCTGGGAAATAGACTCAAACTCCCCTCTCTTAGCTCCAAGTTTACTTCCAAAGCAAAAGAAGTTTCCAATATTATCATCATGAACAATAACAGACATTTGCACAGTTCTTTGCCAGGTTTTCTTTCGTGCATTTACTATTACAAATTTGGAGAGATATCTTTTCTTGAGTGTAAATTAAAATAGTATACTATGTTTTAGTGATGCTTTCCCCGCATGCTTTACATTTATGTTGCAACATTTACCTCCTATCTATATTATCCTATTTCATCTGTCTTCTGAAAAGGAAACTGTACAGATTTAATCCTTATCAAGAGTGCTCTCCAATTTCATCTTTTCTTCCCACTTCTATGAAGTTGTTACAAGAACTGGAAGACTGGCACCAGTTTCTTTCTCTCTTTATAAATTATAGTAAGAAGTAGAATTTCTTTTAGATTTGTTTCTAAAATCTATGAAAGCACAAAGCGTGTATTTAGAAACTGAAATGAAATCAGTTTCTGTCTGGATTAAGAAATATTTCAATTGTAACAGAAAATGTAGGAGCTGTTTTCATTTAATACTCTTTGCCCATTCTTGGAATTTTTGTATTGTGTTTAATCATTTTGAGGCATTTTCTTTTCTGTTTTACTCAGTGTAAGGTGATATTCATTCTGTGCTTAGACTGTCTGTAGCTTAATGAAGTAAACTATTAATATTTGAAATCAATTGTTTAAAATATATGACATGAAATTGACTTTATTTTTAAAGAAAATGTCATTTTGATAAAAATGGAAATAAAAAGGGTAAGATTTTCATAGCATAGAAAAAAACTATATTCAAAACCTGAGACATGACTACTATGCTAACAAAGTTTACATGTCTCTTTGTATATAATTAATTGTGATAAGCTCTTGATTCTGTTCATAATAGTATGAACCAATTATTTATTAGACCAATAGATTTTCTGTTGAATGGTTGAAGTCAAATTAATGTCTAAGTTTATTAGTAATTTCTTTGGATGTCTGAAGTTTTTAAAAAGACTTATTGAGTTGTGTATATTTTCTCGAATTCCTTATATCTTTTACTTTATTGTTCTGAATAGTATTTTAATGTTATTTCAGATGCGGCAAGAGTTGGACAAAAGTATAGCTAGAGAACTGGGTGAAGGTATGTCCAAAGTGTTCAAAAATAAAATATTATAATTTGATGCTATACCTATGTGCTGAAAAATTCCCACACAGGTACTATTTCAGTGTCACCTCATCACTTTGAAGTAACCATGGGTTCTTCTATGCCAGTGAAGTGCAAGATTTAGCAGGTTATTTCTAATAAGCTAGAAGGATAGCACAAGCCCAGAAATACACTTTGTCTGTTTCCAGAAGACAAGCCTGGCCACTTAGAGAGATGTCTTTGGCCACAGCATGCCATGAAAAAGAAACTCAGTCCTGTGTAGCTCCTTCTGATCTTTAGATATGATGCTAGTCAACCACTTTGGGGGGATGCAATCAAGAAGATTGCTCTTCAAAAATTGTTTGGAAAAAAAAAAGAATTGTTTGGATTAGAGAACCGTTGAAGTCATGTCCAGGTCTGAGATTCTAGTATTTTGTTTAATTCTGTGATTCCACGGGGATTTCAAGAGAGTGATGGGAAAGCAGGCAAAAGATACTAAGAATCCCACAATTCAAAAATAATCTACAAATATCAGTTTAACTATTAGAATCTTAATTTACAGTCTTTGTCCAGTGACCAACTAAGCAATTTCATACTGACACCCTTGCTATCAATTTAACCAGAAAATAGAAAGAAGTTGCAGCTAACTAGAAGTGTGATTCTCACATTTTCCTTAAATAGGCAAATAAAATAATTGGCATGTCTGGTTTCATTGTAAGCCCAAAGGCAATAGCAAACATAATTAAATAGGAAACAGAGCTCAACATGAGCATAAGCAAACAGACCACCACGAACATAATGATAATTGCAGCTTATATACTGACATCTACTGCAGAGGATGAAAAAAAAATATGTGAACAATTTTATGAGTTGCTCCAAAGTCAACATACTTTTTAAGTGTAATTATAGTGATTGACCTTTATATAGCACTTCAAACTTTTATTTTGCATACAATATCTGATTTGAGCTTCAAAACAACCCTCTATGGCAGGTGACTTCTAGGAAAACTTGAGTTCAAGTCCTCCCTATGATACACACAGCCCATGAGACCATAGACCAAAGGGCTCAGGAACCTCTAAGACTAAGTTGGACCAGTGACCGTTTTCATGATTCTTAAACCCTGGTTTCCTTAACATGATGAATCATGAGTCCCAAAAAAATTTTAAAAATTACAGACATGCATATGTGTATGTGTTTGTGTATATAATGTAAATTGTTTTTCCTTCTTCCTTTTTCCCCCAGCTGGATTTACCGATGAATCTCCCAAAATGCCAAATCTGAATGAAGATCCAGTTTCCCTAGAAACTCAAGAATACTTAAAGGTTTTTAAGAAAAAATATTAGCTTTAAAAGAAGAAATAATGTTAATTTTGAAATAAACTATATTATTTAATAATTTTCCATTAAATATATAAATGAGAAACAAATCTATTAGAGAATGTGTTGTCATAAGTTTTAAACTTGTTTTAAGTTACAGTACACTTAAACTTTTTTTTGTTTTTAAACTTTAAATGAATCAGATACTTCATTTGTTTAGCAAGTTTTATGATAACAATGCTTTATTTTGTGAAGTCTCTAATCGCAAAACCTACGTTGATTCAAATCCTGATTTTGCTGTACATATCGTTTCTTAAGACTGCAGGGTTGAACACACTACTACTTGAGGATCAAATCTGGCTGCTGCTTATTTTTGTACTGCATACTAAGAATGATCTTTGCCTTTTTAAATAAAGCCTTAGTGTATTTATTGAAAAAAAGCATTCTTAACTCTCTAACCAAACAACACCAGGGATTGTTGGTATTTAGCCAGCTTGCCGTAGTTTACCAACTCTTGAGTTAAAACATCCATGGAAGAAATTTCTACATCAGGGAGTTCCTACGATGATGAAATCATGGGTCTGAGCCAAGTATTTGTGCAGACCTGCATTTTTTTAGCATTGACACTTCGGAAATTATTAAAGTTTAAAAAACTGCTCTTAGAATTTTGAAATGTCTACTATATATCTCTCATTCTTCCCTTTAAAGCTATCACTTCCATGTCAAGGGGTAGATAGTATGTCTCATTGTGGATTCTTTGGAATCATTGGATAGTCATAGTGTTGATCATCATTCTTACAGCTTTCAAAGTTGAAGGGGAGCAGATTATTGATATTTTTTAAAAAAGGTTCCTTATATTCTTTTTCTCCGTATTGAAATCACTTTCACTACTCCCTCATTTTTTCACCATCCCCTCAAAGTACATAAATAAACAAAGGAAAGTCCTCCCTTTGTAACAAATACATAGTCAAATAAAACAAAATTACACATTGCTCTTAACCTGAAAACACATGTCCTTCTGTTCCTGTAATTCATTAGCTTTCTGACAAGATGGAGTGAGAAAGCTTTATCATCCAGGCATCTTTCTAGTACACCATGATGCCTCGTCAACAGTAAAAAGAACCCTGTCTCTGAAGTCATAGAAATCCTGCCTCTGACACTTACTACTTGTGTGACCTTAGGCAAGTCATAACCTCCTTGGGCCTCAGTTTCCGTATCTATAATATGAGGATTTGGACTAAAATTCCTCTGCAATCCCTTCCAACTCTAGATCTGTGATCCAATGGGGAAAAAAGAAATATGTATAGTTAGCTCCAGGGGGGTAAGTGTATTTGTCCTTGTCATCTATCTTTCTCACCTAGTGTTGTTCAGTAGTGTCCAACTCTTCTTGACCCTGTGGACCATAATGTCCATTGAATTTTCTAAGTGGTATCAGTATTTCCTTCCCCAGTAGATTAAGGCAGACAGAGGTTAAGTGTTTTGCCCAAGATCATACAGCCAGTAAGTGTCTGAGGCTGGATTTGGACTCAGGTCTTCCGGACTCCAGGCCCATCTAGCTGCCCTAACAGTACGTTCTTAATAGCTGCTTATTGACCTGAATTAAAAAGATGGACAGGTTCACTAATTATTGATGGCTAACTGCTGAATCAGTTGGGATTTTTATTTATATTAAGATGAGGAGGAACTTACTTTCAGACACTTTTTTCAATTTTGTGTTTGCTGGAGAAGCCTGTACTAATACCGAGGAGTGCCTGCTGCTAATTGCTAACCTCTTAGTGCATTAACCGAGGCTAGGGAGGAAAGAGAGGATGCAGCTAAATTGGATTAAAAGTAGGGTTTCAAGGAACCCATTCACAACTAAAAGGCATGGGAAACTGGCTCATATTGGTACCCAGAAAGTATAGTCAAAGAACAGGTTCTCCTCTACAGAGTATTTGCTGCATTTATCTTTTTGTTATTGGCACTCATCAATTACATGTACTATAAATACAGGCTGATCCCTCCACTAAGAAAGAAGCTCAAGAGGAAGACAGGGGGCACCTCTACCTACATTTTAGCTTATTAGAGAAGGCTTCATAGACAGCACAGAAGATAATCCAAGATGGAATACAAAAAGAAAAAAATCCTGAGGAGTCAGAGGAAAGTTGATAGTACAGTCACAGAAATTGGTGATAGGAAAGCCTACCAGAAAGAAAGGAGGCAACTCTGATGCTGGAGCTATACAACATGCATACCATAAATATGAAAATAGTAACATCCCATTTTCCACAACATACTAAAGATCAGAGGTGGAGGGAGCATCCCACTGCCATAAAAAAGTGTCTCCGACAGAGAAATTCTTTAAGACGAAACCTTAGTTTGACACTACCTATTCCTCCCTTGTTCTGTGATTCATTCACCTACTTAAGTCTGTGTTTACCTCCACCTTTGGACCATTGTTATAGAAGCATTTTTGACTGTCCTAGCTCTAGAATTTGGTTACTTTCAGAACTCTGATTTGACCTGGACTACTACTTGGAATGTCTTGTCTTCCATCCATGTGGAGGGTTCTCCCTCAGAGCTTGTTAATTGTCCTTTTCACAGACCTCAATGGGCCTCATTGCCTTTCTAGGGCAAAGACCTGAAAACAATTGTAAACATCAGATTTTTCCATGGATACAACTAGGTGCTCCTCCCATTACTAGTATTACTTCTGGTGGATTTGTTATTCTTTCAGTGTGCCGTGAGAGGATAATAGGCAGACAAAAATGACTATGGTGATGCTTTCCATTGCAGTCTCACTTACAATCTTTCACCTCTTTTGTCCCCCCCCTCAAAAAAACTACCACCGCAACGACATGACCAGCTGATTGTCTAGAAGAAGCTGGGTTCACGGTTTCTTTGTTTTTTCTCCCTGCTCTGGAAATTAATAAAAAATGAATCAATTTTCCTTTGTTAATCTCAAAGCCACACTAGGAGGAAGTAGCCTGGTCTATATATTAACAGTTATGAAATCTTTCTCTCTCTTTCCCCTCTCCTTCTCCCTCTCTTATCCTTCATCCTTTTCCCTCCTTTCACCCACTTCTAGCCCCAGATATTTTCCCCATTGTCTTTTCTCTGATGCATTTGAGCAATGCAATGCATAGAATAAAAATGCAATAGTTGATCATATTTATCTTAGAAAATCAGCCTTATGAAGAAGAGGGAAACAGAAAGTAAACTCTTAAGAAACATGGAGAGAGAATAATTTTATTACCTTAAAAAGAGAATAGAAATAAGTTTGTCAACTTAGCATAACATTTTTATTTGACTCCATTTTGTGATAGAATTGTATTAAGTTGTTTTCCTATCAATTTAATAAACAATTGTGTGGTATGGTCATCG
Organism: Vombatus ursinus; assembly: GCF_900497805.2. NCBI lineage: Eukaryota > Metazoa > Chordata > Mammalia > Diprotodontia > Vombatidae > Vombatus > Vombatus ursinus. The sequence goes on along the minus strand of NW_020944223.1, from coordinate 6,464 downwards.
TGGGTGTGCTTGCAGACAACTGATAAGTATATGTAGACCCTCTGATAGGACACATCACCAATGGTAAGATTTTATAAACAACTTTACCAGCAGCTTATGTAATGAACTACCAATCAAATTAGTGGTAAACAAATTAGGACCACTCCTAACCAGAACTACAAGAAAGCACTGGAAAACCTGCTCCTTGGTTGTGACCAGGACAGGTTCTCTGCTGGTAAAATGAATGTATACAACTCGTGTTTGCTTGAGGGCAGTCCTAACTGACAGACTTGCAGAAGATCACCTTGGAGGGAGACTAACTAAGAAGAGAGGTAATCTTGTTGTGAGCATTACTATGAAAGACACTTGCTAGAAACTCTTAAGATGGTTAGTGGTCTGCTCCTAGAGAGGGATGATGAGTTAATGCAATATTATCATCACAGGATCATAGATTTAGAGCTGGGAGGGACCTTAGAGGTTCTCAAGTCCAAGTTCATCATTTCATAGATGAGGACACTGAGGATTAGAGAGGTAAAGGCCATACAGCTAGTATGTGTCTGGGGTGGGATTTCAGCACAATATCCACTAGAAAATTCTGCCTCTCAGCCACAGCAACTCAGAGACCAGTTACCCAGTCAGAGAGGGTCTTCATAACTTTGTCAATGAAAATAGCAAATTGCCTTGAAGCATAACTAATCATAAGAATAAAAATGTTTTAAATTACCATTAATTGAGGATGAATAAGGCAAGAAATAGAGCAGTATAAAAAAAGTAGTGGAGAGAAAACAAAGTCTTGAAAGAACTTATTCTGGTACTAAATGTTAGAAAAAGATTTTAACAACCTACCTTGGAGGCAAGATCAGAGAATAATGAGGACCATGTTTCAGGATTGATGGAATGATGGGGATAACAAGGGATACCTGTGAGAAAGCCATACAACTCAAATCTTCCTTTTGTTTTCTCATTGAAGAATGATGAACTTGAAACTAAGGATGAGGGGCTAAAAATTGTCGGCAGGGAGTGGATACTGGAAATAAAAGGAGACAGGATCCCACTATTCTGATAGGAGTGTATAATGTGCTCCATTGTTTAGCCACTATCATGTGTCTCTGAAAGATCTTGGAGAATAGGACAAGGTGCCATAGGACTGGAAAAGGGAACATTTACCAAGTTTCTAAAAAGAGTGTAGTTTCTGCAAAGCCTACGCTAGTGACTTCACATTCAAAGTCATTGACTTTCTTTCCCCAAAAGGACCAAAATGACATTGCTGTGTTAGAGTTAAGTTATAGTGTGTCTGACTATGGCTGATCAGACCAGTATAAGCTCAGAATGCTCTACCACAGGTCAGGCACAAATAGTCCATGTGAACATTTGGGATGGATTCTCTAAATTTGTGCATCTTGAGTTTCTTTTGAGCTACTTCCATTTTGCTTTGCTCATATTGCACAGCACCTTCTTTGATAAGGTCATGCCATGTTGGGTGGTCCTGTGCCAGTGTCTCCCATGTCACACAATCAATTCCAAAATTCTTAAGAGAGACCTTGAGAGTGTCCTTTTATTGCTTCTTCTGACCACCATGTGAGCACTTGCCCTGTGTTTTCCATAAAATAGTCTTTTGGCAAGTATAAGTTTGGCATCGAACAATGTGGCCAGACCATTGCAGTTGCACTCTCTATGGTAAAGTTGGAATGCTTGGCAGTTTAGTTCAAGAAAGGACCTCACTGTCTGTTGTCTTATCCTGCCAGGTGACCTTCAGAAACTCCCTAAGACAATTTAAATGGAAATGACTCAGTTTCCTGGCATGGTGTAGATATACTGTCCCAAGTTTCACAAGCATACAACAACGAGGTCAATACAACAACTCTGTAGGCCTTCAGTTTGGTAGGCAATCTTCTCTTCTCTCCCACACTTTTCTTCAGAGCCTCTGAAACACTGAAACACTGAGCTAACTCTGGCAACTCTTGTGTCAACCTCATTATTGATGTGTACATCCCTAGAAAGTATACTGCCAAGGTAAATGAACTTATCCACACCATTCAGAGCTTCTGTTTGCTGTCACCTATGGTTCCAAGTATGGATAGTGTGGTGGTGGCTGATGGAGCACCTCTATTTTCTTGGTGTTAATTTTTAGGACAAATTTAGCACAACCAACCGAGAATTGATACATACTCTGTTGCATCTCTGTTTCAGAGACTGCATTGAGTGCACAATCATCTACAAACCAAAAGTCATGCACCAATACTCTCTCCACTTGGCTTGTAGTATTTTCAAGTTGAAGAATTTACCATCAGTGTGAAAACTGACCTTGATGCCGTGTTCTTCCTCATTGAAAGTTGATTGACAAGATGGCTGAAAAGATCATGCTAAAAAGCATGGGAGGAAGCACACAGCCTTGTTTTACTTCATTGGTTACTGGGAAAGTGGGATAGCATTGTCCATTATCCAGAACCTGGGCAAGCATGCCATTGTGAAATTGAAGTACAACATTAATTTATGGAATAAAACAAGCATTTCCATCACACAGTATAATAAAAAAAGATGATTGTACATGAAACTGCATATCTACCATGGACAACTTGCTATTCCTTTCAAATATAAAATAAAATTATCGTGTAAAAAAAAAAAGAAAAAATGACACCCATTTCCACTTAGCTCAATTATACTTTCTCGTTACAGGGTCAGTTTAAGTCTCACCAACTCCATGAAGCCTCATCTCCAGCCCACTAACCTCTCCCACCACTTGACCATTGGCAAGGTCATCCACTGCATCTAGAGCACTCTAGTCATCATTTGTCTTGACACTGGGCCTTGATGACTCTGGAAGAGAGAGTGAGACTGATAACTTTATGAAACTGTGCCTCACTTAAATCCAGTTCATGTGCATCATCATCCTGTGTTGTCAGGGTGTCTTTGAAAATGAAGGATGAACAATTGATTGCTGTCTGTAATCATAATTTGATGCTGTTGCCATACATGATTAATTCAGAGATATAGGAGTGGAAATAAAATGGTCCTGTTGTGAGCTAGGGAAGTGGCACAACACTAGCTGGGATTGTTGCAAGCAAGGAAATTGGGGGCAGACCTGGGACAGCTGGAATTAGCATTGCTTCCAGGTGGATTTCTCTGTGGGACTTCTGGAAAAAATGAGCATAAAATCAATCTTTGAGACTTTGGCTGGGACCTTCAGAGACCCCAGGAAACCTTTTGTTGACTGATTTACCAACCTTCTTGCCCTTGATTTTTATTTGTTTTTATCCTTTGGACTGATTTTAAATTGCCTAGAGAGTTGCTTCTCTGCCTGAAAGTGATGGAATATTTTAGTGAAAAGACTGCTTAAACTCTCCAGCTTTGAGTAATAAATACATTGTACCATATGCAGGATAGTGATCCTGACATCACATGACAGGAGCAAAGAATAACCAAAGAACAATTCTTTGTTCTCCTGGAATCCATGCTATGTCAAGAGATTCATGTTGGATGGACCTCCTGGGGGGGGATTTATAGTAAGACATGGATAAGATTTGAGAGGGAAGGCAGAGATAGGTTACTATCTGCATCATAAAGGGAGTACTCAAATCAATCAATAAACTCTTATTAAAGATCTATCAAGTTTGACTCGCTAGAAATCACATCTATAAAAATCACATATCCATCTGTAACTTTTGGCTCAGGAATACCCAAAGGACTCTAGCTTCATATGATACAGGTCTAATATAAGGGACATGATCCCAAAGGATCAGTTTCTCTCTTTGGCTTTTTGCCCTGCACTAAACATAATTGAGGAATTTTTTTCAAAATAAAGTTTAGAGACAGGTTGTAAATGTTTAGGTTTCCCCAAATGTGAGTAACAGGGACCCTAACTCCCACATATTTTCAGTGTACATGAATAATTGGTAGGGGACAGCCCATAGAAAATGCATAAACATTATAAGAGCCCATTAACCAGTATGGAAATATAAAGTACTCAAATGACCTATGAACTCCCACAGAACTTGAGGATGCTCTCAAGGTAACATTTCATTATTCTGATGAATCCTTCTTTCCTGAGTCCTACACAGTCTCCCCAAGTCCTCCTTCCTCATCAGACCTGCACAGGTCTTCGGAAGTTTGAAATTTCAAACTTAAGAACTCTTGTTTCAAATGAAACAACTACCAAAACTGGTGCTGCCTGGGAAATCTCCCTTCTCTGGCAACAATGTTAGGTCAGTTGCTCACTTAATTCAAAATCTCCTCTCTCCTAGATAGCAGTTTGGGTCTCAGGAACAGCTTCAGCTCCCCTCTCAGGTCTTATGCAAGCAAACATCCATCCCTGCTATGAGCTTCTGTTAAAGTTGCCATTACTGCTCTTTGAGGGGGAAGCAAAGAGGGAGACATTCAGAACACATCAGTCCTTAGACTTTTTGGTATCAAGACTTTTTTATACCCTTAAAATTCAGACCTCTCCAGAAACCTTTGTTAATGTGGGTTGAGAGCTATTTCTATTTAACATATTAGAAATTAAAACTGTATCATTATTCAAATAGTTGTGATCTCTTGACCTGAAAGGCTCTCAGGGACACCCAGCAGAGAACTGCTGCTCTAACACAAGACCATAAATCATGAAATAGATCATAAAATAAATGACTCTGTGCCAGGTATTGTATACTATAATAAAAGGCAATATCAAAAACTTTCCTGATTGAGTACTCCTACATGTTGCATTCTAGGCAACCATCCCTCTTGTCCACCCCTACTCCCAGCTCTCATTTCTATTTAAACATCATTTAGTCCACGGAAGTTCCATAGCAGATTTGGCCAAAGTCCTATTAGCTTGTAAAGCTAATTGACACATCAAATTGCTCCAACTTCAAAGGCTTGTAGTTAATTAAAATATTTAAGATGGCGTCACTTCGGTTAGAAAATCTGAGATTTCTCATCTTAATAGTTAATTGCCAACATACCTATATTATAGTTTTAAGAAAAATATTCCAGAAAAATAGTTTTACCTGAAGTGAATATAATTTGAGTTTAGTTTGTTTCTCCTTTTTCAACCTTGAGTCACAAAGCACAGAGGTGGATTTCAGGCCTTCTATAGCTGCAAAACTAGAGTTTATTTTAGAAGAGTTCATTGAAGAGGCTGCACCATACGCCCACCATTTTACATAGATAAATGCATCTTGTTCCTCCCCTTGTCCTCTCCCTCTTCTCCCTCAAGTATACACCAAATTAAGAATCTAATTTGTACCTGGTTATTTGTTAACCTTGATAGTATATTACATGCATCCAGGACACAGAGGTTTCACTTGGTAACTATACATGCAAAACGTTAAGAAGTTAGTTGACTTAGCACTTTCAGGTATAAATACGCTTGACATGATTTCATTTGAACCTCACAACAACCCTGTGAAGATGATCTAAGTTATTATTCCCATTTTACAGATGCGCTAAGTGAGAAGCTTCAGTTTTCCTAATTCCAAGGGATTCTAGATCAGTCACTGGTTGAATAGGAAGGTGAGAATGGAGTGTGGCATGGTGGGGTGGGGTTTCATGGTGCTTTTGGATTAGCATGCAAAAACTGACTATCCTTAAGAATAAGGTTGCCACAAACTTTATACTTGAACATAGGTGCACATTATCACAATTTTGGAAACAGAGGTCTTCCCAGTAGCTTAGGTTATGTGAGGCAAAATTATGAAATTCCATAGATTAAATGGAAAACAAAGTCAACTATTACTATTAGCTTCCTTTAAGTCCCAACTCAAGTCCCTCCTTTTATGGAAAGTCTTTCCTGAGTCCTCTTAATTCCTTAATTGTTGCTGCTACTGCCTGGGAAATATGGCCAGAATGAACCTGATGGAGTGCTTGGATGCCAGACCTAAGACCACAACTCTGGCAGTAACCCATGAGTTGGCCCCAATGAAGCAAACTATCTCTCTCTTTTATAAGAACCTCTATAGAATTTTCCTGATATAAACAGGACTATCCCATACTGGCTTCCTCCTTTAAAATATACATTCCAGATGTCAAGATATATGTCCACTCCTGTGGTTATCATGTCTAACAAGATGTTGACTGGTAACAGACAGGATGGGGACCTGACCATTAGTTGACTTAGTGCTGCTGCAGTCCTAAAAGCACACCCCTCAGTGGCCCCACCCCCACCCTTTGTGGGCTTGTCATATTGAATTCTGGGCAAAATGTCTGTGGATTAAGTACAAAAATTGCATGTTCCTTTAAGAACTGACTACTCTCTAACAACTCCCTAATCCTGCCCCAGACCACCTAATTAGCATATTTGGCACACCATTTACTAAACTTTTTCTGCATAAATTTTAGCATCACACCTATTAGGTTGGGAGTTCCCTTAGGAGCTCCATTGGCTTTATAAGAAATTGGAGGTATTAGAATAGGCAAAGAAGAAACAAAGCTATTAGTCGTTGAAGATGACATGACAATATACTTAGAGAATTCACATGCAACAAAATTCAGATTTAAAAAATTGCTTT
>NW_020944222.1:53166-154904 GCF_900497805.2 Vombatus ursinus | reverse complement strand
AATTTCTTCAATTTCTTTTTCTTCTCTTATTGTGATAACTAACATTTTTAGTATAACATTGAATAACAGTGGTGATAATGGGCATCCTTCCTTCACTCCAGAATCTTACTGGGAAGGTTTCTGGCTTATCTTTATTACAGATAATGCTTGCTGATGGTTTTAGATAGATACTGTTTATCATTTTAAGGAATGCTTCATTTATTCCTGTGCTCCTTAGTGTTTTTAATTGGAATAGGTGTTGTATTTTGTCCAAAGGTTTTTTAGCATCTATGGAGATGTGATTTCTGTTGGTTTTGTTATTGATATGGTCAATTACACTGATAGTTTTCCTTATATTGAACCACCCCTGCATTCCTGGTATAGATCCCACCTTGTCATAGTGTATGATCATTGTGATATATTGCTGTAATCTCTTTGCTAGTATTTTATTTAAATTTTTTGCATCAATATTCATTAAGGAAATTGTTCTATAGTTTTCTTTTTCTATTTTTACTCTCCCTGGCTTAGGTATCAAAGCCATATTTGTGTCACAAAAGGAGTTTTTAGGACTCCTTTACCTACATTTTCAAATCGTTGATATAGTATTGGGATTAATTTTTTCTTAAATGTTTAGTAGAATTCACTTGTGAATCCATATGGTCCAGGGGATTTTTTCTTAGGGAGCTCATTGATGGCTCATTAAATTTCTTTTTCTGTTTTCCCTCCTTTATTTATTTATTTATTTATTTATTTTTGACATTTGCTTTTATAAGATTTTGAGTTCTACATTTCCCCCCTCCCCCTACTCCCTCCTCCTCAAGGTGGCAAACAATCTGATATAGGCTATACATGTATGATCATAAAAAACATATTTCCACATTAGTCAGGTTGTGAAAGAAGAATCAGAACAAAAGGGAAAAACCATGAGAAAGAAAAAATAAAACAATGAGGAAATAGTATGCTTCCATCTGCATTCAGACTCCATAGTTCTTTCTCTGGATGTGGACAGCATTTCCCATCATGAGTCTTTTGGAATTCTCTTAGATCAGGGGTGGGGAACTTGTCATCTGGAGGCCGCATGTGACCTCAGGTTCCCCACCCCTATCTTAGATCATTGGATTGCTGAGAAGAGATAAGCCTATCAAAATTGGTCATTGAACAAGGTTGCTGTTACTGTGTACAATGTTCTTCTGGTTCTGCTCACTTCATTCAGCATCAGTTCATGCAAGTCTTTTCAGGTTTGCCTGAAGTACGCTTGCTCATCATTTCTTATGGAACAATAGTATTACATTACATTCATATACACAACCTGTTCAGCCATTCCCCAATTGTTGGGCATCCCCTCAATTTCCATGAATTTCTTTTTCTAAGATAGGGTTATTTAAGTATTCCATTTCCTCTTCTGTTAATCTGGGCAGTCTATATTTTTCTAAATATTCACCCATTTCACTTGTCAGTTTTTTGTTAGTTTTACTGGCATATAATTAGGCAAAATAACTCTTAATAATTGCTTTAATTTCCTCTTCATTGGTGGTAAATTTACCCTTTTCATTTTTGATAGTGGTAATTTGGTTTTATTCTTTTTTTAAAAAAAATTAATTAACCAATGGTTTATTTTATTTTTTTTTATAAAACCAGTTCCTAGTTTTATTTATTAATTCAATGATTTTCTTACTTCCAATTTTATTAATCTGTCCTTTGATTTTTTAGAATTTCTACTTTGGCATTTAATTGAGGATTTTTAATTTGTTTCTTTTCTAGTTTTTTTATTTTTAGTTGCACGCCCAATTCATTGATCTGATGTTTCTCTTTTTAAAAATTTCCTCTAGGGGCAGCTAGGTGGAACTGTGAATAGAACTGTGGTCTTGCAGTCAGGAGGACGTGAGTTCAAATCCAGCCTCAGAACTAGCTGTGTGACCCCAGGCAAGTCACTTAACCCCAATTGCCTCACCAAAAAGCAAAAAAAAAGTTCCTCTAAGTACTGTTTTGTTTGTATTCCATATATTTTGGAATGTTGTCTCATCGTTGTCATTCTTCTTAATGAAATTATTGACTGTTTTTATGATTTGATTTTTTGACCCTAATCCTAATTCTTTAGGATTAGATTATTGAGTTTCCAAGGAACTTTTAATCTATGATTCCACTTCCCTTTGTTAAATGTAATTTTTTGACATTATGGTCTAAAAAGGATGCATTTAATGTTTCTGCTTTTCTGCATTTGGTTGTGAGATTTTTATGCCCTAAAACATGATTAATTTTTGTGAAGGTGCCATGTACAGTTGAGAAAAAAGTACACTCCTTTCTATTCCCAGTGAAGGAAGGGGTAGAGTGATTAGAGGTCATGATCTGTGGTGGTCAGGAGTTGTAAGGACATGGGAGATGGAGGAATACAAGTTTGAGCATAAGCCATGGAGTTTCAGGGTTGAGGATTAAGAGCACAGAGGATTTTTGAGGGATGATGAGGCAATCTTAGTATTTAAGCCAAGAAGGGCTATAGCTACAGGGCATAGGGATTAAGGAAGTGAATGAATTGGGAAGGTAGAGCATTGAAGGAGATAGTACCATGTGCATGGATGTCTCTAAGTATAACTCTGAGTTGTAGTAGATAGGCAGACTGAGTGATGGATGGAATGGTCCTTTAGAACTAATGCTTTAAAATCACTTTCCATTCTCCATCAGAGTTTGTCTTCCATTTGAAATAAACAACTTAAAAATTATGGTTTTCCAGTGTCCTATGGACTCTATCTATCTATCCCATACATATGTGGATATATATATACACATACATACATACTATATATATATACATATATAAAATGGTAAACAAGAAAATTTCCTCACTGAGTGCATCTGTAAGAGAGAAAAGGATGGAGGGAAAGAAAGAAAAGGAGGAGTGAAGGAAATGTGGGGAAATAAGGACTTGAAGGGAGAATGGTGAAGTGAGGAAGAAGTAGGAGAATGGAGGAGAAAAAGAGAGGGAGGGGAGAGGAAAAAGAAGACAAAAAGGGAAAGGGTAGAAAAGGGAGAGAGATAGATTTCCAAATAGAGGAAAAAACATAGAGAGAGGAAGGGAGAGCATGGAGGTGAGGCAAAGGTCAGGAGAGCAAGAGGGAGAGAGAAAGAGAGGAGAAAGAGAAATCATCAGGGAAACCATTGAAGTAAGCCTACATTATGGTTGCCTTATTTACCACTTTTCTGTTTTGTCACATATTCAGACTGCCCGGGGATAAGGAATGAGTTGAAAAGGCGAGGATTTAAGAGAAATTGATTTAAGTCATGAATCTCCTACTAATTCACTATATGATTTTAGAATAGGACTTTCCCATGTTGGGGTTTCAGAAGTTATATCTGTAGAATGAAAAAATTGGACTAGATAGTTTCCCATATTGCTTGTAATTCTTCCAATTCACTAATCTACTCCATTTCTGATCCTCATCATCTTAGGGAACCTGGGAAAGTAGCAACATCTATAAACTTCTACTTTCTCACTTGGCAAATGAGGACATTGGACTAGATGGCCCCTTTGGTAATTCCACATTTAAATCCGTGATATCATAATGAAAGTTCCATTTGATACCTTGTTTCTTAGTTACCTCCCATTTATTGAATTTTATAAAATTAAAATTTTTGAAAATGTCAAATTATTAATGCACAGTATTTTGGCAAAACAAACACTGCCTAAGAAAAATTGAAGTTCCCAAACTTTTTCCTTCTACCAAAGTGGTAGATTAGGTGGGAAATTGAGGCCACAGCATACATGAGTCCTGAAAGGGACTAATATAATCATATTAGAGAAAACTGCATAGTTGAAATGGTTATGTGAATTTAGGGCATGGTTGCAAAGAGAGGTCATAGCAAGAATGATGGACTGGTAAGGGAGGGGTGAAGTGATTCCAGTTTTTGAGTGACTCTCTGAGGACCTCTGTTGCCATAACTACTTTGAGGATTAGGGAAGTAGACATTGACCAGTAATTAGAATAGAGTGGCATATAGACTGAGATTCTAAAGATGCTGAAATTCTTGATAGAGTAATCTTTGAGAAATTTCAGCATCATTAATTTCAATTCAAAAGCTATTATTGAGTACCTGCTGTGTGCCAAGCAGCATGCTAGGTCCTAGGGTTATAAAAACAAAAATTAAACATTCCCTGCCCTCAAAGAAGTTTATGTCCTACTGGGATAAAACATTATTATGCAAATAAATAAATGCAAAATATTTTCAAATTAATGAAGGGAAAAGAGGAAAGACCTCTTGTAAGAGGTAGCATTTGATCTTACCTTTACATGGATCTAGGAATTCCAAAAAATGGAAATAAAGAGGAGAACCTTCCAGGAATGGGATATAATTACTCGTACAACAGCATGGAGGTGGGAGGTAGATGGATGGGTATGTGTAAGGAACATCAAGTAAGCCATCTTGCTGGAAAGGACCATGAGAAGGATGAATGTGCAATCAGGATCAACAAAGTTCCACGAGACTGGTTCATAAAGCAATGGCTCACTTGCAGAGCAGGCCCATCACTACTTGCCCATCACTTTGGCCAACAGGGGGGGATGCACTAATAGGTCCATCTTTAGCACTGGAAGTTTTGTAGAGGTATTCAGTTAGGCATAACAGTCCAGGGAGCGCTTCTCCTTCTATTGATGTGGTCCTGGCTGTCAAAATATAGTTTGGGTGAATTACTCTTTGAGTGAATTAGTCTTTTTACCTAAGTTGGATCACAATCAGTCATAAGGTCCTGTATCTAGATCTTAGAGGGATCTTGTTGGCCATCTAATCCAGTCCTCTCACTTTACAGATAAAGGAAACTGTAGCCTTTTAGCTTCCCTGTCTTAGTTATCTCATTCATGAAACAACAAAACACAATACTAAGTATTGAAACCTACTACGTTAATGAGTTGTCGTAAAGGCTAAATGAAGAAGCTTTTGGAAAGTCAGAAAAATGGATACAATTGCAAAGGGAGGAAGATAAGAAGAAGAAAGAGAAGGCAAAAATGGCAACAAAAGAAAGGAAGATTTTAAAAAAAGGAAAATAGAAAGATAGAGTTCCCTCTAGCTATGTCTCTGAGTTAGCATTGAATGTCAAGGGAAAAGTTAGAGATTGTATAAAAATACTATCGAACACAATGCCAGCATAATTTGGACAAATTATGGACAGTCAGTCAACAAGCATTTATTAAGTGCCTACAACAGGATAGGCACTGTGCTAATTGTGTGGTTTACAAGGAAAGGCAAAAAAAAAAAAATGCCCTGCCTCTGCATTCCTAAACTACAAGTTGATAATCAAAAACAAAATAGCCTGAGTACAAATTTTAGTATACACTCTAAAATACTGGAAGGCACTTAACGTTTTAGGTATGTCATAGGATAGAATTCAGTTTATTCTCATGAAATTACTATTGTCTGAATCCTGATTTACAGGTCTTTGAAGCTATATACAAATGACTGTTACACTTTAACATAACAAAATCTTATTTCTATTTGCTTTCCCATCTATTTAATAAACACTCTAATTTTAAGTTGAAACTTAGTGTAAGACTCTTCAGTATGAGGTCATTTCTAAAGATTTCTATGAAGATTCAGAGCATCACACCCAGACTTCTTGTGGCAAATAAGGGGCACTTGCTTCTAAAGAGGATTTAGGTCGGACAACTGTCCTTCTAATAGAGTTTGAATACATTTTTCTAATAAAGTAATGTTTTGAACAGATCTGATCATTGAACACAACACAAAGTGACCCAGTTTATGTGTTTCAACAAGACATAGAACCTCTTTTGTGTGTGTGTGTGTGTGTGTGTGTGTGTGAGTCAGGGTTAAGTGACTTGCCCAGGGTCACACAGCTATTAAGTGTCAAGTATCTGAGGCCAGATTTGAACTAAAATCCTCCTGACTCCAAGGCCAGAGCTCTATCTACTGTGCCCCCTAGCTACCCCAAATTTCCTCTTTTTTTTTTTTTTTTAATGAGGCAATCGAGGTTCAGTGACTTGCCCAGAGCTGGTGAATATTTTGTGTCTAAGGCCGCATTTGAACTCAGGTCCTCCTGACTCCAGGGCCAGTGCTGTATCTACTGCACCACCTAGCTGCTCCTAATATAGAAGCTCAGAACACAGAGACTGGCAAGGACCTTACAATGAATAATTATCAGAATGGAAGACACCAGAAAAAAAAAAAAAAAACAAGACTGTCAGAGCCATGGGGGAAACAGAATGTAGAACATAACATGTCAGAACTGGCTATGGACTTTAGAAATTGTCTAATACAACCTGCACATTTTATAGGCAAGGAAAATAGGCCCAAAGAAATTAGTTAGTTCCTTGGTCCTTTTTTTCTGGTAGTAGGTAGATATGGAGAAGAGAGGGAACCACTTTTTGGCCATAATATCTCATTTATTCCAAATCTAAGAGACCGAAACAGGAATCGGATGGTGTAGGAGGACATGTAAGTCTGTACATTTGTTATTTCCCTAAAGAAGGGATATTCTGGGAGATAACTTGACTCTGAAACTTTCCTAGCTTTACCTCTTTCTCAATCCCTTGAATTTCAGATTATTATTGTGTATAATCGTCTTCGGCAATCATTAGCCTTTCATCTGGTTAACATTATAATGAGTACTATTCATTAAAGAACATTCTGGGAATCCTACATCTGGAAATCATCTGCTTGTCACTTGCAAATAGTAGAGGGTATCTGGGAATTACCAGGCCAGACCTCCCTCTGAAATGAATCATTAGAAAACTTCAAAGCATTTTTTTTTTCATAAAAAAAGAGAAACACTAGATTAGACCAACGAAGTCATGAAGCCTTTTAGGACTGAGATGTAAACACAAAACACAATTGATTTCTTCACTTTTTGAAAGGCATTTTTTTAAAAAAAAATGAGATTTGGTCTTTTTTTTGTTATTAACATTCCGAGAAATCCTTTCCTGTTCCCAGACTTAAACCCTTTTTATCTAAAATTCTGAATATTCTCATGCTGGTGGTAATGATAACTTACAACCATATTGCACTTCGTAGTTTTCAAAATGAGAGTTCATAGATTTGCAGCTATAAGGAAGAGGTCCTTCTAATTGACCTGAAGGACAATGTTCTTCCCCCTAGCCTGAAGCTGTTGCTCACATACGTTGCCGATGACCCATCATGAGGGATGTGTACTCTTTAGTTGATTTCCTAGGATCAGGGAGGAAGATAACTTCTATCTCTTCCCTGATCCTTCTTGGGATGAGTTTATGCACTAGAGTGACGGCTGATGATGCCAGAATCACATCTTGATTGTATTAAAGTATTAGATCCCAGTAAGGAAAGTGGATCTGTCACCTTGTCTTCCTTACCACTCCCCTCTTGCTAATTTAACTACCTAGCATCCACTGTATATAGGGATTTTACTTCTGTATGTCCCTGAACAAGTCATTTAATTTCATTATGCCTCAGTTTCCTCTGCTGTAAAATGTAGAGATTGGACTCTAAGGTTCTTTTTACCTCTTCGAAGTTTCCTTCTAGCTCTTCTGAGGTTCCTTTCAGCTTTTCTGTGGTCTTATAATCCTATGATTCTTTTTATTCCATGTACTTATGGTCACCACTCCAATTTAGGCTCTCAATACCTCTTGCCTTGGCTACTGTAATAACTTCTGAGTTGGGTTTCGCCTCCTTTCAGTCTTTTTTCTTTCTAATCCATTTTCCACATTGTTGCCAAATCCACAGTCTGATCATGTATTCCCTTGCTAAATAACATCTAGTGCCTCCCTATTCCCACTAGGATATAAGTTCTTAACACTTTTTTGTATCATAGACCCCTGTAGCAGTCTGGTAAAGCCTACGGATCTCTTCTCAGAATGATGTTTATAAATGCACAAAATAAAATACCTAGGATTGCCAAGGAAGCCAATTATGTTGAAATACTGTTATCAATTAGAAAAACAACCACAGAGCTCAGATTGAAAAAACCCTGCTCAAGTAGAACTTGCCTGTTTGGCATTTAGAGCCCCACCCCATCTGTCTTCACTGTGGTAGAGTGGAGAGAGCATTGGCTCTGGACTTAGCAGGAGCTGGGTTCAAATTCCCCCTCTGATACTAACTACTTCCATGATCTTGGGGAAGTAATTTAGGTTCCCTGGACTTCAATTTTCTCATCTATACAGTAAAAAGGTTGAATTAGATGAGCTCTGAGCTCCCTTCCACTTCTGTGTCTATGATCCTATTATCTTACCTTTCTAGACTTGTTGCACATTGTTAGCCTTTCATTGACTTTAAGTGGTAGCCTATTTGCAGTTCACATGTCTCATATCCCATGACCTTCCTCTTTATGTTTGCACAGGATGTCTCTCATGTTGTGTTCTATATTCTAAGGTCCCTTCCAGACCTAACATTCTCTATTCAAAGATCCTTCTAGTTCTCACATTCTATGGTTTAAGTTCTAAGTTCCTTTCTAACTCTAACATTCTATGTTCTAAAGTTCTCCCAGTTTTGACATTTTATGTTCGAAGGTCCCTTCTAACTCTGACATTCTATATGTGAAGATCCATTCTATTTCCAAAATTATTCCAATTTTGACATTTTATGTTCGATGTTCTAAGTTCCCTTTCAGACATGACATTCTGTGTTCTAAGATCCTTCCATTTCTGACGTTCTATGTTCTAACATCTTTCCAGTTTTGACAGTCTATGTTCCATATTCTAAAGTCCTTCCAGTTTTGACATTCTATGTTCTAAAGTCCTTTCATTTCAGACATTCTATATTCTAAGATCCCTTCTAGCTCAGACGGTCTGTGACTCAGTGGCATTTTACAGAGTAGGAACAAATCATAAAACACAGGTAGCTCCCTATGTTCCCAGGGCTAAAGGTGTCACTTGTATCTTGGAACAGACCCTGGTATACTCAAACCTCTCCATGGCTTTCTGTCAAATCCAACTCTTAATTGAACAAAAGCAGTTCAAACTAGAGCTTTGGATGGGATGATATGTCCTACCTAACCTGTATTATATTACCATTAGCCAAGGTGGGTAGTATGGCATAATGGGTAGAGATCTCGCTTTGGAATCAAGAAGACCTAGTTTTCAGTCCTGCCTTTGACACATACTGGTTGCATGACCCTTGGCAAGTCAATTAATCTCTGAGTGCCCCCAAATAATTCTCTAAGAATAGAAGTTATAGAACCTAGGAAGTTTCAACACTGGGAGTTCTCTAAACTGATGAGATTATAGATCTATAACAAAAAGGAAAAAAAAACCAATGTATGTACATCACTGTTGTTCATTACAGATATTTCACCCAATTAGATGCTGAATTCCATTGATTTGGGGAGGCCACTGTGGTACAGTACAAAGACCCCTGGATCTAGCGGTAGAGGACCTGGGTTTGAATTCCACCTCAGGTGCTTCACACTTATGTGACCTTGGGTAAGTCATTTAACCTCTTTGGGTCTCAGTTTCCTAATCTATAAAATGAAGGGGAGGGTGGCATAGATGTCCTCTGAGGTTTTTCCCAGCTCTAAGTCTGTAATTATGTGAACCTGTGAACAACATTTCATTGACTCTGCTGGGGAATAAGGGGGCAATAGAGGGCAGCACATTGGCCTGGGAGTCAGAAGAGCAAGGTGATGCAAAGATTGAGGCATCAGAAGAGAGGGCCTCTGTTCTCAGCCCAGTAGCCATCACTCCTGAGAACAATTAATTTATAAGAACACACAGCATTAAGGAGTTCTTTGTCTGGGGCCCAGGGGTGAGAGGCTATGAAATCCCAGAGGAATAGCTTGGCTACCTGTCACATTAAAACTAAGCTCTGGCAGAGCCTGACCAGAAAGCAGCAGCCAAACCTTTGTGAGGAGATTTTATTATCCATTGGTTGACAATTTATGAGAAAATGACACAACTAGATACCACCCACATATTTTGGGAGCAGCATCTGTGTCACTATCAGATGTGAACTGAGGAATCTCACTAGTATCTCCACTCCTTTGTCAGAAAGGATAGTAGAACATTCTTGGCCCAGAATAAGGGGGTGAGTCCAGTTGATTCCTTCCTTCCTTCCTTCCTTCCTTCCTTCCTTCCTTCCTTCCTTCCTTCCTTCCTTCCTTCCTTTCCTCCCTCCCTCCCTGCCTCCCTACTCCCTCCTTCCTTCCTTCCTTCCTTTTCCTTTCTCTGTCTCTATCTCTCTATCTTTCCTTCATTCACTTTCTTCTCTTCTTTTCTTCTTGCTTTTCTCCTTCTTCTCTTGACAAGGGGTCAAATCCAATAAGCTATAGTCTAAGAGAAATAAAATACAAATCCAGCCTTTGAGTTCTAAAAATCAGCTGCACACAGTGTGCACACAGGACCAGTGTGTCTGGATAGCAACTTGTCTGAAAAAAGATCTGGGACTCTTATTGTACTACAAATTCAATATGAATCAATGGAGTATGATGGTCAAAAAGGCTAATGTGCTTTTAGACTATATTAATATACTGTCCAGAAAAAGGGAGATTATACTTTAGCCATCTTCTGTGTTAGACTGACGATGATGATGATGATGATGATGATGATGGTGGTGGTGGTGGTGATGGTGGTGGTGGTGGTGATGATGATGATGATGATGATGATGATGTTGCTATCTGATATGCTTATAGTCTTTTAAGGTTTGCAAAGCACTTTATTTACATTATCTTGTCAACATCCTCAAGGATATTATAGAAAAGAGTGCTGCTCAGGCACCGATTAAACTAAATGACCTCTAGGGTCTCTTTCAATTCTAAGAGTCTATGATTCTATTCAGCCTGATTATGTTTCCAACAGTGATGGGTTTGTTGTCCATAAGCTCATGTTCCAATTAACTTAATACAGCCAAGATTTGGTGGGGTCACAATTGATTGGTTCTTGGCCTTCAGTTTGGTATAGTGGAAAGAACTGGTATAAAGTGGAAAGATTTGGAGTTTTCTCCAATCCTAGCTCTGTCAGTTACATCTGTGTGATTTCAGTCATCACTTATACTTTTTGAATCAATTTTCTCATCTGTAAGATGAAGAAATTGTATCACTGATCTCTAAGGCCAGTTCTGATTCTAATTCTTATGATTCCCTTCCATCTACCTATTGTTCCAATTCCTCCTCTTACTTACTTAATGATTCCCCAAATCATAGGATAAAATTTGTCCTCCATGGGGAAAGATTGAGCTCAAGATGCTAATATTCCCAGAAAGGGAACAAGGACCTGATTATCACAATAAGATGCCAAAGACTGATAATAGACCCTTTCCTAAGGCTGTTTTCTAGGGAAACCAAACAAGGTTGCTGAGTGCCTGAGCTGGGGAAGATTAGAGAGATAGAAGAGAAACAGAGTAGGAGGAGGAGAGCCCCAAAAATAGATTATAGACTTTGGGATATGCCCAATATCACTAGTTGGTCTTCACTTGGCCTTAGAGAAGAGGCTTGATCCTGTGACAGTACTATGTATGCTCCCAGATGATAACCTCATCCCAAGTTTCTTTTTGCCTTGCACACCGGGAAAGGGTTGATATAATTCCATCAAGCAATTCAAGTCATTCTTTCATTATTTTACTTATGCCATAAGACCACTGGAAGTTCTGGATGTATTCCTTACCATTTGCTTTATAAAGCTCTGTCTTCCATTTTAGTGGTCACAAACTTTAGACCATTAGAGCTAGAAGGGACCTTAGAACATAAACTGTCAGAGCTAGGATGGCCTTTAGAACGAAGAAAATGGAAAATCAAAACAGAGAGGGGCCCTAAAACAGACTATCTGTTCTGGAAATGGCCTTAGAATATAGAATATGGAAGGGACCTTAACTCAGAAGATAAACATTTCTTGAGGTGGGGTGCTTAAAACATAGAATGTTGTAACTAGAAAGGGTGAGCAACTAGGTGGCTCAGTGGAGAGCTCACCACGACTTGAACTTGTTGAGTTTAAGTCTGGCCTTAGACACTTACTAGCTGGGTGACCCTAAGCAAGACACTTAACCCTCTTTGCTGCAGTTTCTTTATCTGTAAAATGAGCTGGAGAAGAAAATGGCAAACCATTCTAGTATTCTTGCCAAGAAAACTCCTAATAGGGTCATGAAGAGTTGGACACAGCTAAAAAATAACTAAACAACAAAAACTGGAGTCTTAGATGTAGGCTTTGACAGTCATACAGTCATAGAATTTTCAAGGTAGAAGGGACCCTCAGTGACCATTCTGAAGTCAGACTTGAAAAACAGTCCCACTACAATACACCAGACACACACATACACATTATATATATATATGTGTGTGTGTGTGTGTGTGTATACATGCATACACATACATACATACATATATGTATATAAGACACATATACACACCCACACACACATATAAACATATACATGCATACATGCATACATGTACACACACACACACGTGTGTATATATATATATACGTGACCTCAGCTTAAAGATGTCCAGTGAAGGGAAACACACTACCCTGGAGGCAGCACATTGCATTTTTGCACAGTTCTAATTGCTGGCAAGTTTCTTTCAAAAGCAAGCCTAAATTTTGACTATTGCACCGATTTCTTCAGGCTCTTTGCTCTGGGGTCAAATGCAATCCCCATTCCACATCATAGTCTTTCAAATACTTAAAGCCAGCTATCTTGTCACACACACACACACACCTCTACCCCCCAGACCTGTGTTTTCCATGACAATAATAACTAGCATTTGGATAGTGTTTTAAGGTTTGCAAAGCATTTTACAAATACTATCTGATTTGACCCTCATGATATCCCAAAGAGGTAGGTGCTATTATTATCCTCCTTTTAGAAATGAGGAAACTAAAGTAAATAGAGGTTAAGTGATTTGCCCAGCATCACACAGAGTAAGCATCTGAGGTAGGGTTTGAATTCAGGTCCTCCTGACTCTAAGTCTGACACTATGCACTGCACTACCTAGCTGCCAATCCTCCTGTGACTAAGGCCCCTCACCATTCTGCATGTTCTCTAGCTTATTAACATCTTTCTTAAAATGTATTGCAAAGGACTGGAAAGAAGGGCATTACACCCCTCATTTTACAATTGAAGAAACTGAGGCCCAGACAAGGGAAATTACTTGAGATGGGTTTCACAGGTGACTAGTGGAAGAACGCAGATTGGAATCCAGATAGCCTTATTGCTAGTTCTGTGATCTTTTCACCGCCTAAGTTGTCTCTTGCTCTGTAACTTTGGTAGGACCATTTTCTTTTATTTTTTTTTAACCTAGAACTATTGAGGGTGGCAGTTGGAAGGTAAAAGGAGGAGATGAGGCCACTGACTCTATTTTGTGCTGGTTCTGAACTAGCCTGTATGTAATGTAAGCTGAAGCGCACCATCTCTATAGCATCTTGTTTGCCCTCTCGTTAAAGAGAGTTAATTCAAGAGAGCCTGGTAGTAGGAATGAGATATCTCATCAAGGAAACCTTCAGATTCCTTCCTCTCCAGTCTTATAGGCAAGCTTGATTAATGAATTCAGCAGGCCCTGAGATCACAAAGAATGCCCCATACCTCAAGCGAATTTGGATGGCATAGAAAACTTCTAAAGGCTTGGACTTTTCCTTTCTGGATGTTTCCATGGCAATGGGGCTTCAACAGAGTCACAGTTCTGTAACTGGAGGGATTAGAAGAAGGAAAAACTGAAAGTCAGAGAATGCATAGTAGGGCTTTCAAAGGATGGCAGTGTGGCACAGTAGAACACACCTGTGCTAGGTTTGGAAGTAGGAGTTCTCAGAAGGACTTCTGCCTCAAACACGAATCCTGGTCTTCCTGACTTCAAAGCCAGCCTCTATCCACTATATCACGCTTTTCTACTTCCTAATTTATGATGTAGGTTTAACATCATGGCATTGACATACTTCAGAGGTGCCATGGGGGAAATATTTTACATATTTTACAACACTATATCAATGTGAGTTTTTGTTATTTCAAAGAATCCATCACTAGCATTTTTGCTGACATGAGGATTTTGTGGCAGATTTCCTATCCTCTAAATAAGCACACTTTATCCAAATCACAGAGATACAGAATGTTTAAATGTATCTCCGAGGTAATCTAGTTCAATCCGGCCATTTTACAAGTAAGAGCTACTGGGAAGTGAAGTGATTTGTCTCATACAGGTCATACAGGTCATACAGGAAACAAAAGATCTTGAAAGTTTATACTCATATTTCGTGCAGCTCAGAATTAGTTTTCCTAATGGCGAGAAACAGGACGATTCCAGATACTGCAATGATCAAGCCCAATATTTTTGCTAAATTCACATGCCTGTGTAGAAACTCCCAAGTGAGCCATTGCTTGGGGATGACAGAGCTCAGGCTACTGTATCCCAACAGGTCCCACAGCCCTAGTGTAATGGAAAGACTAATGAATTTGGGATTTAGACTCTCCTACTTTCTGCCTGTGGAACCTTGGGGAAGTCACCTCAACTTTCTAGGCTTCAGTTGCCTTCTCTGTAAAATCAGACATGGAGGTAGATAACCTCTAAGGTCCAGGTGTAGATCTATGACCCAAGAAAACTTAGTTTATGATTTAACTTCTACGGCTCCCACCTCCCTATTCTTAGTGTTTCTTCTAACTCTCCAGAGTGAGGCCATTAAAAACCATGCTTTCAATTCAAGATCTGAACTCTTAGTGAAACAGAAAGGAAAGTGGACTTAGAGCCAGCGGAGTTGAATCCAGCTTGGACACTAAGTAGCCACGTGACAGAGGAGGAGAAGGAGTATCCTCCTCTCTGAGCCTCAGGGTGGAAGTCACAGGGAGGAAGATTTCTCCAAAGTATATGGAGAAACGTTTCTGTAGGGCTGTTGGAAAATGGAAGAAAGGGGAGAAGTGAAGCACCTGGGATGAGAGGGTAGCCTCAGGGGCTTGTGGGGTAGAAGGTAGGAGCTGGGAGGGTAGCTGGCCATTATCATTTATGAGATAAAGACAGACACCATCTTAGCCAACACACCTTAGAGAAGCAAGATCTCTTGAGAGGTTAATTTTGACGAAGTTCCTCTTAGGATTTGCCAAATGAGACCTCCTGAGGATTTCTGCAAACCTACAGTTTCACTGAATCTCAGGGTCAGACTGGAAGTGTCCTTGGAGTCCAATTACTCTAACCACTAACTCAACATAGGATGGACCATGTGATTGTAAATTCAAAAGGTGGAAGGGCTCTCGGAGGTCCTCTTGTCCTCATTTTGCAAATGAGGAAACTAAGGCCCAGAGAAGTTAAGTGACTTAGCCAAGATCACACAGGGAGTGGGTGGAAGGTCTATGATCCAATGTCCTTTACCTCCATATTCAGTATTCTGCCCACTGCACCACACTGCCTCAAAAATTCACTGAGCAATCTACGTTGTCAGAGGAGTGGTTCTCTAGCCTTCAATTAAAGTCCACCACTGAGGAAGAACTCACTGTCATATGTTCATGACTTGAGAGCTGAGAGAGAGGCCAGCTAGTCTAACTTCATTTATTTTCAATTCACGAAACTGAGGCCAAGGAGGTTAGGTGACTTACCTAAGGCCACATAGATAGTAAATGGAAGAGCTGGGATTCCATGTCAGGTCTTCTGATTCCAAATAGAGGGTTCTTTCCACTTTACTGTGTTGCTTCTCCAATACCTGCCTCCGAAAGCAGCTTGTCTCACTTCAATTCAATTCAATAAGCATTTTTTAAATGCCTACTATGTGCTAAGAGCTAGGGATACAAAAAGAGGCAAAAGACAGTCCCTCCCCTCAAGGAGCTTACAATCTAACTTTGGGATAGCTGTCTCCTTTTTTTTAGGAAGTATTTTCCTTATGTTGAGTCTAGATTTGCTTCTCTGCAGTTCTCTGGTGGAGGTTATCTGAGTATTAAGTGGGTGGTTTAGTGATTTTCTTTGTGGACACCATAGATGCTATACCTGGTGAGTTTCACTACTACTAGCCAGACTAGCTGTTAGTTGGTTCTTCAGTCTGCTGGTGGACCCATACTGGAACCATTTCAAGGTTGGTAGGACCTTCGATACTTTGTACTGATTGGGAATCACCAGAATACTGTGAAGAAGCATTAGGAGAAGGTCTTTGTGTGATACATTTCTATGTGGCTATGTTGGCATGTGCATTTATTCATTCAACAAGCACATAGCAAATGCCAAGAGTATGCTTGATCAGACCTATGGGGAGTAATAATAATAATAATAATAATAACTCTCATTTCTATAGCCACTTAAGTTTTGATTTGTCCTTTGTCTATGACTCCCGGGAAGTAGGTGGAGCAAACTTAATTGTTCCCATTTTTAAGAGAAGCAAACTGAGGCTCTCAGATGTGAACCTACTTAGAGTCATGCAGCTAGTTCGTGTCTGAAGCATGGTTTGAAATTAGGTCTGTTGATTTCCTCTCCAGCACTTTTTCTCTTATGCCATTACAACACTCAAAAGTAGAAGACTCAGTCCCTGTTCTTAAGGAGATTAAGACAAACATATACATTCATAGAGAGTGGCAGCCTGATAATATGGAAAATGCTCCAGACTTTGAGTCAGAACTCTGGTGTTGGAGTCTCAGCTCTACCATTTATTTACCATTTGTGTGGCAGTGGGCAATGTTGAGGTAACATGCTGGGTCTCAGGTTCTTCAACTATGAAATGGGACAAATACCTGTAAGTAGTGCTGTTGTGAAACTCAAAAATGATGTCTACAACATGGTACAATGTGAGGAAACTTGATATCTGTCATTTGTGAGTGGGGCTTCACAGAAATGGCATACAAAGGGAAAAACGAGGTAATGTATTGGGTCCCTCTGGATGGCCTCAGGCTGGCAGAAAATTTCAAAGTGCCAGAATGAAGGTCTTCTGGAGACAAAGGGATAAAGGTCTCTGGACAGCTACAAGAAGGAAAAGCCACCTCTCTCTAGAAAGTGTGGGTCCTCCTGTGTGATCCCATACTGGAGTCCACACTGTGGCCCTATCCTGCTTGTGACTCTGGTGGAAAAATGCTGGATTTGAAGCTAGAAGACCAGAATTCAAGTCTCAACTCTACTAGAATGTAAGTTCCTGGAGGCCAGGTGCTGTTTTTATTTTGGTTTTGTGTCTCTGGCACTTAGCACGGTGCTTGGCACATAGTAAGTACCTAATTGGTAACCTCAGTTGATTTTGTCCCTCTGTTTGGAGGGCTGGAGGGTGGACCAAAAAATTCCTCCCATTGCTTCCTTTTGCAGATGGCTCAAAATGCCAGCCATTTCTTCATTTGTCACCAACTGCTCTGCTTGGTTTGGTTCTTCTATCATCACACTCTGGTGTCTTCCCTTCCTTTTTAGCTTCTTTTTGTGTATTGCCTTTCCCTATAAGACTGTAAACTCCTTGAGGGCAGGAACCATCTTTCTTTTTTCTTATTTGTATCCCTAGTGCTTAGCACAATGCCCAGCAGATAGTATGTGTTTAATAAATGTTTATCATATCATAAGTACTTCAAAAATGTTGGTTGGTTGGTTGATTGATTTATTATGCGATCATCCCAGAAGGGGTAGGATTAAAGTTGGCCCTTAGCAGATTCATATGTTCCTTTTTGAAAGGCTAACCAATTAGTAATACAAATAACTTCTCAGAAATAGCTCTCTTTGTCTCTCTATAATTTCAGGGATCGGGGCAATGGCTGGGAGCAGAAATACCACGACTGTGACTGTATTCATCTTCCTGGGCTTTTCAGATTATCCCCAAATACAAATTGTCCTCTTTGTGGTATTCCTGGGGATCTACCTCATGACTCTGGCCTGGAATCTGGGCCTCATCACACTGATTCAGATGGACTCACACCTCCACACACCTATGTATTTCTTCCTCAGCAACCTATCCCTTGTAGACATCTGCTACAGCTCTTCTACCACTCCCAAGATGTTGGCAGACACCGTCGCAGATCAGAAAACCATTTCCTTCTTGGGTTGTGCTGTTCAATATTTTGTCTTTTGTGGCATGGGGTTGACGGAATGCTTCCTCCTGGCTGCTATGGCATATGACCGCTATGCTGCTGTGTGCAACCCACTCCTCTACACAGCCATCATGTCTCACACACTCTGTATCAAGATGGTGGGAGGAGCATTTATGGGTGGGTTTTTTAGCTCTCTGATTGAAACCTACTCTGTCTATAGTCATCAGTTCTGTGGGCCTAACATCATCAATCATTTCTTCTGTGACCTTCCTCCTGTCCTGGCTTTATCTTGCTCTGACACCTTTACTAGCCAGATAGTGACGTTTCTTGTGGGGGTCATTGTTGGGGTAATGTCTGTCCTTGTGGTCCTCAGCTCTTATATTTATATTGTTGCTGCTGTCTTGAAGATCAGCTCCACCAAAGGAAGGTCTAAGGCCTTTAGCACCTGTGCATCTCACCTGACTGCTGTGACACTCTTCTATGGCTCTGGCCTCTTCATGTACATGCGTCCCCGCTCCAGCCATGCCCTGAGCAGGGACAAGATGGTATCAGTCTTCTATGCAGTGGTGATCCCTATGGTAAACCCCATAATCTATAGCCTTAGAAACAAGGAGATTAAAAGTGCCATGATGAAAGTGATTGAGAGGGAATGTGGAATTTCTCATCACCCCACCTCCTTTTGATCCAGAGTCAGCGCGAGCATTTGAGCTGTGAACTGAAAAGGCCATGCGGAAGGTGGGTAAAACCATCCACAAATAACTCAATTTAAGAAACAATTACTGAATGCCTGTTGTCCAAGGAGCTCTACCAAGGTCAGAGGAAGTACAAAGTTTAAGACACAGTCCCTAGAACTTAAAGATGGTATCAATGACACTCTTTTCTCCCATGAACTGCCCCCATCCCTCTTGCCTCATTGGTCTTGAAGACTACTGTGTGCCTAGAAATGCATTTGACTCCCTTAGTAATGAAAGCACAGGGTATACTGGACTCTGTTAATGGTTCTGGAAAGTGCTCCACGAGGTCAGTGTTGCAGAACGTTTACATGTCCTTGATAAATTAGAAAGTATGATTAACAAGAGAAAGAAAAGGGGACATTGAGAGGATTGAGAAATTGCCAAGATTAATGAGATGCAGTGAATCTGATTACAATGTCTGTAATTTCGGGGTCCACTGAAAAAGTCATAAGGATATAAAGCAGAGGCAATGCAGTACACGGGATAAAGGGCTGGACTGGGAATCAGGAAGACCTGAGTTCAGATCCTACCTCAGATATATGTTAACTTCGTAATCCTGGGTAAGTCACTGAACTTCTCTGGGTCTCAGTAAAATGATGATGAGTCAAGGCCTATGGATGGGATTGGACTTGATGGTCTTTAATATTACTTCCACCTCTAAGTCTATGATCCTATGAAAATTAAAGGGAACACACACACACACACACACACACTCAGAACCCTTCCAAGGCTGAAATCCAACAATTCTGCGACCCCAGGAATAACAAAAATGGTCCATTTTTAAAAGCACTAGTGTTTTCGTACTGATGCCTGCATGACTACACATCACTCAGTGTGTGTGAGTGTGTGTGTGTGTGTATGTGTAAAGCAAAGGGTAAAAAATGACCATTGAGACATGACAGGGACCCATAAACCCAAAGCTGGACATGCAACATCTCCTGCCTTAGGTTTATGCGTCACTGTCCTGCGTCTATGCTCATTCTTCGCCACTGTTTCTTGGTTAAACAAGCGCGCCCTATTCAATGTCTTTCTAGAAGAAAGTGCTTCATGTATGCTTGTCTTTCCATAAACCTTCTACAGAACATCCATCCAACATGCTGAAAACTTTCTTCTTTTTAACAAATATATTTTGCCTTTTGAAATTTCATTCTACCAGTGCAACATTCATGTTGTCTGGTTCCCTCCATCTCTGTGACTAGCCCACTTCCTTTTTTTTTGGCCACGAATTAATTAATTAATTAGTCAAACACTCATTTATTAAGAACTTACTGTGTCAGGCACTATGTGTGTGGCTCTAGAACACAGAGATAAAGTGAAAATTAGTCCCTACCTTTAAGGATCTTATATATTATACTTGGGAGGATATAGCATTTACACAGATACATAAGTGAAAATAATTTGAAAAGGGAATGAGCACTGACACCTACCATTTCTGTACAGGTCATTATTGATAAGATGTTATAAGCCATTTATACTCACTAAGTTTCTTTTCACTGCCTTCTGAGGCACCTATAACTTTGAATGCCTCTGAGGTCATTGTATTATGTGATTTCAGCCTTGGAAGGTATCTCCAAGGACACCTAATCTGACCTATACCTGAACAAAAATCTTCACACCACTGCCAACAAAGGGTCACTCAGTCCCTACTTGAAAACCTTTAGCAAAGAGGAATTCACTACCTCCTGAGGCAGCTCATGTTGATTTTGGACAGCTCCAACTGTAAGGAAGTCTTTCCCAACACCAAGCCAAAATCTACTCTTTTCACTACAGCCTTCTGTCATCCCTACCTGTTCGCTTTGGGGCCAAGTAGGTAGAGCACATCTAATTCCCTTTCCAAATAATAATCCTTCAAATACTTTTTTTTTGTTTTGTTTTGTGAGGCAATTGGGGTTAAATGACTTGCCCAGAGTCACACAGCTAGTGAGTGTTTTGTGTCTTAGGCAGGATTTGAACTCAGGTCCTCCTGACTCTAGGGCCGGTGCTCTAGCCACTGCACCACCTAGCTGCCTCCTTTCAAATTCTCAATGGCCCTTATAAATCTCCTCCCCCCAAATCACCCCCCCCATTCCCTTGTTCAGGCTAAATGACTTAATCCTTCAAATAATTCTTATATTGCATGGTCTCTAGTCTCCCGCCATTTTCACCTTCCTCTTCTGCGTGCACACCAACTAGTCAAACTCCTTCTTAACTGTGATGCCCATTTGAACACAATACTCCATATATGGCCTCACCAGGACAGAGTACAAGAGGACTAGTACTTCCTCACTCTAGACATCATACCTTTCCTAAGACATCTCAAGAACACACTCCTCACATTTTTTGGCTGCCTTATAACTCTGTTAACTTACATGGAGTTTACCTCCCATTAACCTTCCCTCTTCTTTTTTTCATTTTTTGAAAAGCAAATAATGAATATTCAAGATGAGGGGTAATGTCTCAGTGAGGGCCTAGGATACCACACCAGGAGCAGAAAGGATTGTGACTTAATGATGCTCTGCCTGGCTTCTCAGACTTGAGGCCAGGAAGGCAAGACATCAGGCAAAGGGTAACTGTTGACCTGGCTGGGGCTTCAGAGAGAAGACTGAATCCTAAAAAGACCAGGGCCTTGGGCAGTAGAGATAGTTCAGAGCCAAGTACATGCTCCATGGATGGAATATTTCTGAGTACACCTCATCCCTCACCATCTTGGAATATACTACCTGAGCTGGTCCTATGTGAAAGTTCTGTCTAATTTCGAGGGCCTAAGACTTCCTGCTGAACTCCCTTCCACCACTATTCAGATTCTCCAAGGTATGGAGAGGAAACACTTCACCAAGCTGCCTTCCATCATCTTCTATCAACTTCTAAAACCTATATAACCCAAACCTTAACTCTACCTTAATCACCCAAGGGAATGATGATATCTCAGATTTTGCCACCACCCGTAAATGTGCTACCCTGATAATTCTGAACTCGGAAATTCCCCTATGTTTCAAATCTTCTGTGTTTCCATCTCTCTCTTCCCCACTCCTAACCTATTTTGTTCACAAGAAAACCTCCAGTTCCTCCATCTATCAATCAATTAACAAACAAACAAAGAATCAATTAACAAACCTACTATGTGCCAGGTACTGTGCTATGTGTTAGGGATACATCAACAAAAATGGATGTGCTTACAATCAAGGAGCTTACATCTTATCATGAATCCGTCTATGTTCTCCATTTGTCTAGGTTATCCCAGCCCATCACCACTTATTTGGATTCCTTTTCTCCCTTCAGGTCTTAAGCTATCAACTGACTAGCTCAGCTGTATACTGTACTCCACCCTGGGTTCCCTTGTCCCCTGGTCCTACTGTAATTCAAGCCCCGCTAATCAGTGGTTCTAATTAAGGCCCACCACCTAACTTTTCCATTGATACTACCAAGTTGTGGAATATCATTAGAGGAAATCATCCTCCGGGGCCTACTGGACCCATTCCACATGAGTTCTGTAATCACATTTGTACCTCCACAGCTACCTGGCCAATGTAGATTCTTCCTTGATTGTCTTTCTACCCCATCAGAAACAATTCTGAAACTCATCTCTTTAAGCCCCCACCATCTATGTCTCTGTTCTAGTAGATGTCCTGCTAGAAAACTAGAGGTGATCAACTGTGATTTCCTTTTTCCTTTTTCTCCATACCTCAATTACCTGCTACATCTTCACTTGTCTTCCATTCCTTCACTCTCTCTTAATAAGAGGGGGCCCTTGGCCTTGCCGAGACTGACTCCTATACTTTTTTTTCTCTTGGCTAGGCAATGGGGTTAAGTGACTTGCCCAGGGTCACACAGCTAGTAAGTGTTATAGGTCTGAGGCCAGATTTGAACTCAGGTCCTCCTGACTCCAGGACTGGTGCTCTAGTTGCCTGGACACCTCTACTTTTATACTTGATTCCATCCCCTTTTGAATCCACAAGGAGTTTGCCTCATCAACTTATGATTATTCTGGGTTTGTTTTTAGTCTATGTGTCTATGTGTATCTCTCTCTGTCTGTCTGTCTATCTAAATGTGTGTCTATCATTTGATGTCTCTGTGTCTTTCTTTCCAATATTCTTCAATATACTTTTCCATTCTTTGGAAAACTTTTGTTCACTTGACACTCTCCAACTTGTAGGAAAAAAAAAATCATGGGAGGGAGAGGAGGAAGGAAGAAGTATTTATTAAGTCCTCCGGACACTGTGCTAAACACTACACATATTTCATTTGATCCTCACAATAACTTTGTGAGGTAGGTACTATTATTATTGTCATTTTTACAGTTGAGGAAATTGAGATTAAATGACTTGCCTATAGTCACATAACTGGTGTTTGAGGCCAACTTTGAACTCAGGTCTTCCCGACTCCAGGCCAATGCTCTATCCCGTGCTACCTAGCTGCATCTGCACTCACTGTTTCCACTTCCACGTTTCTGTGGATTCTGTATCATCCTAGGTAGATGAATGGTAAAAATATCTATCTCTGTCTCTATTTATATCACCTATATCTATATCTCTACCTATATCTCAGTCTCTCCTCCTCTCATCTTTCTCTTGAACCCCAGTCAGACATCATGGGTTGCTTATTAGATACCTCCTCCTGGGTGTCTCATAACAACCTCAAGCTCAATTTATGCAGAATAGAAATCATTATCTTCGCACCTAGATCTGCACCTCTTCCAAACTTCCTATTTTTGTTGAGGGTGATATCATTCCTCCAGTTACCTAGATCCACTAACTTTGTCATCCTCACATCATCCTCATGTGCTGTTTTAAAAGTTTGAGAGACATAACTTTTGGGTAATTAAATCATTTTATTATTAATGCCAGTTCGTTTATTAATAAAAGGGTGGTCATTTGGCTGTCTGTCTTAGACCAAAGACAATCACGACAGCTGGCTCGTGGTTTACATGCCCATTGGAAGAGGGGTGGGTGTTTCTGAGAGGGTGCAATCAATTCCGGTTAACAATTAATGAGAGAAGAATACTAGGAGGAGGGGCTGAAACCATTCAAACAAACTTCAATTATGTCATTTACTTTCTAAGTTACCCTCCCTCCCCCAGCCCAGGCAAGCATTCAAAGAATTTGTCCCCACCCAAACCTGAGTAGAGCACAATAGCTGAGGGGGGGGAGGGGTTCTGAATCCAATCTCACTATCAGCAATGTCCTCCAAGAGACTGAAATTCGGAAATCAAGACTTTAGAAAAAGGAAAGAATTCTGGATCTCCCCAAATCATTTGTTATTAATAATCATTTCTCTCACCTGTCCCTAATGTCCTTTATCCAATCAGTTTCCAAGTTTTAGCAAGTCTTCCTTTACAGTTCCGTGATTCACCCCCTTCTCTCCTTATATAAAAGCTATATTTATATTAGCCTACATATCACCTCTTTACTGGAATGCTGTTACAGATTCCTGATTGGTGTCCCTGCTTCCAGTGACTCTGTTCCAATTCCTTCACAATACTTCCTACACGGCTGCCAAAATAATCTTTTAAAGATATATGTCAAATTTTATAATACCTCTGCTAGAACTTTCGTGGTTACCCATCGCCTATTAAAAATGCATCAGTCTGGTGTAGGGTGCTGCCCCTATAATATGTAAAGAGTTCGGCTGCTGAATAAGGGAAAAACCTTTCTACCAGAAGTGGGGTTCGAACCCACGCGGACACTCGTCCATTGGATCTTAAGTCCAACGCCTTAACCACTCGGCCATTCTGGTTTGTGATGAAAAGCTCAATTCATTGAATGGGTGTTGGCTCACTCAAAGTGAGAACCTGAAAAGCTCTTACCTTAAAAGGGCCAAGGTCGCCCACTGCATCCTGGGCCATCTCCAGTCGTCCTGATAGATAGATATCTGGCCACTGGACCCAGATGGCTCTGGAGGAGAAAGTGAGTCTGGTGACTTTGCACAGCCCACCCTCACTCAAATCAAAGTCAATTGTAAGACATGTCATCATCTCCCTGATGTCATGGTCTTCTTCCAAAACGAAGAATAAATCACACACAAGGCAGAAAAAAGTATTTGTGCATAAAGACAAAGAAATAAGTCAACTTATGAATGATGTAAGATAATGGCTCTTTCAAAGGTGAAGAATTTGGTAAAGGGGGAAGGAAAATAATTTTTGTTTAATAAAAACTTCTAAAATACACGTATAAGAACCACGTTTTCTGCCAAATGTGTGAGCAATTTGGTTACCAAAATAGATAGAAAATTGACATTTGCGAATATTTTTGTGACATTGTGAATAATTTGTGAATAAAAAGCCTTGAATGATCATGTAAAGAATGTAAGATGACACCCCTATCAAATGTGAATAAATTGGTGGCTAAAAGGGGTAGGAAAATAACTTTTTATGTACTAAAAACTTGTAAAATCCGAAGTATAGTTTTCAGAAACACCAAATGTTAAAAGGGCTATATTGAGGACTGAGAAAAGGGTGAGGCTGCAGGACTGTTGTGGTCCCTCAGCTCATTTTTATTGTGACTGCTTTTTAAGGCTTCAGGTGGAATGCTAAATAACTCTTTGAAGAATAAACGATAATTGAGGCAGCTAGGTGGTGCAATGGATAGAGGACCAGTCCTGGAATCAGGATAGACTTGAGTTCAAATCCAGCCTCAGATACATAACACTCACTAGCTGTGTGACCCAGGGCAAGTCACTTAACCCCAATTGCCTCACAATAAATAAAGGATAATTAAACAAGGACTTTACTTCAGAACTAGCCGAAAGGGGGAGTTTAGGAGTTTTTAACCTCATAAAGGAAAAGAGAATACCAGGCGGCTCTAGTTTAAACCATAAAAGGGGTTATTAACCTAGATACTGAGGTCAAATATAGGTAATAGAGGAGAATGGAGCAGGAAGGCGAAAACTTGTGAAACTGGTGGAACATTCAGCTTTTACAAAGCTTATGAGATGAAACTCGCAGCAGGAGAGTGAGCCGGCAAGGCTTCATTCAGCTGTTCGTTCCCTATTAGTTGGCCAAAGACAGCGAAATTGACCCTTGCTGCTCATACTGGGTGAGAGAGATCTCTGCTGCTCTCTGCTGCCCTCTGCTGCCCTCTCTTGTTACATGAGAGGGAAAAGCAAAAAGGGGCAAGATTTACTTTGCTGCTGATTTGCTGTTCTTGTCTTGACAGTTGATAAGAACGCGCAGCATCACTGAGAGTAAATTTGGTTGGGCTGGTTTGCATTGCCTAGAGAGAGATAGCTTAATGAGCTGTGCACTTCAAAGGGAATTGTAATGCTTTTCAACTCCCTTTTAAGAGTGACTATGGGTGACTATGGGTGAAAAGAGCTTGTCTATGCGTTATCAGTTTGAAAGTAGAAAAGAAGGAAATTTGCCCATTAAGAGAAACTCGCAATTCAAAAAAGAGCAAAAGAACCGACAGAGATGGAACTTCATGTGGTACAGATGTTGTGTTATAGATCAATGACCTTGAAGCCTTCAGTCCACAAGAGTAAGTTATCTTGAACCCATGGGTTTTTGATACCAGGTTTATGTAAGTGCATACCCACTCTCCCTCTCAGATATTGACAGAATGTGACCCATATTTATATATGAACTATAACATATTAGGTTTTTGCTGAGTCACTGTGATGTATTTATTGATTATTGCTTTTACTTTATTAGTAAGTAAATGGTTGTGTTTAAGATCTAATGGTGTCACCATTGTAAGTAAATGTTTTTCTGTAAATAGAAACACACTGGTAAGGGCTTAAGAGTTATAGGCATCCGTAATCCCACAATGGCATTAATTACCCCCTCAGATTTTGTGAGAGTTTCACTGTAACTGCATAATGGTGGTCCTTCTCGGGGAATCCAGACCTGCAAATACAATAGCATGTTAGAATAAGGGAGCGTCCCAGAGAGTAAGTGGCCAGAGATAGCCCACGCACATGTTGCACGTGCATTTGAAGCTCTTCACAACCAGGTTTCCTCTCAGCTTTAAAGCCTGATTCCATACTACTTCTCTTTACAAACTCCATGTTCCAAACTATGGTAGCAATGAAATAACATACCAAAATTTCTGGGATAGAGGTAAAGTTGTCCTAGGAGGAAAAAACTGTATCCTCAGATCAAATAACAAAATGGAAAACGGACATTTATAAACTGAAGATATAATTTAAAAATCAGAAAATAACCCCCAAATTAGAAATAAACAAACCAAAAAATTAAAATGAAGGAAGAATCTTGAAAATTAGTAAAGAAATAGATAAAGTGTAAAACAAAAAAAATTAAAGGAATCATAAACAAAACTAAAGTTGGTCTGTTGAAAAGACTAACAAAATTGGCAAACACTTAACTATCCCAATTAAAATGATGAGAGAAGAAAATGAAATCAGGATAGAAATAAACAAAGCAAAGCCACGATAAAGAGAGAAGAAATAAAAAGAACAATCAGGAACTTCTCTACACAATTATATGTCAGCAAAACCAAGAATTTAAAAGAAATTCCCATTGATTATGAAATAGCTAAAGAGGTTGTGGTACATGAATATAATGGAGTATATTACTATGCTGAAGGAAATGATGACTTTAAAGAATTCAGAGAATCACGGGAGGACAAGTTAAATGATTTGAAATGAAGTAAGCAGAATTAGGAAAAGAATATACATATGGACAACCAAAATGGAAGGAGAAAGATTTCAAAAAATCAAAACTGAAAACTTTGAGATTATAATGAACAAGTCTCTCCTCCACCATTAAATGAGAAAATGAACCCCTTTCCTTGTTTGCAGGGGTGAGGGACTTTGTGTGTGGAATATCATATATGTTATGGTAAAAAGATCATAATTTACGTGGGTGAAGTTCAGATAGAAAAGACGAATGGTTATAATAAACCATAGCAGGGAGAGATTTAATGCATTCTTCTGTTGGCCAACTAAGCTTCAAATACAAGTGATTTTCTGCCAATCAATATTGTTCTTGGAAGATTAGAGCCAAGCAATCGGACTTTGCTCTATGGCTAATTTAGCAGGAAAAGTGGGGAGAAGCAGAAGCATAAACACAGGAAGAGGTTGGATGCTATTGCCCATTTTAAAAGGTTGCTTAAGAATGGAGTCACTTATATCTGGAAAAGAAAGATAGAGGGCCCTCTCTCCCTCCACAATGTACTCAGATTCAATTATGTGTTGAATACTTCTATTAAATGCTTTTTTTCCCCTTCTTTCTTAATTTTTGTTAGAAAGAAGACTTGCTACGTAGGAGAGGTATATATTCATAAATGAGGGTGATATAAAATATTTTCATAATAATGATGTTGTAGTTGTTAAAATTAATATTAATTAAATTAAAAGAAATTCACAACTCTCCCTTCTCACCAGTCTAAGTAGTCCATACCCTATCTGGGTTGGTCAGGAGAAAACAGTCACTATCAGGGTTCCTTCCCCCCAACCTTTATGCCAATATCCACTTCCTTTTACCTTATTTTGGACAGACACTGATTCCCTCTCCCCCAACCTCACCCTTGCAGGAAGGAATTGTTCTGCTCAGGCCCTTAGACAGATTCCCTGATTCCAATAATGATGGGTCAGACTTCTTCAGTCCCTATCCCCAATCCTACACTAAGGAATAAAAATGTCTAGTCATACTGTTTAGACAAGCTAGGAGTTACTAACTACAAACTTTTGGTAGGATGGCCGTGCACCAGGTATGACCCCAAAATTCCAATCTGCAACAAAAGACCATTGAGGCATGAGGACTCTGAGAAATTTCCATTTATTAGGGAATCCGGTGGTTCCCAAGATATTGGATCCAAGACTTTCCTCTGTGGTCAAGGATCCCTTTCTATCTGAGCACCAGGCATAGTTATGGAGAATGAGAGAATGATCAAAATAGGATGGAGTGATACAAGTCTTTTGACTGGTCAATTCCAAAAAGGAAAAAGTTACATGATTGGTTAAGGGGAGGAAGTGGAACTCCATGTTTGGTCAATGATGATATACCCCAGTCACCTGCTTGCTTAATCAATGACGAGGCAACAAGAGGTGATAATGAGAGGCTATCTTCTTGTGTAATCAGTGACCAGGCCATGGAGGTCTGGGACTTTCCACTGTTTAGTCAGTGGCTTGGCAACAAAGTTCTCGGGACTTTTCAATGTTTGTTACGACCATCTGGTGTGTGGCATAGAGGAAGCTATGGTTTTCTGGAACATAGCAACCAACAGGGACATCACTGGAGTCGGGGAAGGCAGGGTGTAACACAGCAGGTCTCTATCTTTAACACTGGTCAACATATATGTCATTTAAACAGTATAATTAATGCATAGACATCACCACTAATGCAGAGTTGATTAAGTAATCATGACTCTTATCCTAACACTATTAAGTAACATAACTAACTCCAACTTAATCACCTGCTTAAATCACTGATACCCACCAAATCACAATGAACGGAATAAATGCTGATTGAATTGAGTAGGGGTATCAAAATTATCACACAGGCCTTACCATCTATACCACCACAATGCCTTCCATTCCCCCAGGCACTGCCATCAACCTGTTAGTGCACCTAAGGATGCCTGTGCCTTACCATTTGTTTTACTGATGAACTTTTAGGACTTTTGTATTTTACCATCCACCCTGAAGCAGAACCCTGCTGTATCTGTCATCTCTCCCAATTAGGCTGTGAGTACCTTGTGTGCAGAGACTGTCTCATTTTTCTTTCTGCATCCTCAGCACTTAACAAATGTTTTTCCTTCTTTAATTTAAAAATAAAATGATGGAAAAATTAATTAATTTGAAAAGAAGGAATTAATGATGATAAGGGCTCGTATATGGGTATTATTAACAATGTTTGCCATCAGGGAGGTCCCTGTTTTGATTAACTATTCTTGTAACCAAGTGCTAAGCTTGGTGGTTTCTGTGCTACTAGAGGAGGGAAAGTCTTAACATGTAAATGCAACAAAATTTAAAATTGCACCATCTTTTAAAATCATTATTTAATTCTTTTTTCCTTTATATATTTTGGTACCTTGGGATAAGAGCTCAGTTACCCTGCCCTAGTTATAGCTCTGATCATCAGCCCTCCAGGGTAAAAATCAGGGAAAATATTAATCAGAGATTACATCTCTCTCTCTTTCTCTCTCTCTCTCTGTCTCTTTCTCTCTCTCTCTCTCCCTCTCTCTCTCTCCCCCTCCTTCTCTGGTAGTACCTCTTGGCTTTTAGCACAGTGGTGTGTGTAAACTTTATTCCAAAGTGAAGGAATTTTAGGATGCAAACTGCTTACAATTAAGACAAATCACTTTGACAGTTTTGCCTTAATCTGTTGTAACTATACAGAGGTCAAGCAATATATGATGCCTTCCATGTACTCTCCAGTTTGGCTTTCCATTTGGCCTGTATGCCCAGTCCCCAGGACCTGCTCTACCCCCTTTCCTCAGCTCCAGCTTCAAGGCCCACTTTGGTTCTACTGCCCATCACTAGATCACCAGCTAATATAAGCCTTCTTTTTATTTCTGTAGGAGCAAGGTAAGATTGTGATATGGTAGAAAGTCAATTGTATATGGAATTAACAGATCTTGCTTTGAATCTTGGATTTGCCACTTGCTAGCTTTGTGATTTTTAGCAAATAACTTAAATTTTATCAGCCTCAATGAGGGGAATGGTCTGTTAAGTCCATTGATTCTAAGGTCCTATACTGTGTGAGCCCCATAGAAGACGTACACTCTTTTTAGGCTATTTTATACCCATCTTTCAAATCAATTTAATCTGTGTCTTTGTTTAACCTCTTCAGACCTCAGTCTCCATATTTACAAAATGATGGGGTTGGACTCCAAATTACCTTGTATTATATATTTGTGTATATTGTGTGTGCGTGTGCATGTTATTCTCACTTATAGACTATAAGCTCTTTGAAGATGACTAATTCATTTTTTATTTGTGTTTCTCCAGATTCTAGCACAGTGCATGAAACGTGGTAGGTCCTAGTAAATGCTTGATGATTGGTTGGAAGCATTGATTTATAGAAATTTGTCATCTCAATGCTTCTGGTTTCCATAGACAGATGCTGGGCTTCTAGCTTCATTGGGCTAGATGTACAGGAGAGTTGGGAGGTAGTTTGACTTGGGACATGGGCATTGGGAATGTGTTATCAGTGTGTTTTCCTGATTTTCTATTTTAAGTAAATTATTCATTTTCATCAACACTGTATAATTGATGATAAAATGTTCACCTTTTGCATGAAGAAATTCAGGAGGATTGCAGATTTATGAGCATTCATTAGAAGGGACTGCATCCCACATAGGCATAAGAAGCTTGGGAGTAGCCAGACAGTGCTATGAATATATTATCTCATGTGAGCATCACAATGACCCCATGAGATATGTATCATAATAAAGCAAGTATTATTATGTCCATTTTGCAATTGAGGAAACAACTTGTAGCCAGGAGACTTGGCTCCGAGACTTATGCATGTGGCCCGCTCACTGTGGAATTTTCCTCTGCAGAGACTATGCTACTTTGCCCATTGGTTAGCTCATCTTGGAATCTCCATTTTCTGGATAAGTCCAGGATGACTTGCTTTCATTCTTTTCCAGGCCCTGTTTCTGACTTTCTAAACTTCAGATCTATGTTACCACTCCAGATACCTTTCTTTCTCTACCTTTCCCTCTTTTTTTGTGTTATTTTTCCCTACAAGAATGTAAGATCCCTGAGGCCAGTGACTGTCTTTCTGTATTTGCATCTGCAGCTCTTTGCCTAGTACCTGGCACATAGGAAGGACTTAATAAATGCCTATTTCCTTCCATTCTTTCTCATCTGTCAAACAGAAATAGTAATGCTTATATTCACAGTGTCTCTAGTTGACTATGAGAAAAACATTTTGAAAAATAAACAGTGCTCAGGAAGTACAAATTACCTCAATAGATATGTATTATCTCATTAAATGCTGTAGGACCACATATTTCTTAGAGAAGATCCACTCATTGCATTAGTGAATTCCTTTGTTTCTTTTTTATACTTTGAAGATATCAGTCCAGCATACATACTTTCCTACTTTATCCTCCCTATCATTAAATGAGCCAGATTAATTTTTCAGTGAAAAAAACGCTCAATAAAATTATCTTTTATAAGAGCTTGATTTCTGGGAAGGGAAAGGAAGAGGGACACAGGGGGAAATTAAATCATGTAAAAACAAAGATATCAATAACAATTTATTTTTTAAATGACCTCTGTACCTATTTTAATTTAGGCTTCACATAAAATTTACCATTGGTTATTTTTGGAATATTACTTAAGTAGTTATTGCTAGAATTATTATCAAAAAGCATAACTTAGTGAATAGAAGACCAACCTAGACCACCTAGGTTCACACTACTTGGCCATGGGCAAGTCGCTTAACCTCTAAGTGACCTAGGAAACTCTAAAACCAATTTTATAAGTAGGTAGCCCATCTGTTTTAATGGACAGAATTTCAGCTTAGAGTGGAACCTATACCAATGGATCAGTGGTCTCAATTTCCCCCAGTTGTTACTAAGGTGATCATCATTAATTCATAATAATAAAGATGAAGACAAATGTAATTACTAAGGGGTAACCATCTCTTTTTATAAGCCTCTTGTTCACGAAGCTGTAGATCAGGGGTTTCAACATAGTGATAATCTTGTCCAAGTTTGGGGAATGGCCAGAGTTGGAACAGAGGTACACAAAAAAAGGCAGTGCCATAGAAGAATGCCACAGCTATCAGGTGAGAGGCATAGGCAATGAAGGCTTTGACCTTTCCTTTGGTGGAGGTCATTTTCAGGACTATAATTGAGATGTATCCATAGGACATGAGGATAATGAGGAATGAGAACAATGCAGTGCAGATATGAATACAAATATCATTATTTTGTTAATAAAGGAGTTGGAGCAGGACAAGGCTATGGTCTGAGGCACATAACAGAAAAAAAAATGATTAATTATGTTTGCCTCACAGATGATGAGCCCATCCAGAGCTTGTTTGAAGAAGGCTATTGAAAAATCTAACCATGTAAGCCCCAACCACCATCTTCCTGAAGACTTGGAGATCCATGATGGTAGAATATCTCAGTGGGCTGCAGATAGCCACACAGAAGTTGTATGCCATGATGGCCAAGAGACAGCACTCAACCAGTCCCATCCAGACTATAAAGAAATACTGCAGGTTTAGTGACTTGGGGCAGGTAGGTGGTGAAGTGGATAGAGTGCCCAGACTTGAGTCAGGAAGACTCATTTTCCTAAATCCAAATCTGGCCTCAGATATTTACTAGCTGTGTGACACTGGGCAAATCGTTTAACTTTGTTTGCCTTAGTTTCCTTATCTGTAGAATGGGCTGGGGAAGGAAATGGCAAACTACTCCAGTATCTTTGCCAAGAAAGCTCCAAATGGGGTCCAGGAGAGTCAGATAGAACTGAAAATGACTGAACAACAGAAATAATCACATAGCTAGTAAATAGCATTGATGGGATTTGAGCCCAAGTCTTCCATACTTCAAGTTATATAGAACCCATAGGATTTTAAAAGTTTGGAGACAATCTAGTCTAACTTCTTCATTTTCCATATGAAGAAATTGTATCTGAAGGAGGTTAAATGACTTGGCCATCATCACATGGATGTTCTATCATAGGTAGAATTTAAACCCATATCTTCTAGATTCCAAGTCAAGTATCTCCAAGACCATGCCATACTGCTTTATACTGCACCTCCAAAGCTATCTGTTTTCTACTTCTGTGATTTTGGTGGAAGCATTTTCTTTTGATCTCTCCTTGTCTTTTCTGTCTCTCCACCCCTGGCATAACTAAATCTCCTCAATAAAAGGGGACTGAGGCAGAACTCTGAGCCAATGGCACTTTATTAAAGGGTCCATGGGAAGTGGACCCCAGATCTTCCTCAGGATCTGAGATACCCCCTCCTTCCAGGGCTTTATTTTTATAGGGTTTGATATGAGATTCATTACCTAGACATTCTAAAGCAAATATACAAAATAGAGAATTCCATTGGTTGACATATGACACATAAGCTAAAATAAGCAAAAATAACATGTCAGCAGGGTCATGAGTTAGCTGAAGCAAGGATTATCTCAGCTGACTAGGTGGTCACAAGATTGATGGGCTCCTCTAGGTTAGGCAAGAGGTGATGGTACAAGCTATACATATGCTCCAAGAACATATGGGGGGGGTACTTTCCGTATCATGCCACCACTCAACGTTTGCTTTGATTGTGGATTTTGAGCAAAACAGGATGGAGATATCCGGGTCAGCATTCTTGCCGTTAAACCAGTGAGCTCCATAGCTAGTAAACAAGTAATGAATATTACATTAAAGTTTGAGGCCTATTATAAGGCCCTTCTATTAGAATCTATATTCCAGGTGACATCCAAAACATGGATTAATACACTGCTTATTTTTATACCTATTATTAGGTGATTGACCAAATATGTATTTAATAGATGAATATTTTGAAATAATTGCTTACAACCATCACCCCTTATGGAATCATAATGAACTGACTAGTACTGATTAGAGTTTGAGTAGGGGTCCTCAATGAATCATCTCTCTCCTCTATTTAACGAACTTCCTTCCACAGGTGAAATCCGGCAGCGGCAGCACCAATTACTCAACCCTTCTGGTGCTCCCATGCCACTTCTTGAACTATGTGTAGGGTTAGATGCTTCCAAAGCTTTAAGTAAAAATAAAGAAGCAAGTCAGCATAGCGGAAGGCTGGCCTCAAACACATGAATTCCCGTTCAAGTCTCACCTCTGACAAATACTATATATGGCCCCGAACAAATCATTTAAATTCCCAGTGCTGCAGGTGGTATATCAGAAATAATGACAGGCATATATTTCCCAGGCCACGTAATTATTAAATTGATTATTGTCTAGAGTCAATGGGTAACCAACTTGAAAGAAACAGATTCACTGAACAAGAAGGTCTTCTCTTTTCCATGTCTCCTGTAGACAAGTCAAGTTAAATGTGAGAGGAGGCGGAGGGGAGCGAGACAGCGGGAGGCAGCGGGATGGGGGAGGGAGTGGCAATGGTGGTGGGAGGGGGTGAGTTGTGGTTGGCAGGGAGGGACACGCCACTGCCGCGCACCAGGCTCAACTCCTCCGCCCACTCCACCGGCAGCCCGCAACTAGAGGTCCCCCAGAGCCATTGTGGGGAGCCCGAGGAAGACGGAGCGGAGGGGGAGGAAGAGGGATAATGGGGGTGCATTAAAGGGGCGGGGGTGGAGGAGAGAGGCTCCCACCATTTTCTCTTCTCTCCCTCTCCCCTTCCCAGGAGAGAGGAGTCTCTGCTGCTGTCGCTGTCCGCTGTCCTGAGAGCGCTGTGGGGCGGGTGGGGAGAGGTGGGGAGTGATTGGCACTAATTTCGGAGTTGAGAGAGAAAAGAGAGCTGCATCCTCTTTCAAAGTTGGCCCCTCAGTACTGGCATCAAGGAACTTGGGGGAGCTTGAGTTGTACCGAATATTACAAAGAGCCAACTTTCTTATTTTGGTGCCTTCACCCAACTCGGTGGTGATAACGTCCAGCATCCCTGTGAAGTAGGCGAAGAGGAATTCTTGGAAATCCTGGGCCTAGTGGGCATGGCTAACAAGCCCCTTCATTCAGAAGGTTACAGAAGGCTTTGAGGGGCTGGGTTACAAACCCTGGCCTTTTTAATCGGCCTCCGACTTCCTTGCCTGTCAGTAGCATCCCCGTTTATAAATTACTAGACGGTTCTCCTACGTGTTTGGGAATGTCCTACAGTTCTTAGGAGAGGAGCGTCAATGCTCGAGAACCTCATTTGAAGATTCCCAAATGTGCTGCTACCACACGTGTGCAGAGCCTGGGGTCTGCTAAGTCGGGCGTCGTGGGGACCTTAGCGCTACTGACTGCCAGCGACTCCAGACTTTGGCAAGGTCACCACAATACGGAAAGCGAGCACAGCCTCTCCCCAGGAGACCTCGTCTCCCCAGCCTCTCCAGCTTCCCCAAAGGAGACTCTAGAGGCAGCTGCTGCTCTGTCTGTGGCTGAGTGTGTGGATGGAATGGTCCCCACGCGCCCCCGAAGTGACTCGAATGAAGGGAAAGAATTGCTGAAACCCACGAGAAATTGTCTAAAACGATGAATGATGACGATCCGCATAAAGAGGAGGAGATTCGGAAATACAGCGCAATATGTGGGAGATGGGACTAAAAAGGAAAGATTGTAGACATCTCACACTTCAGGAGCGGATTGTTAATGAAGCAGCCGCTCAGCCCTGTGTAAAAGATAACGCCCTTTTGACCAGAAGAGATGAACTCTTTGCCCTTTCTCGGCAGATTTCTCGAAGGTCACCTACAAGTACACTTACCGAACAACCAGGTCTAAATGTGGAGAAAGAAACGAATTATGTCCCCAAGAGAATTAAAATAGAGAATGGGTTCCCAGATTTCCAGGATACTGTGCAGACCCTTTTCCAGAAGGATGCTGTCAAATCTCAGTTAGCGCTGGCCACAGCTAAAGGTGAAGAATTTACCGCACTCAATTCTCAGCAGCCTGAAAAGGTGACACAAAACAGATGGAATTCCTTTGTACCCAAGCTGGTTATGAGGAGAAGCCATTGTCTGCAGGGTTTTATCCGCAGAGCTCGGAAGACCACAGTCCAAATGTCTTAATAGCATATGATTCTGCAGGACAAGTAGGAGAAAGACCCTTGAGTCTTCGAATGTCCAGTTTACAAAACAGACAGCCTCCACGTTTTGTGATGGATAGGGAGCTGAGCAGACTTTATTTCAGTTATGAGGGCAAGTCTCAGTCATCAGAAAGCCTTGGGATTTTGGAAGATTTTCCTCACTCAGTTTCTGACATAGAAAGGAAAGCCATAAACATAGAACCTGAAGATACAAAATAGCCATGATTCTCCCACTGTACCTTCAAAAAAATGGCATCATATCTGAGGATAAAGCTATGATACAAAAGCAAGCCTTAATGACTAACATTGCCTCATTCAAGTCAAACAGATTTCATAGCCGAAGATTAAGGACTGGTACATTAGTCTGTGGAAACTGAGTGGGGAGGGTGGGGGGAGAAGGGATAGAAAAAAAAATCACAGTCTAGAACAATAATGTCGGTAAATACACATTCCTGTATAACTTGTTTCATTGTGTGGGGAAGCTTACAAATTAATGCTGTAGGCATCCATTATTGGAGAATGTAAAATGTATTTGTATCACTCATAAAAGTAAACCTAGGTGTTGAGACATGTATTCAGTCCAGTAGATGTGGATACAGCTTCTTTTACTTGAAATTTCAATGTCTACTTTAAATGTATCTAGCACAAATGATTGTTGCACATCAGAATTTAGAAATCTATGGGATTATAGGAAAGAAAGCTAATTAAAGTGACAAATTACTTAGGAAAATAGAAAACAAGTACTTCACATTTTAATGAAGGAAATTTGAGTGACTATTATCTTTGATAAATCTGAGCTTGTTTTAGAGGAGAGATATATGACATTTATTAATGTAATGGCGTTTTACTAGTTTCAACAGTGTGCATTTAAATATTTATCAAATACTAGGCAAAAGCCAGAGACATCAATGTGGTGGCTGCCATATGGACATGACCTACAACATTGGCTTTTGCATAGCAAAACCTTTAAGGCATTAAAAAAAAAAAAGATTGGGATATCTTCCTTGGATAGAAAACTTGAGACAAGTAGACTGACATGCAAATGGCCTGGTTTCAGTATGGATGTTTCAGAACACTAATGTGGATCATAGTTCATCCAGAAGGTGATAAAGATGTGATAGATAATGGTCAGATCTATATACCATTACTGAAATAACTTTCCTCTGTTTTCTTGAAATTTTTCTCTGTCTGCAGAGGTAGACATAAGAGACTAGATGCCAATAGGAGGTGCCCTCCTGCCCAAATGATGCTGTTTTTGGTGCTTCCAAGGTGGTGTGATTCTGGGAGAGGTATGGTCACTGCTCTCTTGGTTTGTACTCTGGTATTTACCCAGGAAAGGTTCCTGATCCCCTGCAGCTTCAAAGGCTAGTGCTATCGTTGCTTTGGAACTGTGACCAGGGCCCCTGCTCCCTTGTGACCAATTACCAGCTCTCTTCTCTACCCAGGAACTGCAATCCAGAACTATGTATGAGCAATAGAGTTGCCAATTCTCACCAGCTGTACCCAGTGCCAGCAAAGTGTTCCCTGATATCTTTTTATGACTAGTTATCTAACCCCCTTACTAGCTCTGGGCTAAGAGCTTTCAAAGCTGCTGTGGTCTGTATTGCAAACACCATTGTGTTTGTGGACTCCAGATGGGCCTCTAATATGGTGTCACAAACTTCTCTTGCCAACCTCTTAAATTTTCTTAGGCTGGAGAAATGTATCACTCCAAACTTTCATTGGCTCTTCCACTCCA
Organism: Vombatus ursinus; assembly: GCF_900497805.2. Lineage (NCBI taxonomy): Eukaryota > Metazoa > Chordata > Mammalia > Diprotodontia > Vombatidae > Vombatus > Vombatus ursinus. The sequence continues at coordinate 116,986 of NW_020944222.1, read as the reverse complement.
AAATTTGATTTGAGGCATTGTTTTAAGGTTGTTTGGAGGGGAATGTTGGGAGAGTTCAGCTGGATGGTTGCCCCAATCCACCATCTTGGCCTCTTCCTAATTATTTTTTAAAGAAAGTCTATGAAATGAACCATAGGAAGGAAAACAGTTCTCATAGGCTGAGAAGGTAGCATCATTGACATTGGGGCCCATGAGGCTGTTGTGGGTTCTTCTCTAGATTATGCCTTGAATCTGTTCTTCCATCCCAGAGACATGAAGAGGGAGAATAAAGTGGGAAAGAATTCTCACAGTCTTCGATGATGTCTGATTTTCCCTCTAGGAGGCTCTCTGAAATTCTCTCTGGGGGATTTCCCAGAATTGAAAGCATCCCCCAGAAAGGCTGTGGTTGATGAGGAAACTAGACAAAGAAATAGATCAGTTGGTTAAACCTCTTTATGGCGAGACTAAGGATGGTTATGGGATGAGTCTCAGGGGAGCAATTGTAGTCATTACCAAAAAAAATAATCATGGAAGAAGTGAGATGTAGTAGAAATATCACTAAATTTGGAATCAAGGGATTAGAGCCTGAATCCTCTCTTTGGTTCTTATCATCCATGGTAATTATATACCTTGAGTAAATGACTTCCTCTCTCTGTGTGTCTATTTCCTAACATGTAAAATGAGGGAGTTGACCTACATAACCTTTAAATCCTCATTCAGGTCCAAATGCTAGGATCCTAAGCATGGGAAGAATGGTGCTGCAAAATTCCCCCTTTGTTCCTATCTGCCATCAAACTTCAATTGGAAAGAGTCTTCCATTGTCTACCTTCCATGTTGATGCATGTTGTGAGGGAATTAATTCCCTCATCATTATGCTCAATCTCAGGAGACCCAAAGAGCAATGAAAAAGAAAGCAGAGGAGTGGAGTAGCTCCCTGGAAATGATGCAGATTCTTGGCCAATAGAGCTATGAGTTGACATTCTCAGAAGCATTTTGAAAGTAGACAGCAGTTAATAGAGTTTTGAATTTTGAGTTATGAAAGCCACAGTAAATATTGCTTTGACTCAGACAATTAATAGTTATGTGGCTCTGGGCACTTAATTGTCTCAGTTTGGGTTTCCTATCTGTCAGATGAAGATAATGATAGCACTTTGCTCACAGAGTTGCTGTGATGTTTAAATGAGATAAATAACAAGTGAGGTGTTGTACAAACCTTAAAGTGATACAGGCTATTTTATGCTATGGTTATTTATTGTTTCCAGGGTAGATTTTACTTTTGTTCAGATCAAAATAGTAAATATGACTTTCTCTTTGGGGTGCAGGATGTCACTGTGAATCTATTGACATCTTCCTGGTCAAGGAGATGAGAAGTCCTATTAATAGTATAAATCTTAATGATCACAAGACTGCAAAGGACATTGGGATATAGAATGTTAGAGTGAAAAGACATCATAGAACATCAAATGCCAGATTGGGAGGTTCTTTAGAACTTCAAATGTAAGAGTTCAAATAAACTCTAGAACAGAATATGTTACAGCTGGAAGAAACTTGGAACATGGGACATCAGACCAGAAAAAGAACTTACCACATAGAATGCAGGGGCATTAGAAGGGGCCTCCTCATTTTAAATTGGTGAAACTGAATCCCAGAAAAGGCAAAGAACTTTCCCAAGGTCACCGTGTGAGTTAATCACATAACTGGAATTAGAACCCAGGTCTCCTTTGTTGAAACTTTAAGCAGGTCATTTAACTTTTCTAGGCTTCAGTTTCCTCACATGAAAAAATGAGGAGTTTATACCAGATGACTTCTGAGAGCTCTTCGGTCTACAAATCTATAATCACATGACTGTGGACAATTTGCTTACCCTCTCTAGGCGTCAGTTTCATTATCTGTATAATGAACGGGTTAGAAAAGATTATCTCTAAATCCCTCCCAGCTCTAAGTCCTAAGCAAGAGAAAAGTAGCATCTATATTAAATCATGTATGCAATATTAATGATAACACTGTGAAAGTTTTTTTTTGTTCTTAATGGTCATTAAGTTTTTCCTTGAAAGACCTTCCCCAAATCTACAACTATATTTTTATGTAGTTAATGAATTAATGCTTAAGCAAAATCTCAGGTGACCCAAACATCAATTAGAAACGAAGTATAGCAAAGGAGCAAGCACCCTGGGAATAATGAGAATTCTGGGAGAGCAGTTTACTTGCCATTCCCAGAAGCACTTTATGTTTTTGAGGATAAAGCACATCTTTGTTAATGTCAACACAACATATGGTTTCCCGAAGCACTCTCTCTTGCTTTATCTTTTTAGTCATAGAGGTGAGAAGTCTTGCTTAAAAATAAGTTAACAAGTGCTACTATGTGCCAGCTACTGTGCTAAGTATTATATACAAAGAAAGGTAGAAGATATTCCCTACTTTCATGGAGACCACAATCTAATGGGGGAGATAGTATGCAAACAACTAAGAAAAAAACCAAGATATATTATAGGTAGTCACAGAGGGAAGGTGCTAGCATTCTTAAAAAAAAGGTTTCTTGAAGAGGATGGGATTTTAGCTGAAAGTTGGAGGAAGCCAGAAAAGCTAGAAAGCAGAGAGGAGGAGAGAATTCCAGGGATGGGTAACAGTCAGTAAAAATGACCAGAGCTGGGAGATAGAGTGCCAGGTACAGAAAGGAAACTGATGTCACCAGATCAAAGAGGGATGTAAGGTGTAAGAATACTGGTAAGGTAGGAAGGAGTAAGGTTACGATGAACTTTAAAAGAGATACTGTATTTGATCCTGGAGGTAATAGAAAGCTGCTGGAGTTTATTGAATAGGTGGGTGACATGATCAGACTTGCACCTTAGGAAGATCAATTTGACAGCTGAGAGAGGATGTGAAGTGGGGAGAGATTTGGGACAGGGAGACCAGTCAGTATACTATTGCAATAGTCCAGGTCTGAGGTGATGAGAGCCTGGACCAGGGAAGTGGCAGTGTAAGAGGAGAGAAGGGGGAGTATATGAAAGATGCTATGAAGTTAGCATTGACAAGACTTGGCAGCTTACTGGGGGTGGGAGACAGTGAGGAGTTGAGAATAACACCTAGACTGTGAATTTGGGAGATGGGAAAATGATAGAGCCCTTGACAGGAATAGGAAAGTTAGGCAGAGGGGATGATGGTGTGTGGGGAAAGCTAGGGAGTTCAGTTCTGGACATTATTGAATTTAAGATCTCTATGGGACATCTAGTTTGAGGTGTCTAATAGGCCATTGGAGGTATGAGCCTAGAGGTCAGGAAAGAAGTTGGGGCTGGATAAATGGATCTGAAAATCATCTGCATAGAGATGATAATCAAATCAAGGGGAGCTGATGGGATCATTAAATGAAACAGAATAGAGAAAGAAGAATAAGAGGCCCATGACAGAGCTTTAAGGAAGCTCATGGTTAGTGGACATAACCTTGATGAATATTCAGCAAAGGAGGAAACTGAGAAGGATTAGTGAAAATACATGAAGATTACTAGGAGAGGTTGATATTAAAAAACAAAACAAAACAAAACTAGAGACAAAAGAGTTTTTTCTTAGGCAATTGGGGTTAAGTGACTTGCCCGGAGTCACACAGCTAGTAAATGTCCAATGTGTGGTCTGAGGCCAGATTTGAACTCAGGTCCTCCTGACTTTAGGGCCAGTGCTCTATACGCTGCACCATCTAGTTGTCCTGAGAGAAGAGAGTTTCAAGAAGAGAGTGGTCAACAAGTGTCACAGGTTGCAGAGAGATCAAGAAGGATTAAGATTGAGAAAAGAGTATTAGATCATGACAAGGGGGATGGTTTCAGAAAAAAAGTAACATGGCAAGATATATATGAACTGATGGAAAGTGAAGTGAGAAGAACCAGGAGATCATTGTGCACAACACCAGCAATATTGTAACAATGATCAAATGCGAAAGATGGCTATTCTGATTAATATAATTATCCAAGACAATTCCAAAGGACTCATAATGAAAAAATGCTATTCACCTCCAGAGAACTGATTAATTTTAAGTGCAAATTGAAGTATAATTTTCTCTTTTTTTGCAATATGGTTAATATGGAAATCTGTTTTGCATGATTTCACATGTATAATTGATATCATTTTGCTTATCTTCTCAGTGGATGTGGAAGGGGTGGGAGGGAGGAAAATTTTTTTTACATCAAATGGTTTTTTAAAATAATATTTTATTTTTCCCAATTATATGTAAAAACATTTTTTTCATTTTTGAAATTTTGAATTCCAAATTCTCTCCTTCCTTCCCTTTCCTCTCCCTCCCTGAGTGGTAAGCAATTTGATATAGGTTATACATGTACAATCATGCAAAACCTATTTCCATATTAAACATATTGTGAAAGAAAACACCGACCAAAAAAACCATGAAAAAAATAAAGTGAAAAATAGTATGCTTTGATCTGCATTCAGACTTCATTAATTCTTTCTCTGGAGGGGGATAGAATTTTTCATCATGAGTCCTCTGGAATTGTCTTGGATCATTGCATAGCTATGAATAGGTAAGTTGTTCACAGTTGTTCATCATACAATATTATTGTTACTGTGTACAATGTTCTGGTTCTGATCACTTCACTTTGCATCAGTTCATGTAAGTCTTTCCAGATTTTTCTGAAATCATTCTGTTCATCATTTCTTATAGCACAATGGTATTCCATCACAATTAAATACCACAACTTGTCCAGTCATTCCTCAATGATGAACATCAAGGGAGAGAATTTGAAACTCAAAATTTAAAAAGAAAAGAATTTTTAAAATAATTAATTAATTAAACAAGAGATCATTGGTAACTTTGGAGGGAGCAGTTTCAGTTGAATGATGAGGTCAGAAGTCAAACTGCAAAGAATTAAAAGCATGATAGGAAAGGGAGTGGAGGCACTAGATGATATATAAGATGGATAGTTGAAGTGAGAGTTTTTGAGGATACGGGAGACATTAGCATATTTTTAGGCAGCAGGGGGAAAGATCAGCATACAGGAAGAGATGAAAGATTAGTGACAGTGGGGAGGATAGATGGAATCATCTGCGAGAGAAAATGGGATGGGATGTATGCAAATAGAAGGGTTTGCCTTGGCAGGGAGAAAGGCTATCTCATCATGTGAGTCATGGATAAAGAAGAAAGTAGAGGAATGTATCTGAGTAATATGAGATGAGGAGGAGGAGAGAAAAAAAAGAACTTTTGGCAAAAAGCCTCATTTTTTTCAGTGAAATATGAGTCAGGGTTGTCACATCATGAGGCAAGGGAAGGAAGGGAGGTTTGAGCAGGAATTAAAAAGTTTGGAAAAGCTGCTATGATGAGGGAGATAGTGATTAAGGAGGTCACAATAAAGGTGCAGTTAATATGATGCAACCTAAATTTGTAGTCAAGCCAATCATCATGGTTTCATGATTTTCTCCAGCTTCATTCTGCAGTATGTAAATAGGAGTGAAGTCAGCGGATGGTGGGTGTAATGTAAGGTTGGGCTCGACAAGGCAAGATCCATAATAGAGTACGGGGGCAAGGGAGAAATAACTGGATGAATCAGAAGAGGCCTTGTAAGATGGTGAGCTTAAGGTGGTTTGAAAGAAGGTAGGGATTCTAATATGCAGAAGTGTTTTCCAAGACATGGTGGTAGGGTGTGCACTATTATGTGAGTAGGAATGGTATGAAGGTCAATTTAACTGAAACAGAGAATGAAAAGAACTAATATGGAAGATACATGGAAAGTTAGGGGATATCCTGATTGTGGGGCCTTTAAATTCCAGGGTGAGAATTTTGTATTTTATTCAAGGGGCAAGCAGGAGGCACTGAAAAGTTGAGAGTAGGGAGTTACAAAACTTTTCTTGTCTCATTTTCTTCTCAACAGATCGATGGATTTGGGAAGAAATGAGACATCTGTAACCTTCCTCATCCTCCAGGGAATCTCAGACTAACTAGAGCTGTGGGTCATCCTCTTTGCAGCATTCTTAGGAATCTATCTCCCTACTTGCACTTGGACACAGGCCTAATCCTCTTCATCAGAAGTGACTCCCATCTTCACTCCCCCATGTACTTTTTCCTCAGTTTCCTGTCCTTCATAGACATCTGCTACTCTTCCTCTATTAATCTAAGAATGCTCTCTGACTTCTTCCCAGAAGAAAAAAAGATTTCCTTTCTGGCCGGTGCCACTCCGTGTTTTATAATGACTTTGAAGGGGCCGTCTCTTGCTGGCTCTAGGCTATCATGGTATATGACCACTATGCAGCCATCTGAAGCCCACTGAGGTACTCCATCATCATGCATCTGCCCATCTGTGGAAAATTGGTGGCTGGGACCAATGTGACTGGGTGCCTCAGTAGCCTAGTTCAAACAGCAGCTGAGTTCCACCTCCATTTCTGTGGGCCAAACAAAATGAATCACTTTATCTGTGATGTGCCTCAGATCATAGCTCAATCCTGCTCCAACCCCTTCATTGCTCAAATAATAATGTTTGTAGTACTGGTTTGCATAGGGTTGCTCTCCTTCCTCATTATCCTCATGTCTTATGGTTATGTCACAGTCACTAACCTGAAAATGCCTTCAGCCGAGCGAAGCCAGATGTGAAGGTATAGCAAGACTATACAAGTGGTTAGTCTCAATCAAAAATGGATGGTGTCGTGGAATCCCTTTGCATTGAAATAGTAAGCATGTGCCCCTGAGCTGGCTATGGGTGGTGGAGGCTAGTAAAGGGAGCATTGCTTTCTTTTGTATATTTTTATTGATATTTTCATTTCATATCATCATCAATCTTCCTTATATCTTTCTTCACCACTCAGTGGGCGATTCTTCTACCTCAGGATAGAATAAGCACCAATCCTGAGCTGGCTATCAATGCTCGACTCTAATGAAGGGAGAATTTGGGGGAAGAGAATAAAGAAGGATGATGACAAGTGGAGAGAGAGAGAGAGAGAGAGAGAGAGAGAGAGAGAGAGAGAGAGAGAGAGAGAGAGAGAGAGTTGGGAAGAAAGTCAGCACTCAAGGGATGTGTCTTTGAGTAGTCCTTGATTCTTAGCCTTGAGTAGTGACCAGGGCTATACTCAGGACAGGAAAACTGCAACCTTGATCCAGAGTGCCAACATTTAGAAAGCATAAAATGTTAAATGACTTTAAAAATGTCTTTAAAATGTGTCATATTTGCATGTTGATTGTACTACCACTCCCTCAGCAGCATAGGAACTCAATTCAGCACAGATAACTAGGAACCAATAGTTGAAATAGCTACCTACCAGATGGAAAGCACTGTTAGTAACACTATATTTGTGTCCCTAGAGTGACTTTCACTCTGGACTAACTGGATTTATCATAATTATTTCTTCCAATACTTTGTTTTTCACATTTTAATTTTTTATAGAAGTTTTCATCTTACATTTTGTTTTACATTAGCATCATCCCTGAATATCCTCTTTCTTACTCCACTACCCAATTCCAAACCAAAAAAAAATTAAGGAAGAGAAGGAAGAAAAAGGCAATTCAGCAAAACTCACCAATACACCCATTAATTCTGACAGTATGTTCAATATCCAAACCCCATACACAGTCCCCCACCAAAGGAGAGATGAATGTATTACATCTTTAGGGAAAAATTTGATTATTATAATTACACAACGTTCAATTCTCTCTCTCTCTCTCCCTCTTGTTCTTTGCTTTTACATGCTACTCACATGTAGTTCAATGGATTAGACTCCACATGCAGCTACTACCCTCCTAGTTGTATGGGGGCATCATGATGGTGTAGGTATTAAGCAAGATAAGGATAAAGCCTTTCAGGCGTTCTGGTACAGCAAACTCCTCCCCCCCCCCCATTCAGACTGCTACTCACTTACCGCCTTATTAATTCTCCGCAGGGTTCAAAAGCCCTCAAGGGGTATGTTTTGACATTACCTCATGAATTACAAAATTGCAAAATCCCTCTCATTAATTAATTATCACCAAGCAATCAGTCCAGTTTATAAAAACTGGAGAAACACTTGACCCTTAAACTCTTTCTTCTCCCAGTCTTAAGCTCTGAACTCATAAGCTTAGAAAAACATAAGGTCACAGCCCCCAACATTAATTAACAGCAACAGATTATACAAAGACATAGGTAAATATTTACAATATGTGTCAGCTTTGAACGAGTCACAGCCAGAACTCATCAGTGTTGTGGAAAGACAAGGTCACGGCCAGAACCACATCAGTGCTCTGGAAAGACAGAGGACAAGAAGTTGCTGCCCAGAATTTCTCATACCAACACTGCATCTGCTGACTCCCTCCAAAACATTGGAACCACAGTTCAACAAGTTAGTCTTCAGAATGTAGTCTCCACAGAATATGAGTTAAATCATTGGGATTCTTATTTGGAAGGAAAGTTCTGTTTGCTTGGTTCCCTTTCTGGAATAACAGTTAAAGTCATTTCTCTTCCACTATCTCCTTAGATATTAAAAACAACAGTTAACTCTCAGACAAATGTTCTTCACTTTTTTGTGTGTCATGGATCCCTGGGGGTAGTCTGTGAAATCTATAGATCTCTTTTCAGAATCATGTTTTAATTGCATAATATAAAATACAAAGAAGTGTAATAGAAACCTTACATGTGGAAATACAGTAATTACTTAAGACAAACAAGTTCATGGACATCAGGTTAAGAACCCCTGGTGGCTGGGTCTCTCACAAACTCTTCCTGCATGACAGTTAACTCTTCCAGTGTCCTCAGGAAAGAAGGTCTCTTAGTTCCTTCTCACTCTCTCTCCCCCTTGGACTTCTTTAGCCATTGCAGTTAACTGACAGTACTTGAGATTGGATTCAGTCTCTCTCGAAGATATGGTAATAATATTTAAAATCTCTAAGAGAGGGACCATTAAAGTTTGGGTTATACATTATTCTTGTCCTTGTATATGATGTTTTCCTGCTTCATTCTGCATCAGTTCATAGGTCTTCCCACACTTCTCTGAATTCTTCATGGTCATAGTTTCTTATGGCAGAGTAACATTCCATTGTCTCCCTTGTCCAGTCATTCCTCAATCAATGGATTTCTGTATTATTACCAATGATTTGCTTCTACAAAAAGCACTTTGATAAATATTTTGATCTTTTGTTCTATTTTTGACATCTTGGGGCATATGCTTCACAGTGTGATTTCTAGGTCAATGGTCACACACATTCCTTTGGACCAATTCCTAGCTCTATCAGTAGCATATGAGTATCTTTCCACAACCCTACCATCATTGACTGTGTTCATCTTTTTTCTTCTTTGCCAATTTGCTATGTATCATGGTCCACTTTGACAATATGATGAAGCTTATGAACTTTTTGAAATAATGGTATGAGTAAGTTCATATCTGAAGGAAATGTTAAATTTCAGTTAAAGGTTAATGAAAACAAGTATTTATTTTTCCCCATCTAAGTTCATAGACTTCCTGAGATATAACCATAAAATCCACATCAGGAATATATGCCATAACCAAAATTATGAAAGTTACCTGACCTGGTTTTCTACTTCTGTTTGCTAATGATATGATAGCTTAAATAGAAAACCTCAACTTTGACCCCAAAGAAGAAATATGAGGAGACACACCTTTGTGGAAGTTGGGATCTATAGATGTAGGATCATACATATAATGTTAGGTTTTTTCCAACCTCTAGATTGGTTTTTGTTTCTTTTTTTTTTCTCGACACATGGATAGCTTTCAGGGAAAGGATAGGAAGAGACACAGGGCGGAATGTTGAAGATATAACAGTAAAAGATCTCAATAAAATCTATATAAACTTTTAAATGGCCTTTTAATAATAATAATTAACATTTATATAGAACTTTAAGGCATACAAAGTGCCTTACAAATATTATCTCCTTTGATCCTCACAACAACCCTGGGAAGTAGGTGCTATTATTATTATTATTATTATTCACATTTTATAGATGAGGAAACTGAGTCATAAAGAGGTTAAATGATTTGGCCAGGGTCATACAGCTAGTAAATGTCTGAGGCTTGATTTAAATTCAGTCTTCCTGACTTCAGGCCTACTGTTCTGTACAATGTACCTTCTAGAAGAGACTTTCTATGTCTTTAATTTATAGAAGTTTAAGCAGAAATGAATGTTTTACTTTGTCAAATGCTTTTTAGTCATACATTGATTTAATTATATTTGGAATGTTTTTTTAATATGACTATTAATTATTTTCCTAATGTTGAATGATAACTTTATCCCTAGTTTAAATCCAACTTCAACAGAGTGAATAACTCTTTGGACATATTCCTGAAGTCTTTTTGCTAGAATTTTATTTAAATATGTTGAAATATGTCAAGTAATATTTGTTAGTGATACAAGTTAATACATCTCTTTATTTGTCATGTCCTGCTTTACATTTTGTGACCATATTTGTCTTATAAAAGGAATTTGATAATTTTTCTTCTCAAGTTTTAAAGAATAACTTACATAGCATAGATATTAATTGTACTTTAAATCTTTAATAGAATTCACCTGTAAACTCATTTTTCCCAGATGTCCCTTTCCCATCTTTGATAATTTATTTATAGTTAATTCAATTCCTTTTTTTTTGGAAAATTAAAATACGTTTTTCATCTGTTAATTTGGATTTGCTTAATTTTTTAAAAGTAATTCTCCATTAAAAATTCTCACTTATAATGTCATATATTTAGATTCCAATAATTCTTTTATTTTTTCATTTCTTTTAATTCTTATTAATATTTTTGGCCATATTAGCTAAAATTTTATCAATTTTGCTGTTTTTCATAAGAATGTTCATCAATGAAATCCTTTATTTTTCATACCTTCCCCCCCACCCCAATAACTACACCCAAACCATCTCTTCCATTGCCTATATCCTATTCTGTCCCCACTACCCCCACATATACTTGTTGAAAGAATAATAATTACTATCATTTCACTTTTCATCTACTGATGTTATAATGATGCCTAACTTTCCCCTCTGTTTCTTACCACCTCTCTCCCAATTATTGCAACTTCTTATTCTATTTCTCTCTCCCACAAATGATATTAATTCACTTAAAGGGATCAGAGGACTTAATCCTTAGAATGTTAATTCAACTCTTCAAGCTTCCCTTTTCTGGTTCTTTAAGTTCCCCTAAAAGCAGATAGATGGCCAGGGTAAGTAATAGTCAAACGCCATAATCAAATCCCCAAGGACAAGAGGCAGCCAGAAAATAAGCAGGCCGACATTGTAGGGATTATATCTTTGCCATATTCCCTTTTTTCCCCAAGGTATTTGGAGTTAAGTGACTTGCCCAGGGTCACACAGCTAATAAGTGTCAAGTGTCTGGTCTGAGACTGGATTTGAGCTCAGGTCCTCCTGACTCTATCCACTGTGCTTTGCCATATTCTTTTTATTCTTGTGTGTCTTAGTGTTGCCCATGCCAGGAGGACTGCTAGCTGTGTGACCTGGCCATGTCCTTTAATCTCTCTCAGTTTCCCCATCTATAAAGTGCAGAGAATGACAGCACTCATTTCACAGGTGAAATATTAGGGTGAAGATTAAATAAAATAATAAATGTGAAGTGATTTGCAAGCCTAAAAGCACTTTATAAGTGCTAGTTGTTGTTGTTATCACAATAACCATCATCTTCATCATTACCATCTCAGGTCCCCTGACTCAAAATCCAATAATCTTTCCATGATGCCATGATGCCAGGCTCTTGGTTGAAGTCTTGTCTCTATTCTTCATCGGCTGGGCCATCTGAGGCATGAAGTTTAACTACTCTGTGTCTCAGTTTCTTCCTCTATAAAAGGAAGAGATTGAATTAAGTAGCCACTAAGGTCACTCCCAGTTCTAAATCAGTGGTCTTAAGATACTGAGGGCACAATGATTCACGCATGACCTGTATTGAAGTGTCCTTAACCTGAACCTTATCAACTCAGTTTTAGAGCCCCAATGTACCTCTTTCAGCTCAAAGAAATAACAACCATGTAGAAACATCCTCCCTCCCCCAATTAATCTGTTGTGATATCTGTCCAAAGTTCAGTGGGAATTTGAGGAATCAATGTGGAGATTTTATACCTGTTGAAAGCCACCCTGATGACTCAAGTCATAAAGTGAGATTTGGGAGAATGCCAAGTTATCTGCTTTGCCCATCTTACAAGTTGACCTTGTAAATCAAACTTAACTTACAGGGGACTTGGTAGAGAGTAGGCCCTTGTTTGAAGAGAATTTGTTTTTAGGAACTGTTACTGATCGAAGTTTCCCTGGTACCAATGACTAGTGATTCAGTAATTGAATTCCCTGAGGAAATCCACCCTTGTTGTTTTCTTGATGCACAGAAGTCTTTAGATTTCATTTTCAATCTTGAAAAAAAAATCTTTTTGGCAGGAAGGTGGGCTGTTGGGACCCCTGAACATATCAATAAGGGAAACTCCCTTTACAGATTAGCAGTTTGTCTATCACTTACAGCTAGTGAATAGAGTGCTGAATCTGGAGTCAGGAAGACATGAATTTAAATTCTAGCCTTGGACGCTTACGAGATGTGTAACCCTGGACAAGTCACAATCTTTGCCTCAGTTTCCTCATCTGTAAAATAGCACTTGTTGTAATGATTGAATGAAATAAAGTGTTTTGTAAACCTTAAAATACTATATAAATACTAGCTATTAGGGAGTTTACTGGATCATTGAGAGGTTAAATAATTAGGCCAGAGCCACATAAGTATGGTATGTCATAAGTAAGACCAGAACCCAGGTCTTTCTGATTGCAAGTCTTTTCCTCTATAGATAAATAGCCTTCAAATGTACCGAACCTATCCACAGTACAAGAGGCCACGTGAGCACCTAAGAAGTATTGCATAATTGATGCAGACAATGATGGATTCTACCTGTGGAATCCAGGAAATACATTCAATGGAGACACTCTTCCCTTCCTCTTCTTTTCCTTCTTTATCATTTTTATTTTTTATTTTTTGCTTTTTTTTTTTTTGGTGAAGCAATCAGGGTTAAGTGACTTGTCCAAGGTCACATAGCTAGTAAGTGTCAAGTGTTTGAGGTTGGATTTGAACTCAGGTCCTCCTGACTCCAAGGCTGGAGCTTTATCCACTGCACCACCTAGCTGTCCCCTTTATCATTTTTAACTGGAAGAAATTAGTTATACCAGTTAAGGGAATAGAAAAAGGACGATGAGAGAGCAAAAGAGAAAGTTACTTCTCGACTTCACCTTTGTGAAAAGCAGAAAAAGCAGAAAACTTCAGAGATCCAGGATAAATTATCATGGTGTGGTGATAGGAGTGCTGGTCCATAAAATCTCAGTTCAAATACTTCCTGTGACACTTATAAGCCATATTCTGATGGCCAAGTCATTTAACCTTTCCCAAGACTTAGTTTCCTCATTTTAAAGGGGAGGAGGGAATGAAATAATCTATTAAGCATTTACTATGTGCCAGGCATTGTGCCAACTGCTTTACAAATATCATCTCATTTGATCCTTGCAATAACCCTGTGAAGTAGGTGCTATTATTATGCCCATTTTACAGTTGAGGAAACAGACAGACCATGATGAAGTTACTTGCTCAGGGTTTTACAGCTAGTAAGTGCAGCTGGATTTTGAACCCAAATCTAATACATATGACATCTATCTCACGAAGGGCTTCATCATTCTAATGAAGAATTTTGAAGAATGGTAAATTATTATAGAAATGAATGCCAGTGATTTTGAATGAAGGATGTCTTTCCAATATAAAATGTGATGTAACAAGTAGAGATGATTCTGAAACACATCAGGTAAATGGGATTTACTTTTTCAGTTGCCCTCAGCTATTCCTAGCATGCTCTGGCAGTCCACTAATGCTTATATATGAGTAATTAGATATAAGCAATACGTAAGGTGGGCAGCAAGGTAGAGCAGTATAGAGTGCCTGGCTTGGAGTCAGGAAGACTTGAGTTCAAATCCAGCCTCAGATATTTACTAGTTATGTGACCCCAGGCAAATAACTTAGTACTGTTTGCCTCAGTTTCCTCATCTGTAAAATGAACTAGAGAAAGAAATGTCAAACCATTCCAGTACCTTTGCCAAGAAAACCCCAAAAGGAGTCACAAAGAGTTGGACATGAGTGAAAATGACTAAACAACAACAAAATATATAATATATGCTAATAATTACTAATAAGTCTTCCTTATGTTCCAATATGTTGAAGATCTTTGATTTCATCCGGGGGGAGATTTCCTTTACTAATACAAGTCAAAGCCTTTCTACATCCTAGAAAATATTTTTAATGTGTGATGGGTTGGGAAGAAATTGTCGTATTATTGGCTAATGACTTGGTGATGAGGCTTGCCACTTAGCCAGGCTGGCTTCATACACATACTCCATCACTCAGCCTGGTCTGAAAGCCTGTCTGGCTTGACAGGACTGGCCAGAGCTGACTCTGCTGGTAGAGCCTTTAATAATCCAAGGTCCCGTCAATGCTAAAAAGAAGCATTTGAGAAGGATGCTCATAAAGGAAGTCCTCTTTAATTTCCCAATGACAAAACTCTTATTCACTCATTTTCCTGTAGTTTAGAAAACTAAACAGATAGTGAGTCTGTTACCTGTAGTTCAGGGCTTGTGAAGCCTTGAATGCAACCAGTGACAATGACAAATGGTGCTGGATCTGGGATCAGAAGACCCAGGTTCAAATCCAGCCTCTTCTACTCCCCTATATGTGGTCTCAGAGAAGTTACTTAAACCATCTTGGCCTCTGCTAATCTGTAGAAAGAGGGTTTAGTGAAGGTAATGGCAAACCACTCTAGTATCTTTGTCAAGAAAGCCCCAAATAGAGTCACAGAGAGTGGGACACAACCAAAAAATCATTTAACAACACCACCACCACGATGAGGGTTGTGGACTGAGTGATCTCTAAAATCCTTTCCATTGCTTAATCTTTGCCACTTGGAACCGATAAGACTGTGTGTCTTTCTCCAGCTCATACCTTGGATCTGATCTTCCACCCTGGAGATCTGAGATGGGGAACAGAGTGGGAAAATTATCAGAGGGTCCTCAACAATGCCTGACTTTTCCATCAGGATTTTCTCTGGACGTTCTCCCTACAGGATTTTCCAGAAATGAAAGCATTCCCAGGAGAGGCTATTGTTGATTAGGTAAATAAACAAACAGGATCTGGTTAAACATCTTTATGGCGAGACCAAGGATAGTTATGGGATGAGTCCTACTACAGTGCTTCCCCAAAAGAAGGTTCATTTAGGAAGTGAGATGTAGTGGAAAGATCACTGGATTTGGAGTCAGGAGACCTGGCTCTGAATATTGGCTTTAGTACTTAGTAGCTATGGGATCTTGAGCAAGTCAATTTCCTTTTCACTGCCTCAGTTTCTAATTTATACTCTGATGGAGTTGGACCAAGCGGACCCTAAGCAATTTCCCAGCTTTCTATCTTTGATCTTATAATCTAAGGTTATTTCACCTGTTGGGACCTCACCTTCATCACCTGCTAGATGATAGAATGGATTTATCATCTAGTATCAAATAAATACCTACCCTGTACCAGGCACTATGCTAGGTATAGGAATACATATATAACAATGAGACCATCTCTGCCCTAAAGGAGCTTATATTCTACTAGATGACTTTGAAGTCCCTTCTAGCTCGAAATCCCGGGGTTTGAATGTCAATGATGTTTCCTCCTCAGTCTGAAAGAATTATTCTCACATTGACCCATTTAAAAAAATCAGGAAGGCCAATCAGGGTGATTGCCAAAGAGAATGAGACAAATGGGAATGAGGTGGGGTAGAACTGGGGGATATTATAAAAATCTTCCATTAAAGTAATTTCCAAAAGGAATATGGAATTAGGAAAGACAGAGTTCACAGTTGTCACAAGTAGCAAAAATTAAGGAGTGGAAGGGATTTTAGAGATCGCTAGGTGCACAACCCTCATTTTGTTGTTGTTTTTCAGCTGTGTCCCACTCTCTGTGACCCCATTTGGGGTTTTCTTGGCAGAGATACTAGAGTGGTTTGCCATTACTTCCTCTAAAGCAACTCCCAAAGCCAACAGACCTATGTTGCATGTTGCAAAGTAGTTATAAATGTCATGATAAAGCAAATTCTCAGGTGACCCACAGGACAATTGGAAACAAAACAGAGCACTAGTACAGGCTACATGGGAAGGAGGAGAATTCTGACCAATGGGAACATTAATTGGCATTCCCAGAAGTGTTTTATTGCTAGGGTAAAACATTCCTTTGCTAATGTCACTGTAGTGAATATGAGTTTCTCATGTAGGCACTGGAGGGCACTCTTCATCCGCTTCTTTCTAGTCTCGGAGGCAAGAAGTCCTATTCACAGTCAAGAATCTTAACAACCACAGAGCTGCAAAAGATCTTTAAACACACAACGTCAGAGCTACAAGGGACCTCGGAAAATAGAAAGTTAGAGTGAGAAAAGATGTTAGTTCATAAAATATAAGACCTGAAAGGGACCTTACAGCCTAGAATTTGGGATGTTAGAGCTGGGAAGCACTTTAGAAAACATTTAGTCCAGCCTTCTCATTTTAAAATTCAGGAAACTGAGCAAGGAATTTCCCTAATGTTACATGATGAGTCCTGAAAGACCAAGATTACACACGAAGTGTACTGAGTCTCAGCCCAGTGCTTTTTCCATATTCTTCGTTGAGAGAAGTTAATATTTTCCACATTTTGTACAACTTTAGGCAAATCACCCTCTTGGCTTCATTTGCTTCATCTGTAAACTGATATGGGTTAGACTAGATGAATCCTAAGGCCTCTTCTAGTTTTAAATCTATCATTATTTACTCCTAATCTCATAACTGGGTTAATATCAGAACTCATATTTTTTTAGATCAAACACAAGAAGAAAATTTCCTCATTCCATCAACTGCATTAGGGGGAAAACCACATCAAAAAGCCCATGTGCAAATATATAGAGGAAGGAAATGGAATGCCTTGCAAGGAGGATTGACTGCTGTATCAGTTTGGTCGGAAGGAAGGGAATTAGTATGAATAAGACTGGAAATTTAGGAGAGACTCAAATTATGGAGTGCTTACCTGCCAGGCTAAGGAGTTTGCATTTTATCACAGAGGCAAGAAGAAGCCACTGAAAATTTCTTGGTAGGAGAATGACCAAGTGAACTATTTTCTTCCTTCCCATTTTTCTCTCAACAGAGCAATGGATATGGGAAGAAATGAGACTTCTGTTACCATGTTTATCCTTCAAGGAATCTCAGACCAACCATATCTGTGGGTTATCCTTTTTTTTTTTTAATATTCCTGGGAATCTATCTCATGACTTTGACTTAGAACCTGGGCCTCATTATGATCACCAGGAGTGACTCCCTCATGTATTTCTTTCTTAGTTTCCTGTCCTTCATAGACATCTGCTACTCTTCCTCTATTAACCCAACATTGTTCTTCAGCTTCTTCCTGGAAGAAAAAGAGATTTATTTCCTGGCCTGTGCCATCAGTGTTTTGCTATGACCTGGACTGGAATGGCTGAGTGCCACCTTTTGGCCATCATGGTGTATGACTGCTATGTGGCCATCTGCGGCCGCCTGAGGTACTCTATCATCATGCATCTGCCTATGTGTGAGAAGATGGTGGCTGGGACCTATGTGGCTGGATTGCTCAGTAGCCTAGTTCAAACAGCAGCTAGGTTCCATCTCCATTTCTGTGGGCCAAATATTATTAAACATTTTTCTTTCTGTGATATTCCTCAGATCATAGTATGCCTCAGATCATAGCTCTATCCTACTCCAATCCCTTCATTGGTCAAATAGTCATGTTGATGGTAGTGGTTTGCTTCAGGTGGTCTTCATTCCTCATAATCTTCATGTCTTATGGTTATATTACAGTCACTAACCTGAAAATGCCCTCCACCAAAGGAAAGGTGAAGGGCTTCATCACCTTGCCTCTCACCTGACTGCTGTGACTCTCTTCTATGGCACTGCTCTTTGTGTATATCTGTAGCCCAAATGTGAATTCCTGACACCTGGACAATGTTCTGTCTGTCTTCTATGTAATCTTCATCTCATGAACCCTCTCATCTCAGGAACAAAGAGATCAAAAATGTTCTGAAGAGGCTGAGGGGAAAGTCTGACTGAACAATAATGCTCTCCTATGTTTTTGTTATCATTAATTTGTAATAATCTTAATACTCATTTTGTAAGGTTTGCCCAAGATTTCATTGGTACAAACAAGACCCAATGGTGAAACTCCTTCCTCTGATGGACAGGGGTAGATCATCTATAACTTATATTCTCGAAGAGTCGCTTGTGACACTGAGAGGCTAAGCAGTTTGTGTAGGGGCACACGACTAATATGTGTTAGAGGCAGAATTTGAGCCTAGATGTTCCTAATGTCCAGGCCAACCTTCCATCTTTTGCATTATGATTTATTTGAATCATAATTCACAGAATTTTCAGTGATGACTTCTGTGTCAGTAGGAGATTAAACTACCTCGTGGATGGACTTTTCACTGGAAAAGTCATGGGTCAGTCATTAAGTGAGAGTGAGTGACAACAGATGCTGAGTGTTGGACTGTTATCTTCAAAATTTACCTTAATAATAAAACTTTCTTATATCATCATCATTATTATGCATTGATAATGATAATAATAATAACAATAATAATACTTTTCAAGAGTTCAGACCTGGGTTTTTATCTGTGTAGGAAATTTTTAGTGAGAAAACTTTAACTCACACAGACTGGCTATTTATCTATAACTTAATGCTTTAGAGAGCTTCCTGGGACACAAAGAAGGAAAAAGACTTCCTATGCTTCTGCAGTTAGCATGTCTCAAAGGCAGGACTTGAAACCAGGTATCCCTACTCTAAGGATAACTTCTTAAGCTTTTAGTCATACTATCTGACTCTTAATAGTAATTCAAATAATTATCAAGGATGATTTGTATGTGAGAAGTGGATTAAAAGAGATCATGGAGGACTCTGATAATTAGAAAAAGAGGAGAACCAATCATTTAGTGAGAGTGAGGGATACCAGAAGGACAACCTGGGTGTTGCTGTTATCTTCAAAATGACCAAAATAAAGGAAGCATACAGTTTACTGAGTAGATCCTCCACTGATGGTTTGTAGAAATAATTCTTTTTGCAAGAATCATGTAAACTACATGGAAATGCCATTGTACGGCATCAGTCAATAACAGCACAGATCTTTCAAAGTAATTCACTTTTATATGGAATTGTGTGCTTTTCAAAACAACAATCCTGAGAGTCAGGTAATACACATATCTTTATTCATATTCAACAGATGAAGGAACTAAAGGTCAGAAGAGGAAAGTAACTTGTTTATGGCCATGCAGATAATGTGCCAGAGTAGGGACTCTTATTTAATCTCCTCACTCCAAATTCAGTTTCCTCAACTTTAAAATGAGGATAATGATACTTGTAATATGTACCTTACAGAATCATTGTAAGGCTCAAATTAGATCAATCAATCAATCTCTCTCCCCTTCCAGTGGGAATAAAGAAAAGACCCCTTCTTCCCAAGAAAAGAACTTTGAATAAGTCTAATCCCAGAAGGAGGGCAGAACTTTAGTGTTCAGTTTGAGGGAAAGGGAACAAACGGAATAAAGGAAGTAGGTCTAACTTAGTCTGACCTTTGAGGTCCAGGCAAGAGAAAAACCCCCAAGTCAAATGAATGGCCTCAGTTTGGTCTGTGGTCTCCCAAGTTGAGAACATGTAGAACTCAGCTACTAAAGCCTTGATACCAAAACTTAGTTAACAACCCCGCCCCAATTGTATGAGATTGGGCATGATCAAGAGAAAAATATCTCCAAACAATGAAAACCTCAAAGATCATTTTGCCTACAAGAACAATTGGAATTCCTAAAATAAATTGCACGAGTGTTTTAAAAGAGTTTAATGGAGGAAAGGCTTAGAAAAAGGAATAAACAGCGTAAGAGAAGAGATAAAAAGGTCTTACCCTTGTAATAGATTTCCCCAAAATTAGAATGATCCAAATAGAAGTTAAAGACTCCAGGAGACAAGAATTATTGAAACAAATTCAAAGGACTGAGAAAAAAATGATAATGTAAAGTAGTTCAACTGAGCTGGAAAACAAACTTTAAAAAGGGACCGCAATGTGTTCTAAGAAATCATTAAAGAGAATTAATAAGAAATATTAGAACAAGAAGGCAATATAAAAATAGAAAGAATCCACTGATCAGCTCCTAGAAACCTTCAAAATGAGAACTCCAAGGAAAGTCACTGCCAAAATCCACAACTATCAGATCAAAGAAAATACCCAGTAAGCAATGAGAAAGAAAAAAATTCAGATACCAAGGAACTATAGTCATGTTCAAACAAGATTGAGTGGTACCACTCTAAAGAACAGAGTTCATGGAATAAGATATTCCAAAAGGCAAAAAAATTTACAACTAAAAATGTATTTTCTAGAAAATTTGGTATACTCTTACAAGGGAAAAATGAACCTTCAATGAAATAGAGAACTTTCAAATATTCTTGATGAAAGACAAGAACTGAAAAGGAACTTTGAAATACAAATACAGGACTTCAAGAGAAAAATTAAAAAGTAAACAAGCATAAGAGACTTTTTAGGGATCAGTTGTTTACATTTTTTTTATCATCACATCAAAGTCAACTTGTACCCTCCACCTCTATGTATACCCCTTTAAAATGGTGCGATAACAATACAGTTCTCAACAGTTACAAGTGTCATCTTCCCTTGTAGGGATGTAAACAGTTTTCCCTTGAAGATAAAATTTTCTGTTGAGCTCTGGTCTTTTTTATCAGGAAGGTTTGGAAGTCCCCTATTTCATTGAATGTCCACCTCCTCCCCTGAAAGATTATGCTCATTTTCACTGGGTAGTTGATCCTTGGTTGTAATCCAAACTGCTTTGCCTTATGCAATATTGTATTCCATGCCCTATGATCTTTTAATGTAGAAGCTGCAAGGTCCTGTGTAATCATGACTGTGGTTCCACAATATTTAAATTGTTTCTTTCTGGCTGCTTGAAGTATTTTCTCTTTGACCTGGTAATTTTGGAATTTGGCTACTATATTCTTTGGTGTTTTCAATTTGGGATCTCTTTCAGGAGGTGATTGGTAGATTCTTTCTATGGCTATTTTACCCTCTGGTTCTAGGACCTCAGGGCAGTTTTCCTTGATGATTTCCTGAAAAATGCTGTCCAGGCTCTTTTTCTCATCGTGATTTTCAGGTAGACCAACAATTTTTAAATTGTCTCTCCTGGATCTATTTTCCAGGTCAGTTGTTTTTACTAATGAGGTATTTTACACTTTCATCTATTTTTTCATTCTTTTGTTTCTGTTTGACTGATTTTCGCTCTGTCATAGAGTCATTAGCTTCCACTTGCCCAATTTTAATTTTGAACACATTGTTTTCTTCTAGTACATTTTGTACTTCCTTTCCCATTTGGCACATTTTATTTTTAATAATTAATTAATAATCAATAAAATAATTAATAATAATTAATAATTGTTTTTTATTTCTTCTCCTCAGTGAGTTTGTTGTTTCCTTTTCCATTTGGCCAATTCTACTTTTTAAGGAGTTGTTTTCTTCAGTGTTCTTTTTTTTTTCCCAGTTGGCCAATTGTATTCTTTAGGGACTTGTTTTCTTCAGTGTACTTTTTTCCATTCGGACAATTGTATTTTTAAGGACTTGTTTTCTACAGTTAATTTTTGTCCTTCCTTTTCCAAGCTATTGACTCTCTCTTGCATACCTCTCATTTCTTTTCCAAATTTTTCTTCTGCCTCTCTTATTTGACTTTTAAACTTCCTGAGCCCTTCCAAGAAGGCTTGAGTATGTATGTGTTTATTTGTGTTGCATATTGTACATTCCCTTTTGAGGTTTCAGATGGGGGTTTGTTGACAATGTTGTCCTCTTCAGAATCTCTGCCTTGATCTTCACTGTTCCCATAATAAGAATCTATAGTACGTTTCTTTTTGCTCATGGTGTTTGCTTATTTCCTGGCCTTTAAAAAAACTGAGCTCTCCTTCTGGGAAGCAGGGAACACTGACCCCAAGCTTCTTGTGCTAGGAGCCCGGGGCCTGGTCACTGGCTTTGTGTGCTGGGGCCTCCGATGCTGGCAGTTGGAGGCTGTCGGGTTCTGGCAGCTTAGCTGGTGTTGGGCTGGAATCAGCAACACTGGAGCTCTAGGGGTAGGGTTGGATAGTCTGGCCCCTTGGAGCTTGCCTACTCACCCAGGCCTTTCCTTTTGCTTTCTTTGGCTCCTTGCAGATGGATGTTTCACTGCTGTAGGATGTTTCTCCACCTGGGTCTTTCCCTCTTGGAGTTGTGCTTCCCAGAGTTTTGCCGGGAGACTTGGCCGCCAGGGAATGCCCTGACACATGGTGATTTTCTGAGCCAGTTTCCACTGGTTCGCCTGCCCTTACTTAGGCACTCGGGGGTCCTGGTGTTGGTGCTTGCCTGCTCCACTATCTGGGGTTCAAGTTCTCCCCCTGGTATGTTGAGGTGGGGCTTTCTGCTAGCTTACTGGGACATCTATCATTCTGTACTACTCCCCCTCCCCCTGGGCAAGAGGGTCCTTTCCCGTTAATCCCTTAAGCTTCCTGGGCTTCAGGACTGCTGCATCCCATCTTTCTGCTGATTCAGCTGTTCCAGGGTTTTTCCTGTGGTGATATTTTCTGGGCTTTCAGAGGTTAATAAGGGAGGATGAGAGCAACTCATTTCTTATTCCACCATCTTGGCTCCAGGAAGCACTAATATCCAGCTATTTATATTCTAATGGTGGGTGGTGGTGATAAAAGGGTCTTTGCAGGATCTTAACATCATAAAGGTCGGATATGTTGTCATGTGAGATGAAAGACCTAGAAGTGCTCTTTTTGTGTTTTGATATTGCTTAAAGAAGAAAGAAAAAGGAGTGGAGAGTATTCACTGGAGGGAAATGGGAGAAAGGATGATAGAATTTATTATCTTATATAATCAGGCCATGCAAGGAGGAGTGTATACAAACATGGAAGGAGTAAACAGATTGGATGTCAATTGAACTTCATTTTCATCTAAACTGACCAAAATAAGACAGAAAACACAGTGACAACACAAATATACAATATGCAACACAAATAAACACATACATACTCAAATAATTTGGTGTAGGAAAACATTCAGCTCAACAGGAATGCAAAAAATAACCCCCCAAAGGGGCAAAAAAGGGTAAAAGGGGAGAAAAGATTTAGGGAGGGATTCGACATAAGCAAAATAAACCTTAAGCTTGAAGGGGTATTGGTGAAGAGGAGGAAGGAAAGAAAGAGAGAAAGAAATTAAGTCAGAGAGAAGGAAGGAAGGAAAGCAGGAGGGAGGAGGAGGGATAAAGGGGAAAACAGAGGGAGAGGAAGTAGGGAGGGAGAAAGAAAAGAAAGAAGGAAGGAAGGAAAGAGGATGGAGGGGGGAAGGAAGAATGGAAAAGAGGAAGGGAAGAAGGAAGGGAGTGAGGGAAGAAGGAAGGAGGGAAAGAAGGAAGAAAGAATGAATGATAGGAAGGAAAAATGAGGGAAGAAAGGGAAGAAAAGAGGAAGGGAAGAAGGAAGGAAAGAAAAAAGGAAAGGAGGGAAGGAAGGCAGGAAAGAGGAGGGAAGGAGGAAAGGAGCGAATAAAGGAAGGAGTGGAGGAAAGAAGGAGGAAGAACATGTAATAAAGAGAGAGTGAGGAATAAACAATAAAATATGGATGAGAATAGAATGGAGGAAAACACACAATTAACTATCATAACTGAATGTGAATAGCGTGAATGCACCAATAAAATAAATGAGGATAGCAGAATGGATCAGAAATCAAAATGCAACAATATATTGTTCATATATAGGAAACACACTTGAAACATAACCACTCACAGACAGTTAAAACAAGGGATTGGAATAAAATCTATTATGCCTGCGTTGAACTCCTGCCCCCGCCCCCCCAAAACAAACAAACAAAAAAACAAAGAAACAAACAGAAGATAGCTATTATGATTTGAGATAAGGCAAAAGGAAAAAAATAGTAGGCTTAATTGAAAGAGATAATCAGAGGTAAGAATTTTGCTGGAAGGTAATGTAGACAATTAATTAATTTCAATACTTAGCATATATTCTGAAAACAGCACAGCATCTAAATACTTAAAAAAAAAAGCCAAATGAATTACAAATGAATAGACAGTGAAACTATAATGTGGTAAAACTATAAGCATAGTAAACTATGCTTTGAAGGGACCTCAAAGTACCTTTTTCAGACCTAGATCAATCTAACAAAAAAAACAAAAAACAAAAAAGAAGTTAAGAACCCAAATTGAATTTTAGAAAAATTAGATGTGCTAGACCTCTGGTGATTATCGAATGGGGATAGAAAATAATGTATATATTATATGTATGTGTATATATATTATATATATACACATACACATTTCTTAGCTGTGCACAGAAACAAAATAAATTGATCAAGTATTAGTACGTAAAAGACCACAAACTAATGCAGAAAAAGCAGACATTAAATACACCCATTACTGAGTATAATGCATAAAATTACATTAATTAAGTATTAAAGTATTAAAAGTATTACACTATTAAAAACAAATTTGAGACTAATTTTAAGACTAAATAATTAGTGAGTCAAAGAACAAGTCACAGAAGTGATCATTTCACTAAATAGTTTCACGATAATGAGATAGCATACCAAGATTTTGACATGCAGCCAAAGCAGTTGTTAAGAGAAAATGTAAATTTCTAAACACTTTCATTAATAAAAAAGAGGAAGAAGAGGTTAATGAATTGGTCATGCAATTAAAAAAAGGTCCTAAAAATCAACAAATTTAAAAATCTCAATTGAAAACAATATAAAAATTCTGAAAATCAAGGAAGAGATTAACAAAGTTGAAAGTAAAAAATTCATTAAATTAATAAATACAACTAAGAGCTGTTATTTTTTTTGAAAAAAAAAATAGCTAACCATCAATTAATTTGATTAAAAACAAAAAGAAGAAAACCAAATTACCAGTATCAAAAATGATGAAGGCGAATTCACAAGTGAAAAAGTAATAAAGGATATTGTTACAAACTCTTTTTCAACTCTATTCCATAAAATCAACCTAAATTAAATAAATGGATATTTAGACAAGTATAAAATATATAAATTAACAAATCAAGAAATAGAGAATTTAAACAACCCAATCTCAGAGGAAGAAATTGAACAAATAATAGGTGAACTCCCCCCAAAAAAGACCAGGTGGAACCACAAGTGAATTCTATCAAATATATGAAGAAAAATTAATTCCAACATCACATAAATTATTTGCAAAAATAGCAGAAAAGAGGAATCCTACCCAATTCCTTCTTTGACACAAAAATGATCTTGATACATAAGCCAGGGATAGTCAAAACAGAAAACAAATTTTAGAGTGTATCTCTAATGAAACAAAAAAAATTAAATAAAACATTAATTCAGATACTAAAATAACATATAACAAAGATTATACACTGTCATCAGGTTAGGCTTATGCCAAGAATGTAGGATAGGTTTAATATTACTAAAATTATAAACTTAACCATATTAATAACAAAACAAAATAACGACTATCGCAAAAGCGTGAGAAAAAGAAATCGAGAGAATAAACACAAATGGTGCAGTGGATAGAATTATGGGCTCGGATTCAGGAAAACTCATCTTCCTATAGAAGTATGAAATATGGCCTCAGCTATTTACAATCTGTGTGACCCTAGGCAAGTCAACTTAATCCTGTTTGCTTCAGTTTCCTTATGTGTAAAATGAACCAGAGAAGGGAATGGCGAACCACTCCAGTATCTTTGTCAAAAAATCCCAAATGGGGTTACAAAGAGTCAGAAATAATTGAAATGACTGAGCAACAACAAAGAAGAAATAGAATTATTATTTTCTTTTTGAAAATGACATAATATTGTACTTAAATAACCCTAGAGAGTGAACTAAAAATTAGCTGAAACAATAACAAAGTAGTAGGACATAAAATATATTCACACAAATCATTAGCGTGTTTGCATAATACTAATAAAGCCCAGCAGGAAGAGATAAAAAGAGAAAATCTATTTAAAAAACTACAGGGGAGTAAGCGCTAAATTACTGTAACTCTCCCATGTTCACCTCCAAACAACCATAAAATTGCCCCCAAAACAAATCCTGGGACAGCAGAACCAGTAAAAAGATGGAGTGAAACAATCTTTTAGCCCAAGAAACTTGGAAGATTGGCAAGAAAGGTCTCTCCCACCCAGAAAAAAGAGGAATGCAGTCCAGAACAGGAAGTATCCCAGCAAGCCAGCAACAAGCTCTACCTCAGCAAACCAGCAGAAACCAGGGGAATAGGCATACTCCAGCCCTGAGAACCACCACATGCTTCAGCATAGGCCCGGGCAAACAGGTGGCCACCAGCTATCAGACTGCCCCGTACTTTAGTGTAGCCGTGGAGAAACACAGCGACTCCCCATCAGCTTCAGCACATGCCAGACACCAGCACAAGGACCCTGGCTCATCACCAGATAAGCTGCTAGACCTCTATGGCTTCCAGCAACTTCAGCCATTCCCCACTGCAACCCACCCCCTAAGCACAGCACCAGACACAAGGATCCCCCATGGGTCTCATCAGGGCAACATCAGCATAGCCAGCACCAGGTAAACAGCCAGGGCCTGCAGCCCCTGTCACAAGAAGCCTGAGGCAGTGCCCCTTCCACCCTGGGAGCAGAGCTCAAATTTAAAAGAAAGGAAAAAAGGCCAAAAAGATGAGCAAAAAAACAATCAAAAAAGAATCTGACCATAGAAAGTTATTATGGTGACAGAGAAGATCTTGGGGAGGGTGGTGGGGAGGAAGGGGGAGAAAAATTTTAAACTCTTTTTCCAAGCTGTTGACTCTTTTTTCATAATTCTGTTCCATCACTTTCATTTCTTTTCCCAAGGCCTCTTGAGATGTCTTAGATCCTTGCATTGCCAGGAAGGGTTAAGTTTATCAATATTAGTCATCACTCAACGTGGCTGTTATTGTGTACAACATTCTCTTGGTTCTGCTCACTTCACTCAGCATCAGACCATACAAGTCTTTCCAGGTTTTTCTGAAGTTAGCCTGTTCATCATTTCTTATAGCACAATAGTATTTCATCACATTCATATACCACAACTTGCTCAGTCATTCTCCAATTGATGGGCAATCTCTCAATTTCTAATTCTTTGCACCACATAAAGAGCTGCTATGAATATTTTTGAACATGTAGGTCCTTTTCTCATTTGTGTGATCTCTTTGGGGTATAGCCCCAGAAGTGCTATTGCTGGGTCAAAGGGTATGCACATTTTTATAGCCCTTTAGGCATAGTTCCAAACTGCTCTCCAAAATGGTTGGATCACTTCACAACCCCACCAACAATGCATTAGTGTTTCAAGGAAAATAACTTCTTAAAAGTTAGAATTGGGCAAGTGGAAGCTGATGAGATATCAAGAATCAAACAAATTCAAAATCATGAAAAATAGAAGAAAAGTAAAATACCTTATTGGAAAAATAACTGACTTGGAAAACAGATCCAGGAGAGACAATGTCAGAATCATTGGACTACCTGAAAGCCATAATCAAAAGGAAGACCTGGACAGCGTATTTCAAGAAAATCAAGGAAAAGTGCCCTGATATCCTGGAACCAGAGGGCAAAATAGGCATTAAAAGAATACATCAATCACCTCAGGAAAGAGATCCCAAAATAAAAACTCCAAGGAACATCATAGCCAAATTATAGAACTATCAGGTCAAGGAAAAATACTGCAAGTGGCCAGAAAGAAACAATTCAAATATTGGGGAGCCACAATTAAGGTTACAGAGTACTTAGCAGCTTCAATATTAAAAGATTGGAGGTCATGCAACATGATATTCTGGAAGGCAAAGGAGCTAAAAGTACAACCAAGAATCACCCATGTGGTGAAATTAATCATAATACCACAAGAGAAAAATGGTCATTCAATGAAATAGAAGGATTTTAAGCTTTCATAAGGAGAAGACCCAAATTGAACAAAAAATTTGATCTCCAATATCAAGACCCAAGAGAAACCTAAAAAGTTAGAAAAGAAAACACAAGAGATTCAATGAAGCTGTATTGTTCACATCCTTACATGGGAAGATGATACTTGTAATTCTTAAAAATTGTACTACTAATAGTACAGCTAGAAGGAATATACATAGAGGGTACAAGTACAAGGTGAATTTGAGGGAATAACATAAAATTAATGAAAGGATAAGAAAGAGGAATACACTGGGTGCAGAAGGAAGGGAGAGGTAGAATGGGGAAAATTATTTCACATGAAGAGATGCAAAAAACCTGTTACAGTAGAGGGATGGAGGGTGGGTGATGGGCATTGCTTAAACCTTACTTTCCTCAGTAGTGCCTTAAAGAGGAAATAATATACAATCAAATGAATATAGAAATCTATCTTACTCAACAGGAAAGTAGAGGGAGAGGAGATTAAGTAAAGGTATGTGTGTGGGGGGGGGACTGACAGAACAGAGGACAGACTGGAGGAGGTGGTAGACAAAAGCAAAACATTGTCGAGGACAGAAAGGGTGAAAGGAGAGAGAGGATAGATAGGAGGAAGAATAGGATGGAGGGAAATACACAGTTAATAATCATAGCTGTGAATGTGAATGGGATGAACTCTCCTGTAAAATGGAAGTGGATAGCAGAGTGGATCAAAAACCAGAATCCTACAATATGTTGTTTACAAGATGCACACTTGAAGCAGAGAGACATATATAGAGCAAAAGTAAGGGGCTGGAGCAGAATCTATTATGCTTTATATGAAATAAAAAAAGCCAGGAGTAGCAATACTGATCTCAGACAAAGCAAAAGCAAAAATAGACTTAATTAAAAAGAGATAAGGAAGGAAACTACATCTTGCTAAAAGGTACTATAGATACCGAAGTAATATTAATACTAAATATATATGCACCAAGTAGTATAGCATCCAAATTCTTAAAGAAGTTAACCGAGTTACAGGTTCATGACCAAACAAGAGACAGAGAGCATTACAGAATGGAAAATCTGTAATTGTGATTATATTTGGTTAAAAAAAGCTTTTGCATAAACAAAACCAATGCAACCAAGATTTGAAGGAAAACAGAAAGCTGGGAAACAATCTTTATAGCAAGGGTCTCTGAGAAAGGCCTCATTTCTCAAATATATAGAGAATTGAGTCAAATTTATAAGAATACAAGCCATTATACTAATAAATGGTCAAAGGATATGAACAGGCAATTTTCAGATGAAGAAATCAAACCTATCTGTAGGCATATAAAGAAGTGCTCTAAATCACTTTTGATTAGAGAAATGCACATCAAAACAACTCTGAGGTACCACCTCATACTTATCAGATTGGCTAATAAGACAAAAAAGGAAAATGATAAATATTGGAGAGGATGAGGGATAATTGGGACACTAATGCACTGTTGGTAGAGTTGTGAACTGATCCAACCATTCTGGAGAGCAGTTTGGAATTATCCCCAAAGGGCAACTAAATTGTGCATACCCTTTGATCCAGCAATACCACCACTAGGTCTGTATCCCAAAGTGATCATAAGAAAGAGAAAAGGACCTACATGTACAAAAATATTTACAGCAGCCCTTTTTGTGGGGGCAAAATATTGGAAACTGAGGGGATCTTTCTTCTTTCACAACTGTGACTAATATGGAAATACGCTTTATATGATAGTACATATATAACCTATATCAAATTGCCTACCATTTTAGAAGGAAGGGAGGGGAGAGGAGGGAGAAAAATTTGGAACTCAAAATCTTGTAAAAATGAATGCTACAAATTGTCTTGACATGTAATTGGAAAAAAATAAAATACTATTAAAAATAAAAAGAGAAAAACTACAAAATGTATAAAATGTTTGAGTTTGCCTATCAAGATACACATAATAACTGTAAAGAAATGGAAAAAAACCCTGGGGATGTCAGTTGATGAGGATAGCTGACCTTTTATACATCGGAGCTGCTTCCTTAGATAAATGGTGTGGAAATTGTGCTGGAAGCAGGATTGATGGTATGAGGGGGTGCTGCCATTTCCAGGGCTGTTATGCATATCTATAGGTTGGTAGTTAGTTAGCAGTTGCTGGTGGTGATGAAGGTGGGCTTTTTCCCCATAATGGTTTCTGCCCTCAATAATGGCTGTGGAGGTGGGGCTAGAAGCAGGTCTGGTGGTTTGGAAGCACTCCTGTTCCTAAGGCTCTTGGGTTCAGGCTGCTGAGCTACCTCTAACAGGGACGGAGGGGAGATGGTGATCAAGGTGGTAGAAGAAGGTTGATTTGCCTGGCTCCTGCTGCCACCTTTTCCAGCCCTCAGGGTACCTTGCTACTTCAGCGAGGCTAAATTGTTTGCCCTGTGGATGGCGGTTGACAGAATGATATAAATACAACTACAAACCACTGTTTACAGAAATAAAGCAGTCCTAAAGAATTGGAGGAACTGTTACCTGCTTCTCTGCAAGTGGAACATTCACGTTGATAAAATCACAGGTCTCAAGGACTGAATTCATTAGTGAATAGTAAGAGTCAAGGTTGGACACAGTGGTGAATTATTTCCCCCCCTCACCTCCCCCATCCCAACCGTCTGGAGCTAAATCCCCAATGCCCCTTCTTTTACCCTGATCAAACCAACTAATAGAACCAGAAAGAAGTATCTTTAAAATGTTCATAAAAACAGAGACTGACGATAGGACTGAAAGGATTATAGACACAGTTGGAGGTCATCTAGATCAACCCCCATCCTTATTTTACAGAAGAAGAAACTGAGGCCCAGGGATGTTAAGCAGCTTGGTGAGAGTCATTTAGGAAGTAGGCACCAGATCTGAGATTGCAGATTGCATTGAGTAACTCTGGACCCAGCGCTTTTTGCATGATATCAGTCTCATGGCATGTTCTTATCTGTTTGTGTCTACCAGTTACTTCCTAATTCTGACTTCTGTTTCAGAAGACTCAGTCCCTTCCTAACCCTGCCTTAGTGAGTTCATACAGGCACTGGCTAAGGATAGAGGATGGAGATGAACCTCTAGTTACCCCATTTCTGTGCTGTGGAGACAAACCTCTGTGGAGAAGGATCCAGACTAGTCTCTTCCCTTGGCTATTCATGGGGGCCTTAGGAGATCTATGCCACGAGTCTATTGTTTGAATGGGTGAGAGACAAACAGGGGATATTGTGAATAGTCATGAACCTTGAAGAGAAGAAAGACCTTGGATAAAACCAGTGTGGCTGGTGCAAGAAAAGATGGGTGACCAATTTAAAGTAGAGCACCTGCAAAATTAATTGTTCAGATTTCTCAGCATAGAACTCAGTGGCAGTTGTGTCTGGTTAATCATAAAAATCTTGAGCAAAAGGCTTTCTAGATAATAGAATTCTGGTAATAGCAGAACATGGCACTGGAAATCTTAGGTCTCTAATAGAGTAGAGGAGGGGGCAGAAGTCCATTGTAAGTGAGGAGAAGCAGAAACAATGAATTAAGTGAGGAGGGTAGCTTTGTGACCTTGTGCGAGTCACTTTATCTCTATCTACCCTAGCTTTCTCACAGCTGTTAAGTGAAGGAATGGAATAGATGATGCACAATATCACTTCTATATTCCTAGGTCCCTCCCAGGTTTGATAATCTATATTTTAAGGTCCTTCCCAGTTCCAACATTCTATGTACTAAGGTCCCTTTCAGCTCAGACAATCTGTGTTCTAAGGTACATTCAAGCAATGACATTCTATGTTCTAAGGTCCCTCCCAGCTCTGCTATTCTATGTTCTACAGTCCTTTCCATCTCTAACATTCTGTTTTATAATCTCTCCCAAATCTGACATTTTCTGATGAAAGATCCCTTCCAGCTCTGATACTCTATATTTCATGTTCTGAAGCTTCTAAAATTTTGAGAGACTTGGTTGAAATAACTGGCATAGAGATGACTTCCAAGACAGAAAGTGGGGCTCAGTCCATCCATGGCGCACATACTGGTTGTGTGACCTAAAGCAACTCACTTAACTGCTCATTGCTACAAACAACGCTCTGACTATAAATTGCAAAGCAAGTGCCAATCCATATTGACGGAGAAAGTTTCCTCATCAAACCACACTAATGAAATTATGGCTCTAGTTAGAAAAAATTGTAAAGCCCCTTTTTACTTCTGCTAGTCTACGTTCTCTGGTTTCTCCTAGGTCTTACATTTGAGAATTCTGTCTTCCGGAGATGAAACTCCAGCCCTGATTCAATTATTTCATGAAGCGTCCAACCCAAGGTAAGAAATGGTGTTAGGCTGTATAACCCTCCATGTCACTTCTGCAGCCACTCCTCCAGGGAGAAATTAGCTGGGAAAGTTCTTTCTCTCTAATTACCCCCTCTCCCTCCACCATGGATCCTAAGGAAACACTTAAGAGAATCCCCAGTTTGACATCTCTCTCTCTGTCAGTGACCTGGCCAGCAGCCCATCTGGCCACGTGCCCAGAGCTTAGATTAACTGCAGAATGCAGACAAACTTCTGAAAGGGAAGATAACATGGAGTAATTGTCTACCACCTTGCAGAGGGCTTGGTTCTCTTTGAGCTCTGGGAGTGGATCAGAGGGACAGCTCCTTGATAAGGTGGTAGATGCCTCTAGACCTCAGAGCTCCACAGACAGAGAAGGATCTTCAGTGACATCTGGGTGAGTCATGTTGCTAGTTCCTGCACTGAACAAAACTGGGAAGCCCATTCTTGGGGGCTTTTTACCCCCTTTGGTGCATTCTTTCCCCCACCCTTCCAGAATGCCAACATACTCTCTCCTGCTCAGATCTTTTCAGTCAATTATAAAGTGCTACCTTTCTCAGAGAGTGTTTCTAAGACACATTTATTAAGAGGCTAGTGAGTTCTGCATGGTACAGTTAAATGGAGCGCTGACTTTAGAGTTCAAATTCTGGCTCAGCCATTCACTATCTGTGTGACCTTGGTTAGATCGTATAACATCTCTTGGCATCTGTAAAATGAGGAGGTTGAATTATATGACTTCCAGTTGTAGGCCTATGATTCTCTAACACCCAAACCAGAGCTTATGTTCCATTTGACTGCTTGCATTTTGATAGAGTTCAGAGTTTCAAAGACAAAAGAATAAATTTCTAACTTTGAATTTCTGGCATCATGCATTGAGTGGATATAATGACACAGCCCAGAGAAAAGACAATATTCTTCATCTCATGTCAACTTCCCTTTTTATAAACCAGCAAGCCAGATCTGTCTGGGGAATGAGACTCATAATCTCTATGGCTGCTACCAGCCCATGCCTTCAGAAGTATGTAAGTAGTCTGAATCTCTTTGACTTAGGTATGATCTGAACCCTTTCCCCCTTAACTAATCAGAGATAAGGCTAGAGTCTTTGCAGGAAAAAAAAAATCTATAGTAGATAGAAGTACAGTGGAAAGAGCCCTGGATTGAGGTCCTGGGTTCAAATCTCCTCTCTGCTGCTTACCAGCTATGTGACCTTGGGTAAATAACTTTATCTAAATTATTGCATGTATTTCTGGGCACAGCATTTCAGGAAGGATGTCCTCAAGAAGTAGAATGACATAGTGGAAAGAGAACTGAATTTGGAGTTAGATAATTAGGAGCAGATTTCAACTTTGTCACTTACTACTTGTGTGACCTTGGGCAAATGATTTAACCTCTCTGTACCTGAGTTTCATTATACATAAAATAAAGGGTCAGATTAGTTGACTTCTAAGGTCCTTTCCAACTCTCTCTATACATCTTATTATATTAATACGGACCAGCGTCAGGGGAGGATGATCATTATCCTGAAGAAAAGAAGACTTTGGTGGGGATATGATCACTGCCTTCACAAGGTTTTTCATAGGGAAGAGGGGTCAGATTTACTCTGAGGATGATTAGACTTGTCCTGTTCAGGCTGAATGGGACAAACTCAGAAAAATGGGCAGAAATTACAGGGAATTAGATTTTGGCTCAATGTAAGGAAAAATGTAGACTTCAGGTCTCCAGAGACCTCAGTGGAAGTCTGGAGACATTTTTTAGAATTGGAAGATGCTGTCCAGGACACACTGGCTTCCCCTTCCCTGGAGTTGTTTATGCAAAGACTAATCACATGTTGGAGCTGTCATAGACGGGGTTATAATAATCAGGTGGTGCAGATGACTTCAGAGAACCCTTCCAACTCTGAGACTCTGTGATCCTGAGAATCTCCTTCCTCCATCTGGGCCTCAAGTTCCTAATCTGTAAAATGAGAGAGATGGACAAGATGACTTCTGAGATTTCTTCTAGCTCTAAGCCCTGTGCAAAGCAAAAAATAGCAAATGAAATAACAAAGGAGAAAATTACAGAATACCAGTATGGGGGAAAAAAACACACTTTGGAAGCCATCTAATCCAACCTAGGTCTGAATGAGTAGTCTCTCTATGAACTCTCCAAAGTTTACAGAGAACTAATTATTATAATATAATTTATAATGTGAATTATTATATTAGACCATACAAATATTATAGTACTAAATTATATTATATAATTATCATGTAAATTACACAATACAAATTATTATAATATTATTATAATACAAACACGAATGATCTGGCATAACTTTGAAAAGAGACAGCTGACCTTAACCTCTCCTCATGCTGATTCAGTTTGGACTCATTCTAATCTAATCTAATTGGGTGGACCACTACCTAATCATTGCCCCTTTAAGTCCTTGGGCTCCTCTTACTTCCATTCCCTCCTTTCTTCCTCTTCTTAAGTGGTGTGGAAAAGAAGAAGGCCTCCAGTAGTAGAAGGAAGAGTGATACTGGAAACAAAGTGCCTTAATTCCCAAATCCAGCAGTCAATGAGTGAAAATCTGAGGCTCAAAATGCTGTGTTTCTCTATTCACTCAATGAATACAGACTTCTCAGTTTGTGCCCAGCACCACAAGAGACACTGGGATGAGTTACAAACAAAGACATTTGAGACAAAGTCCCTACCCTCATCATAGAAACACACACTCACAGGATATGAGAACTGGAAGAGAATTTAGAGACCATGCAGTCAACCCTTCGTTTTTCAGAAGGGTAAAGTAAGTCTCAAGAAAGTGAAAATGATTTGCCCAAGGCTTCTGAGCTAGTAAGTGACAGAGAAGGAGCTTCAATCCAGGTTTTCTGCCTCCATGTAGCTTTCTGCCCACCATGTCATTATCGATTTGAAAGAAAAAATGAAAATAGCCCAGATAGTGAAATAGCAAATCAAGGGCAAGATTGTCCGAATTATAAAAACTAATAACCCAAAGTCTCACCGTGACGTTGCTCTTGGGGGCCAAGCCTAGTCGTGGCCTTGTACATGAAAGTCTTTTATGATGACATTTTTGGATGCATTTTGGCCACAGATGGTGTCTAAGATGGACCTAAAGGTTACTGAATTGTGGTCTATAGAAGAGGAGGAGTTATTGTACAAAATGTAATAGTCTGGGTTCAGTTAGACTGGCATTCCATTCCATAGTCAGCATGTGTATGTTGGTACTCAGCATCAACTTTCCTTCCTCTGAGATTCCCCCAAAGGGTCCAGAAGCATAGAGGTGACAAGAGTGCCCCAATACAACCATACTTGGAACCTGGAACACTGGACTAATTTCTGATCGTCACATTTGGATATTGATAAACTGGAAAGCATCCAGAGAGGGGAACTAGAATAGAGAAGAATCTCCAAATCAGGAGATATGATCAGCATAAGAAGGAACCAATGAGGAAAGAAAGTCTTAGGCCTAAGGCCTTTTTTTTGTGCTATGGAGCCTTTAGACAGCCTTAATGAAACCCATGGCCCCCTACTCCAAATAATGTTTCTAAATACATGAATTAAAATACATAGAATTGCAAAGGAGATGAACTATACTGAAATATAGTTATCAACATATTTTTTGAACAAACAAATTCACAGAACTCAGGTTAAGAACCCTTGCCAGAGCAAAGACAAGACAAGTGTAAGTGTCTGAAAGACTACCATGTGGGCAGGGGATTAACCAGCCAGCTTTTTGGAACCTCCAGGTAACTCACTTCAAATACAGAGTCCAAAATCCATAAAATACAGAATGAACTGGATAACTTGCTATGTTCCTTCCTGCTCTAATCTTCCTGGAGTCTTTGCTAAATGATTGAAGTCACAAAAGACCATGTCAATGTGAAATCAAAATATCTTGGTGTAAGGAGGATCATGTTGTTTAGCCATCTCAGTTCTGTCTAACTTTGTGATCCCTTCTTGGAGTTTTCTTGGCAAAGATACTGGAGTGGTTTGCCATTTCTTTCTCCAGCTCATTTTACAGATGAGGAAACTGAGGCAACCAGGGTTAAATGACTTGCCCAAGCTCACACAGTTAGTAAGTGTCTGAGGTCAGATCTAAACTTGTCTTCCTGACTCCAGACCCAACACTCTATCCACTGCACCATCTAGCTGCCCCAGAGGAACATATAGTCACTCATTAATATGTTTAGTCTCCATGATGTATTAATCTTCAGTGATTTCAAATCAACCATCCCGCCATTACTATACCATGCTAAGATAGCACCAGTAACAGTTTTTTTTTTTAATTTTTTTTTTTTTAGGCAGTTGGGGTTAAGTGACTTGCCCAGGGTCACACAGCTAGGAAGCGTGTCAAGTGTTTGGTCTGAGGCCAGATTTGAACTCAGGTCCTCCTGACTCCAGGGCCAGTGCTCTATCCACTGGGCCACCTAGCTGCCCCCACAGTTTTTGAATATATCTGAATGATGGGCAGGCAGACACTAAGTATATGGACAAGTGCCAATAAGATCCACCTTTAATCTGATGCTTTGGTATCAGTAAATGCAATTCCAGCAACCAGGGATTTTCTCAACCAGCAAAACTGCCTAGGAAGACATGCTATGTTTTCCTCCTGGAGAAAATTCAAAGGTTTCTTTTTAGAAGATGTGGAATTTGTTTCTAGGGTTTCTATTTGTAAATAACTAAAGCACTCACATAAGAGCTAGAATTTGCCATAACTGTAGCTATCTTGAACCCACCAGGATTTTAGGAGAATATACTGTTAGTCATTCATTAGAGTAGCATAACTGATGACAGGAACTCATTAGCCCCATTGTTATGTGGAAATACGCTATACCTAGACATAGCCCTATACAGATGGAAATAGACTGTATTAAAGAAAAATTTATAGATTTTATTTTTATTTATTTATTTTTAGATTTATAGAATGCAGAATATTTAGGTTGAAAAGGACCTTAGAACATAGAATATGAAATCTGAAAAAGGGCTTGAAAATAGAATATAGAATGTCAAAAGTGAGAGGGACTATAGAATAGAGAACACAGTGTGTTCAAACTGAAAGTGATCTTACAATGTCAAAAACCACTAGCGATGGGGCCTAACCATCCCCACTCAAGAGAGATGAAGTAAACATTTAAAAATAACAGTATTATTAAAATCTGGTTCTATACTCTAAATTCTAATTATTCAAGAAATATTGATTGAAGCCATATTTGGTCATTTATTTCTTCTCTTTCTTTACTGATAATGGACATCAGTTGATTCTTGGGGGGGGGCAACCATTGACCCAAAGGTCTCTTTTTTATCTCCCTGTAGATGTCAAGAGCATTGAGCCAATGGCAGGGGGAAAGAACAGCACAGTAGTAACCAGATTCATCCTTTTGGGATTCTCAGACTATTCAAAGCTCAATATTATGCTCTTTGTGATATTCTTGGTGATCTACCTCATGACTTTAGCCTGGAATCTGAGCCTAATCTCCCTGATCAAGGTCGACTCCCATCTTCACACACCCATGTACTTCTTCCTCAGCAACCTGTCCTTTCTTGACATCTGCTATGTTTCCTCTACAGCCCCCAAGATGCTCTCCGACTTCTTCAAGGAGAAGAAGACCATCTCCTTTGGGGGCTGTGCGGCTCAGTACTTCATTTTTTCTGGCATGGGACTGACCGAATGTTGCCTCCTGGCTGCCATGGCATATGATCGTTATGCTGCTATCTGCAACCCACTGCTCTACACAGCCATCATGTCTCCTGCCCTCTGCATGTGGATGGTGGCTGGATCATACATGAGTGGATTCTCTGGTTCCTTGATCCAACTGTGTTCTTTACTTCAGCTCTATTTCTGTGGGCCAGATGTGATCGATCATTTTTTCTGTGATCTGCCCCAGCTGCTGGTCCTGTCCTGTTCTGATACCTTGGCCCTACAGATACTCAAGTTTGTGCTAGCAGTGGTTTTTGGGGTACTATCTGTCCTCATCATTATGGTTTCCTATGGCCATATTGTTGAGGCCATCCTGAAGATTAGTTCTGCCCAAGGGCGGTCAAAGGCCTTCAATACCTGTGCTTCTCATCTGATGACTGTGACTTTATTCTATGGCTCTGGTCTCTTCATTTACTTGCGTCCCAGCTCCAACGACTCCTTCAGCCATGACAAGGTGGTATCTATTTTCTACACAATGGTTATCCCCATGCTGAATCCTTTGATCTATAGCCTGAGGAACAGAGAGATCAAAGAAGCGCTGAAGAGGTTGGAGAAGACAGCATTTGCCTAAGAAGCATTTGGTTCTAGAATGTTGGACAGGCTGAGACACTGCTACCTTGGGCTTAGAGGACTGTGTACGGGAAATGGAATCACAGTTGTGGCATCCCACATTTCACGCTGCTGGTCACTAGCCTGATGTGGGCAATTTTGTACTCTTTCCAGTGGTTACTTAACCAAATATCAAATGACGCTTAAGGGAAATGCCAAGTTCTCTTGTTCTCCAAGAGCTTCACACCTCTGTCTTCCAACTCTGCCTGCTTTGTGGGTGGTAGTGTTATTCCCTCATTTGTGATCTATGTGATTTTGTTCAATTAGTCTCTTACAGCTCAAGCTCCCACACACTGTGAAAACTCTACTTTCCTACCCTTGTATATATTTCAGTGGACCCTAATCACTTGAAAATGGAATAATGGAATCATAGGATTATAGTAGCATAGATTTGGAGCTGAAAGAAACCTTAAAAGTCATCTGGTCCAACCCTCTTTCTTTACAAATGGGGAGACTGAGGCATAGGAACAACAATTAACTTGCCCGAGGTCACACAGGTACTAAGTATAAGAATGAGATTTGAACCCAGGTTCTCCAACTCTAAATCCATGGTTCTTTACATTAAGCCATAAACATGGTTCAACAGAATATAATCTTTATTCCTACCCACAGAATGAAAAGCAATAAATTTAAAATATACTAAAAACAATTACTTCATACACCTATAACTTCTCTTGGAGCTAGGCAACCCCCTGAAATCCCAGAGACACATCCCAAACCCAGCAGTTCCTTGACACAGTTCAGGTGCTTAGACTCAGTAGCTCCCACTGGGAGCTACAACCATCCCCACTGTAAGACTTAGTAGATACTGCCTGCTACTTCTGCTTTTCCACTCACAGCCTTCTTGGGACCCAAGGATCTGTCTCCTCCTCAAACGGAGACACTTTTGCCTCACTGATCCTGGGTTTAGTGTGTTCCTGCCCAGAGGCACAGCTGGACTGCTTTGTCATTTTCAAGGAGTAACTGTAGGGCCAGAAGCAGGTTATCTCTGCTAATACGATGGTGTTATCTCTTTGCCTTTGCCTCTGACTCGCTACCCATAGGCAGCTAGGTGGTGCCATAGTGCAGCGTGCTGGGCTTGGAGTCAGGGAGACTCAATTTCTGGAGTTCTAATCTGGCTTCAGACATTTACTAGCTCTGTGGCCTTGGGCAAATCACCTAACCCTGTTTGCCTCAGTTTCCTCATCTGTAAAATGAGCTGGAGAAAGAAATGGCAAACCACTCCAATATCATTATGAAGAAAATCCCAAATGGGGTCATGAAGAGTTGGACACAGCTGAACTTACTACCCATATGACCTTAATTATTTAACATCCCTGGGCCTCAGTTTCCTCATCTATAAGATGAGGGTGTTGGACCATATGGCCAATGAGACACTTCTAGTTCTCTCACTATAATCTTATAATTTTATGACCTTCCCCCAGTGTTCATGCACTGAGGCCAATCACTTGTTAGATGAGAACATGGATTTCATTTTATAATAGTTTCTCCCACAAATCGAACAGAATTATTGGTGAGGACACCTGCTAGTGTAAAGACTCAGAGCAAAGACCAGAGGAGGTAACCCGTTGTCATTGAAAGAATTTATATTTCCATATCACTCTGAAGTTTACAAAGTGCTTTCCTCAAAACAAACCTGTAACGTAGGAAATATCTGTATTCTTGATTGTATTTTCCATATGAGAAGACTGAGGCTTAGAGAGGTTAAGTGACCACGATCACACAGCTATCAAGTATTGAAATGGGAGGTTGAATGCAGGCCACCTAGTTCCCCTGATCAGAGCTCATTCCATCCCAGCAAATGGCCTCTCACTGGAGCTTTCGAATCTATTGTCCATTCTGTCCTCCCCGTGAGAGGGGTAGCATTACTTGTCTCCTGGATGTCTTAGCACCCCAAACTTAAAATGCTCAAAATTGAAATCATTCTCTTCCCCTTATACCCAGCTCTTCTCCAGATTTCCCCATTGTAGATGGTGACATCAATGCCAGATATCCAGGCTTGAAATCTCAGTCATTTTTAATTCTTTCTTCTCTCCCACTCTCCCCCACCCCCCACTGCCCAGTGTCTGGTCTCTGGCCAAGTCCTGTGGATTTAATCTATTGGGATTTCTGGAATTAATCTCTTTCTATTTATTGCTACAGCCCCCACCCTGAATCAGGCCCTCACGCCCTGTTACCTGGAATATTACATCAGCCTCCTAACTCATCTCCCTGCCATTCAGTCTCTTCTTTCTCTACTCCATTCTCCCCATGTCTGCCAAACTCATCTTTCCAATGTGCCCAGTTTGAGCTTGTCACTGTCTTCTCAAAAAGAGTGGTGGCTCCCTGCAGTCTAGAAGGCAACATGCACACTCCTTGTCTTGGCATTTAAAGCCCTGGTTCTAGTCGTTCTATGTTATTGGTGCCCGACTCAAATGGAATCAGGCCATAGGCTACAATAAGGACTCCTGTGGCCACATATTGACTTCTTATTGTTTAGTTGATTAGTCATATTCGATTATTCATGACTCCATTTGGGGTTTTCTTGGCAGACACTGGAGTGGTTTGCCCTTCCCTTCTTCAGTCCATTTTACAGATGAGGAAATTGAGGCAAACAGGGTTAAGTGACTTGCCTATGGCCACACTAGTAAGTGTGGATTTGAACTCGGGTCCTTCTGACTCCAGGGCCAGCATTCTATCCACTGCATCACCATATATCAACATTATCTATGTTTTGTTGTAATTTTATTCATTTTGCTAAATATTTCCCAATTCCATTTAAATCTGGTTCTGGACTTGGGAGTGATGTGGGCTGCTTGTGGCTTGCAGGCCATGTGTTTGACATTTCTGTTTTATATAATCTCCTTTGTAGACACGCTACATTCCAACTCTCTAGACTACCAGCTACCCTCTCAAATTTACAGGCACAGAATCACAGATTTAGAACTAGAAAAGACTTCGGAGGCCATCTAGTTTAAGCCCCCCATTTTACAGCTGAGAAAACTGAGGCCCAGAGAATTGAAATGACTTGCCCAGGATCACAGGAAGTGTCTGAGGTAGGATTTGAAACTGGACCTTCCCGATGCAAAGGCCATTGCTCTATCCATTATGGCGCACTGCCTCACACCATACTTTATTGATGATCTGACTCCTACCTCTCCTCCAAGCAGGAATCTCAGGCCCATCCCCCACACCTGGAATACAGTCCCTTCTAATGTTTGCCTGTTGACATTTTTCTCTTGCTCCAAGAATAATAATAATGATAATAGCTAGCACTTCCAGCATGTTTTAAGATTTGCAAAGGGCACTGTGTAGGCTAATTCATTTGCTCCTCACAACAACCCTGGCATGTAGAAAGGTGCCACTATTACCTCCAGTTTTCCAGATGGGGAAACTGAGGCTAAAAGGTGGTAAGTGACTTGCTCAGGGTTACACATCCAGTAAGTGTCTGAGGCAGGATTTGAACTTGTTTCTTCCTAACTCAATCTTATATTCTAACTGCTTCAAGCCTTAGTTCATGGGCCAATGTCTCTGAAATCTTTCCTGATTTCACCAAGTGGAAGTACCATCAGTTTCCTCTAATGGTCAGAGATCCTTTGCTCCAACCTTGCATAATGCCAGCTATCCCAAAAACTGTAGCACAATTTTAAGGTTTAGTAACTTGAAACTGCACTACGATTTCTGGGACATCCTGTCCTTATTTGTCTACCCATCCCGACATCCTTAGATAAGCACAGGGTATGTTAAAGATAAATACGTTGAAGACGTTGAAGATGAATTCAGAACACATCCATAGGCTTTTAGAATGAGAAAGGATTAGAGGGTATAAACAGAGGTGGGGAACCTGGGGCCTTAAGACCATGTGCTTTAAGGCCAAAGGTTCCCTACCCCGGTATAGAATGTTAGAATGAAAAGAGACTTTAGAATATAGAAGCTATGAGTTGGAATGAACCTTAGAACACAGGACACAGAACATCAGAGCTAGGAGGAACCTTAACACATAGAAGACAGAATGTCATAATTTGAACAACAGAGTAGGAAGAAAAGAGAGCAGATATTGTTAGTACTGGAATGAATCTTAGACGCCAATTGTCCAACTCCTCAGTTTACAGGGAAAGGAATTGCTGAAGATCCACAGATCACAATCAATTTTTAAAAACTTTTGAAGCTTGATAATGGACAGCTAGGTGGCACAGTGAATAGAACGCCAGACCTGGAGTTGGAAAAATCTGAATTCTGAAAAACAGTCCTTAGAACCTACTAGTTGTGTGACCCCGGGCAAGTCACTTAACCCTGTTTGCCTCAGTTTCCTCCTCTGTAAAATGAGCTGGAGAAGGAAATGACAAACTACCCCAGTATCTTTGCCAAGAAAATCTCAAATGGGGTCACGAAGAGTCAGACACTATTGAAAAATGACTGAACAACAAAAATAATTTGATAAATCCTTTCTTTGATATTTAAACCCCTTAATGGTTTTCCTATAGTCAAATTAAAACAAAGAAACCCCTCTCAATTAAAGTAAAAACAAAGAAAAAAATTTAAAAAAGGCAACATGTTGATTTTAAAGCCCATAGGGGAATTTACAAAGTTGAAATCTGCTTCCTCTCTCCTTAGGAAAGGGAGCCAGCATGAGTGCCTGTGATGGCACTGACACTCCAGTAGAGGGAGGCATGGAGCTAAGACCATGGAGCTTATTGAAGGAACTGGGGCACGAAGGGAGGGTTTCAGAAAGCCTGGCTTCTGGCAGTGCCCTGAACACCTGCTTGTTTCTTCTCTCTCACTGCTTGTGTCTGGAACAGAATGAATGGGAGCCTCTTTGTGGGTGGGAAGGGTGCCAGGAACTTGGGTACAGGGTTGGGAAGCAGCCAATTAACTTGTTTGTAGAGGTGGGAAACCATGGAAAGAATAGTATCTCGGTGCCAAAAAGATGTGGGTTTAAAACCTGACTCTGCCACTTACTACCTGAGTGACTTTGGTCATGTCACTTCGTTTAGAGTCTCAACTTCCTTCATTAATGAAATGCACAGACTAATACTTGTAATGCCTGCCTACTGGGGTTGCATAACTTTATAAAGTGCTCCAGCCAAAGGAGCTCTTAGGACTATTGGCTAGGCTAGAGAATGAATCCTAGTCACCATTTCAGGGAGGATACTATCTGCACATTCCAATGGAGAAGAGGACCTAAGAGGTTCTCTTGGTGGAAGGAGAGGAGGCACTTTTTCTTTATCTACCACATCAATCAATAAAAATTTATTATGCATCTACTGCGTGCCAGGCACTGAGCTTGATTCAGTGGATACAAAAAGATAAGCAAAAACAGTCCCTGCCTCTCAGGAGATGAATGTCCAAATGAGGGATACAACGTGCACATATATACATAAGTTAAAAACAGATACAAGGTAGTTGGAGAGGGGAAGACACTAGCATCTTGGGGGATCAGGAAAATTCTCCTGTAGAGAATGACGCCTGAGTGAAGCCTTGGAGGGAAGCTAGAGATTTGGAGAGAGAGAAAAGCTTTGGAAACCACCTTGGTAAGGGCATGAAGGTGAGAGATGGAGTGTCATGTATGAGAGACAGAGAAAAGGCCAAGTTAGCAGGACCACGGTCAGCAAGAGGAATAGTATACAATAAGACTGGAAAGGTAGGAAGCTGTAAGGTGATTAAGCAGGAGCGTGGCAAAGTTAGATCTGTGATTTTGGAATCACATTGGTGGCTGAGTGGAGCATAGATGGGCATGGGAAGGGATTGAATCCAGGGAGACCAATTAACAGATCAGTACAATAGTACAGATAAAAGGTGATAAGGGCTTGAACTAGGATAATGGCTAGAAAGGCAGAAAGAAGGGATGGATTTGAGAGAAGTTGCTGAAGTAGTAACAAAGGATTTGCATTTGGCATATGCAAGGTGGGGGAAAGTGAGGAGTCTAGGATAGCACCAAGGTTATAGACTTGGGAGAATGGAAGGATGGTTACATCTGGAAAGATACTTTCTTTCTGCCTTCCCAAATAAATCTGATCCATTCAACGGAAAGATCAAGGAAATTCATTTTAAAAAATGTATCCAGTGTCTGTTGGGTGTAAATGTCTGTGCACTGGGAGAGGCGTTGAGTTTAGATAAGA
Source organism: Vombatus ursinus (assembly GCF_900497805.2). Classification (NCBI taxonomy): domain Eukaryota; kingdom Metazoa; phylum Chordata; class Mammalia; order Diprotodontia; family Vombatidae; genus Vombatus; species Vombatus ursinus. The sequence continues at coordinate 72,375 of NW_020944222.1, read as the reverse complement.
TAGAGTTCCTGCACTCAAGGACGTTACAGTCTCACAGGGGAATAAGACACACAGATGACTTTAATATCCTGATAGAACTGCCACCCTGCTGATGTTGGCATTCTCTCCATCAGTGCAGATCACAGCCCTCCCAGACCTTCTCATTCAGTACCATGCTGGGTCATGTTTTCCCATAGACCCACCACAGAATGCCCATCCAATGTGCTGGAGGTCTTCTTATATTTCATAGGTCCTAGAACTCTGCCTGGAGGTGGTCTGTATGGTAATCCCTCATTCTCTCCACATGACCATCCTACTTCCTTTGCTCGTCATTTATTTCCTTCATGATATTCCTTAGCGAATCAATCAATCAACTACCACTTATTAAGTGCCTGCTATGTGCCAGGCACTGTGTTGGGTGCTAGGAATACAAATATTGAATTAATTGATGGAAAAGCATGTATTAAAGTTTACTATGTACCGGACATTGTGCTAATAAGCACTGGGAATACAAATATAATCAGTCAAGACAATCCCTGTCCTCAAAGAGCTTACATTCTAACAGGAGAAGATAATACACATGAAAATAAAGCTAGAAGGGGTAAGGGGCTCAGTGTACCATGGTTTGGAAATGATCTGTAAGTGAGGTGGAGGCCTGATTCTGGGCAAGATAAGGCAAAAATTCACCTTTCAGAGTCTGGGGTCCCAGGGGCAGAGTTCAGGTTCTGGTGAGAAAGGGATGAAGAGGATGGCCAGAATACAGGCACTATAATTTGGAAAAAGCCAAGAAGCAACCCGAAGGCCAGCTTCCAAAGAAGAGAAAATGAAAGCTCACATATCAGACTTGGGGTCCCAGGGATAGAGTTCAAAGATTTAACCCATCTATTCTTAAAGAGTATGTATTCTACCTTAAGCAAAATCTTGAACCCTGTGGATCTTTGGAAATATATTTCAGCCTACCTGCCTCCTACCACCTACCTGCATCCACCTCACGTCTCTCTGTTGCAATTTGAGTCATCTGCAATTGACTATTCAAAGATAATGATGCTTTGAGATCTATTTCTACACATCCTCATTAAAAGAACAGCTCTGGATTTGGAGTAAGAGGACCTGGGGGGAAATTCTGGCTCTGCCGCTGGCTTTGTGACCCTGACAAGTTATTTAGCCTCTCTGGGCCTCAGTTGCTCCGCATTGGTAAAATGAGAAAGTGAGATAAAATGACCTCTGAGGCCACTTCCTTCTCTAAGTCTATAATTCCATAATTCCTCCCCCCTCCCAAACCATCCCACCTCGGGGAGCAGCTCAGGATCATTAAATAGGCTACACAGTTTCTCAAGACACACCCAACTATAACACACCATATTACATAATAAACTTGTCAGAGAGGTTCAAACAAAATGTTATGGGAGGTCTGAGAGGAAATGGGCTGGGATAGATGAAGGCAAGTCATTTGAGTCAAAGTTTAAAGGAAGAATAGAAATTTAAAAGATCTCTCCCCTCACTGAAGCAAACAAACAAAAACCAACCACCACATAGTGATAGGACTACAGTGTTCATTTTTTCATGGTTGTATTGGTATCACAAAAGCAAGACTTGCCTCTCTCCCAGCATCTGGAATACAGCTGTGTAGCCCTGCCCCAATTTTTGCTCCCTAGTTCATCTCCATGGCTCTGATCAGAGTTGCCTTTTTTTTTTTCTCGAAACTGAGCTGTGGCCAAGAAAATGTTGCTTTCAAGATGAGGCTAGGCCAGGGTGTTTTCCAAGTAATGGGCTGTGCGTCATTTGGAGTCCGTTTCTAGGAGGAATTTCGTGTTTCAGTGTGCCTCCCCCAAAGTCAGGCAATCAGAATTCCACGCTCTGTGTGGTGCTCCAAAAATGCTTTGGGTTGAGGCAAGGGGATCCACCTTGAAATGGCCCCCCTAGGGATGGGGAGAGGTTTCTCTCAGTGAAAATTGCCTCACTGATTGGCCTTCTCAGGCTCTCTGCCCCCACTCTCAACTCCTCCAGAAATTTGTGCTAAGGGATTGGCTGTCCCCTGGAGATGAGACAAGGAGTGGTGTATGTGGACAGGCCACAGCTGCCTGACAGAGCTGGCATGACTTCACAGAATTCCAGAGCTGGAAAGAGTCTCAGAGGCCATTGAGCCTGAGCTATGCCTGGCCAATAATCCTTTTTCTGACACCCTGACAAATTTGGTTAAAGAAGTTGGGGCAGGTGTGAGGGGAGGGTCCATCATTTCCCAAGTCAGCTCGCTGCACTTTTGGCAAGCTCAAATTGTTAGGAAATTTTCCCTGACATCAAATTTTGTGTGTGTGTGTGTGTGTGTGTGTGTGTGTGTGTGTCTGTGCGTGTCTGTGTGAATTCCAACCACAGCCCTGCTTCTGTCCTATGCGGCTGAACAGAACAAGGCCAATCCCTCCTTCCTATGACGGCCCTTCATAATACTTGTAGATAACTCTCATATATCATTCCTGGGTCTTTTCTCCAGGCTAAACATCTTTTTTCCTCCAACCTAGCCCCATATGGTATGATCTGGAGGCTCTTCTCCATCCTATTTGCTCTCCTCCAGAAGCCCTTCAGTTTAGCAATGTCCTTCCCAGAATTCAGTGCCCATACACAACACCCCACGTGGGTTCTAACTGGGTCAGTATACAGCAGGACCATCCCCTACCCCCTGGGTGCTATGCCCTTCTTATGCAGCCTTAGACTACTCAACATTGTTGACTTACATTGACTTGCAGTTTACCAAAAAACCTGAGAACAAAATGATAATGGTTTCTGAGTCTCATTCCACCATCTTGTACTTGTGAGATTCATTTTTGAAAACCAAACCTGAGATTTTCTAGTTTTTCATTAAATTTCATCTCATTAGATTTAATCCATGGTTTAGCCTGTCAAATCTTGTGGAGATTCTGTCACCCAACATGTCGACTGTGTTTCCCTGCTCCATGTCATCTCCGAACATGTCATCGATGTCTTTGTCCCAGACACTCATCAAAATGGCAAACATCATGGGGCCATAGATACCTGAGGAACTCTACTCAAGGCATTCCAAGCTTATATATATCCATCAATGACTCCTCTTTGGGTGTGCCCATTCAACTAGTTCAAAAGCCACCTCACTCACTGTACTAACTGGTTCATGACTTTGAACACTTTACTGCTTGAAGTCTTCTATTCTTGGAAACACATGTCAAAGCTTTGTTTTCTTTTCAATTTTCAAAGTATAGACTGCTAATTCTGACCATTTGAGGCCACCCCCTAGTTAAACTCAACTTACCTTTTTAGACATTCCCCCTTATACATGCTGTTGCTTAATATTGTTCAGTCATTTTTCAGTCTTGTCTGCCTCCTTGTGACCCCATTTGGGGTTTTCTTGACCAAGATACTAGAACGTACTGCCATTTTCTTTTCCAGATTACTTTACAGATGAGGAAAGGGAGGCAAACTGGATTAAGTGACATTCCCAGGGTCACACAGCTAGTAAGTGTTTGGAGCTGGATTTGAATTTATGACAATTAGTTTTCCTGATTCCAAGCCCCGTGCCCAATTTTTATACATGCTACATACCAGATAAACTAAACTGTTGATTCTCTCCTGTCTTTGTCCCACTACCCATACTTTGCTCATGCTATCCCTCTATGTCTTGGATGATTGGTCTCAGGATCATAAGATCATAGAACCAGAGCTGGAAATGACCTAGGAGGTCAGGTAGTCCAACTACCTCATTTTATGGTTGAGGAAACTAAGGACCAGAAAAGTTAAATGACTTGTTCAAGGTTGCATAGATAGTTATAGAGGTAGAATTTGAACTCAGGGAACATGTTATTTTTTTGCTTGTTTGTTTGTTTTTCCCTATTTTAACCCTTTCTCCAGCCCCTAACCTTCATACAAATCTATTGAAGTAACTCTTTTTATTTTTAAAAAAATATTTTTGATTTCTAGAATGAAACAAGCATTTCCATATCACAGCACAATAAAAAAGATGATTGTATATGAAGCTGCAAATCTGCTACGCCCAACTTGCTATTCCTTTCAAATATACAACAAAATTATCATGTATATGTTTTTTTTCTCCCCTCCCTTCTCACTGCCATAGAGATGGCTACTATTAGACACAAATAGGTATGTGTGTATATGTATACATATATATATATGTATATGTAAAATTATTCTATACATACTTCTGTTTATCAGTTCTTTCTCTGGATTCAGAGAGCATCTTCCTTCATATGTCTTTTATAGGTAATTTGGGTATTTATAATAGACAACATAACTTACTCTTTCAAAGTCATTCTGGAGATAATAAATCTTGTACTCACTAACTCGTAGGGTTATTGCTGAAAAAGAGCTTTGTGGAACTTAAAAGTGGTATAAAGACACCAGTGATTTTCCTTCTTTTTCCCTCCTCTCTATCATAGTTTTTTGTGTCATTCCGTCCATTGTAAGCTCCTAGATTTCAGGTTAGCTGTTTGTTATTCCCAGCTTAGTACAGGGTCATGCGGGCAATAGGAGCTGAATGAATTGTGCATTTGGATTAAACTTAGCATGGCAGCCCTTCCCACCATCCATCCTCGTTCCAACAAAAGAAAAATGCAAAAAACAAACAAACCTTTAATAGGACGAAGTATCAATGGGCAAAAACCAGGATTTACCCCCAAACGGTATCATGAAATCCCCTGAATTTGTCTTTTGCAAACCCTTGTCCTATTTCGGGATCATAGTACCAAAAGCTAAAGCTGGAGGAAGTCTCAGATGGCACCTAGGCCAACTTCCTCATTTTACATATGGGGAAAGTGAAGCCCAAGTTTCTGACTCCAGAGCCTGAGTTTATTCCATCAGACACCCCTTTGTTGTGGTTCAGTCATTTCAGTTGTGTCCAACCCTTTGTGACCCCATTTGGGGCTCTCTTGGTAAAGATACTGGATCATTTTATAGGCAAGGAAGCTGAGGCAAACAGGATTAAGTGACTTGCCCAGGGTCACACAGCTATAAATGTGTCTGAGGCCAGATTTGAACTCAGGACGATGAGTCTTCTGACTTCAGGCCTGGCATCTTAACCACTTCACCACCTAGCTACCCTGACTACCCACGAATTTGACTTGATTCAAGAAATATTTATTGTTTACAATGAGAATGAGCATGGCTTGGAGGTAGAGAGCTGTCCTTGGAGTCAGGAAGATCTGGGTTTGAGTTTCACCTCTGACACTTTCTGGTTGCATGCCCCTGACACTTGACCTATGAGGACCTCAGGCAACTCTCTAATACGGGTGTTCACCATGGATCCCTTTGGCTGTCTGGTGAAGCCTGTGGACCCTTTCTCAGAATAATGTTATAAAATGCATATAATAAAACATATCAGATTACAATGGAAACCAATTATACTGGAATAGTTATTATTGCAGTTTTTTTTAAGTTCACAGACTCCAGGCAAAGAACACCTGATTTAATACCACCAAGTTGTAGAAAACTTGCCGATTTTCACTGGTTTCCTTAACAGGAGCTCCCAATGTGGACAAGGACCTACAACCCTAGGTTTAAGTTCTGTCTCTGACACATCGTAGTTGACTGAGCAGCAATGCTGCCATGCTTAGCACCATGCCTGGCACATAGTAAGTGTGTAATAAATGCTACTGATTGATTTTCCAGAGTTAGGGCTTGACTCTGGGAGTTTCTGCCTCCCAGGCTCTTCTCCATACCTGGTTGCCTCTCAGAGCTTCAAAAAAAAAACAAAAAACCATCTTGAATCCATAGCCCATGCAAGGCCTTTGACCCAGGGGTCTTTTGTTTTCTCTTTCCAGTAGCATCAATGCATCACTAAGAGCTTTTCTAAGTTTGAAGTCCCCCTTGCTTAGATGGATTTTTTTAAAGTGGAAACTAGCCAGGAAGAATCAGAACCAATGCAGAAACCAGGACTAATGGTAATCAGCTGTCCCCCCAGAGACACTGAGGATCTCCACACTACGGAGCCCCGCCAAACCTGCCTATCTGCCCATACTTTAATTAGAGGCCCAACCTTTGGGGATCAAAGCTGTTTCTCAGAGGAGGTGACTGGCCACTGGATTCCCTTTAGACCTTCCACTGCAGAGTCCACAAACACCAGTCTTTGCTAATCAATTAGAAGACTTTTCCTCAGCTCCCGTCCAGTAGACAGTATAAGTGACTGAATTAGAACCTTCCTGGTTCCTGAGCCAACACTTCCCAGCCAGGAGCAGAGGTTCAATTAATTAAACAAATAAGGAACTGAGAAAACCAGATTTCTCAAATACCTGGGCTCCACAATCAGACTGAAACAGGGAAGAGAATGTGGGTGAGTCTTTCCAATGACCTTTGACTGCCTCTTTTAGAAGCTTCTCGCCAAAGGATTTCTTGGATATCCAGGTTATGTTTAAAGGGGTCTAGGAACCAGACGAGGCTTACAGTATGCACTCGAAACACAGGAACAGAAAAGAACACTGAGGGGAGGGATGCTGGTGCTATTTCATTCACTAGCTGGGTGGACTTGAGAGAAGTTATTTCATTGGCCAATCTAGAAAATTGGTAAGGTAATTAAATTGAACCTATTCAATTCAGTTGAATTCAGCAAACATTTATTAAATGCTTAGTAGGGGCCAAGCACTGCGCTAGGTACTGTAAATACAAAGACAAAACCAAAAACTATCTCTCCTTATAGTCACATTGGGAAAAAACCACATGTACCCAGAACCAGAGAAGACAAAAATCATATGCAAAGTTGATACAAAGTAACTTTTTTTGGGGAGGCCATGAGCAACTTGGAGGAATTAGAATGGGTTCCAGTAGGAGATGGCGCTGATCATCGGGGCACTGGATTTTGAGTATTCAAGAAAACATGGGTTTGAATTCTAGCTCTGTTACTTGGTAACAAGGGCGAGCATGTTACTTCTCCTTTCTAGGACTCAGTTTTCTCCTCATTAAAGTGAGAGGAATTGGACTAGATATGGGCCAAAATCCTATGAAAAAAAAATTTGATGCTTCTTTTCATACGAGAACCCACATGTTGGGTAGTACAGAGCTCTCTGGGAATGTGCTCTTCATAGAGGTGACATTTTTCCTCAGGGTCTCTGATGCCTTTCTTATCTTCCCCCTTTCCCCAGTGCAATTTCTCCAGCTCAGTGCCCAGGACTCTCGGGATGAGCAGAAAGGGATCCAAAATGAATTCCTTCACCCATAAATGCATAAAACCTTAGTTAGCTAACCCCTTAAGATCTCCCAAAAACAATAACCTTTTTGAAAAGAGGTTTGAGAATAGAAGGGAAATGACTCCCACAAAGGAAGGAGTTGCTTATGGTGGAATTTCTAGCATCAGCTGAGGGAGATATTATCTGGGCCCAGCTTCAGCACCTAATCCTAAGAAAGTTTTTACCCCCATCTGCTATATTCTCTATTCATCCGTGGTATAGTGAGTAAAGCACTGGTCTTGGAATGAGGAAGACCCAAGTTTGAAGCTTCATGCACTTTCTAGCTATGTGAGTATCGGCCATTCACTTTACCTGCATTAGACTCAGTTTCCAGTTTCCTCATCTGTAAAATGTGGATCATGACAGCACCAAGGTTTGTTGTGAGAACCAAATGAGATAATATCCGTGAAAAGTGTTTTCTAAATCTAAAGCACCATATAAAGTCAGGTACTATTGTTACTATTCAATCCCACATCCTCCACTTACTAGCTATGTGACTCTGGACAAAGTAACTTCCCCTCCTTGACTCCCTGGTTCCTTCTCTGTAAAATAAGGAGCTGGGACTAAATGAGCCCTAATATTCTTGTTTCTGTGTTCTAAGGTCCCTTCCAGCTCAAAGGTCTCTCCCAGGTCTGAAATGACTTTGTTCCTTGTTTTATGTCTTGAGGTCAGAATCACAGAATCTAAGAGCTGAAAGGGATCCCAATCCCAATCCAACCTTCACTTGACCAAGAACCCCACCTTTCATTTTTAATATTTTACAGTCCAAGACCTTTTACAACTCTGATGTTATATTTTCTGTGTTCCAGGCTCCTATTCAGTTTTTCTTTTCTGTGCTCTATATTCTAACATTCCAGGATTCTGGTAGGGTGGTGATGTAGCTCCAGCAGTGCGCTGGAGAACAGAGAGGTTACTGACTTACTATCTCTCCATTCCTCTTGCCTGGAATGACACAATACTCATCATTTCACCTTTGGTGTTTTGTTTTCAAGACTGCCGAGTGAAAGCCCCAATATTATTCTAAACTTATGACTACTCTCTTTAATTTGAAAGGATGTCCATTTCTAGCTGCTTACATTTGCGTGTTGATTCCATGGCTTGGAGAACAAGACACCTCAGATGTCTGAAGCCTGACAACAAGGACTGTCCATGATGACAAGAAATGGTAAATTGCTGCTGGCCATTTCAGTTCATGCCACATGACTTTCCTTAAGGAGGAAAGGATTAACTTCCAACTGGTTGGAAGAGGAGCCAGACTTGTTCTGATGGGCCCCACAAGGCAGATCAGGAACAACGGAAGGTACAAAGAAACAAATGTAAGCTGGAAAATCTTCCTAACAACTAGAGCTGAGTAATAGAAGAATGGGTGGCCTCAGGAGGTAACAGTTTCCCCATCGTTCGATGTCTTCCTGCACAGACTGCACGACCACCTGTCAGGTATGTTACAGAAGGGCTTCCTTTGGGGGGATGGGTTGGACTCAATGATTGCTGAAGTTTCTTCTAATTTTGAATGTTTGTGACTCTGGGATCTGTCACAACCACTTCCAGGGACAAACTTTCAAAATTAAGGCTTACACGAGTTGCCAAGAGGTTATTTGGAACAAGTATAATAGAGACCTGCCTTTAATTTTACGGATGATGTTGGCAATGATAATGGAGATAATTAGGCTGGTGCCAGTTGCCCAACAAAGTGGCACTGGGTAAAATTTAGGCCTTATTTACTTTAGCATAAATGCAAGTAATCCAAGAATCAGGTTTACACTAGTGCCTGAAAATTGGCTTGTGAAATGCCACAACGTACCTACTGTAAAGGGTGGGAGATTTGAATAGCTGACCTCCAAGGTTCCTTCCAACTCTAAGATGCTATAATTCTATGATAGCCTATAAGGATTCCTTCATTGGGATCACCATTGTCAGAAAATTCTTGGTAGGCACTAGAAAGATGATTTATGGCTATGGGTAGAAATGCCACAACAGTGACCAGATTTCTTCCTCTGAGATTCACTGAGCATCCAGAGCTTCAGGTCTTCCTTTTTGTGCTGTTCCTGGGAATCTACCTCATGACTCTAACTTGGAATCTGTCCCTCATCACCCTGATCAGGATTGAGTCCCATCTCCATTGCCCCATGTACTTCTTCCTCAGTAATCTATCCTTTGTTGATATTGCTTACACTTCGTCTAGTGCCCCCAAGATGCTATATGACTTTTTCAGGGAGCAAAAGACCATCTCCTTTGTGGGCTGTGCTGCTCAGCTGTTTGTCTTCATTGGGATGGGGGGCACAGAGTGCTGCCTCCTGGCAGCCATGGCATATGACCGATACATTGCCATTTCCAACCCACTGCTTTATGCAGCTGTCATGTCCCCCTACGTTTGTGTGAAGAAGGCTATAGGGCAGCACATGTTGGGGGCATCTTCACTGGCTTAGCCCAAACCATCTCTGTATTTCAGCTCCACTTCTATGGCCCAGATGTAATTAACCACTTCTTCTGTGATATTCCTCCCCTGTTGACCCTCTCCTGTTCCAGTACTCTTCTCAGCCAAGTGGTGAACTTCACTGTTGTGTGTATGGTTGGGGGTACATCAGCCACATTGTCTTGGTCTCCTATGTGTATATCACTGCAACAGTTATGAAGATCCATTTGGCTGGAGGACGAACAAAGACTTTCAACACCTGTGCCTCTCATCCGATGGCCGTGGTTCTGTTCTATGGCTCTGGCTTCTTTGCATACCTCCATCCTAGTGCCAGGCACTCACAAAACCAAGATAAAGTGGTGTCCATGTTCTACAGAGCTGTGATTCCCATGTTAAGCCCATCATCTACAGTTTGAGAAACAAAGAGATCAAAGATGCGCTGGAGAAGCTCAAGTAGAGAAGGCAGATGTGCATGTGTGCCTTCTTTCCTTAGATCAATGACCTCAGGTTACTCCATGCCACAGGAGTCCATCTCTTCAACATCAATTTTCTCCTAAAGATTTTCTGGAACCTTGAATCACGGAACGGCATAATCTTAGTAGCATCAACATCATGGGTCATGCAGAAGTCAGTGGAAAGAAAAATGGTATATGTAAGTGGGCTTTAGTTTATTCCCATCAATGATAAGCACATAATAAATGGCATAAAAGACATAAGGTCATGTATGATTGGAAAGACAGCTGGGCTAATTATAAAAGGAGAGGACTGTCCAATTTTGTGTCCATGGAATACTGAATGAATAAATTCAAAGGCATTTATTAAACCCTGGACATGTGTAAAGCACTGTGTTAGGTACTTAGATATTTTTTTTAAGTGAATACAATCTCTGCCTTGGAAATACTTTCATCCCAATAGGGAGAGATTAACACATATAGAGAAGTGGTGACTAAGGAAAGGTATTGGGTTTGGAAAGTTGCTGGGTTGAAGGGTGAAGTCACATTGGCGTAGACTGATACATTCCTTCCATGAGTAATGGCAGAACTGGAGAATGTATGTATGTAGAGGGGAGAGAGGTGGCATGACTGATGAGCCCCAGGATAAGCTCAACAATCAGACCAGTGGGGCCCCTGGGTAGGAGTTCCAGAAACAAAAACCTTACATGCTCAGGGCATTGTTTCTGATCCTGGCAGTAGGGCAGCAGGTGAGAAGATGGCTGAGTAGAATAAAGCATGGCTGAGGCCTGTATGAAATTGTAGGCAATGGGAGAAGCTCACCAATCAGACCAGCAGGGCCCAAGGTGGGAGTTCTGGAGGTGAAAGGTTGAAGGCCTCAGGTCTCTGATGTGTCATGTGGCTCTTCTATAGAGGAAAGAAGATGTGGACAAGAATCAAACAAGAGGAAAAATGCAAATGGGTTTGTGATATGCACCACTGGAAGTAGCGACCACACCATGGAGATCATGGGTTCATTGAATTGTTGAGCTAAAAAGGATTCATCGAAGGAGGTGGAGAGAGAGAGTGTGAAGGTTGGCTGGTTGGTTTTGACTAAATTTAGCTAAACACATCTGAATGTCATGATTCCCTTTGAAAACTGGAACTCTCCCTTCCTTGAGTTCTGGTGTGAGGGTTTTTTTTGGGGGTGGGGTGGGGGAAATGGGGGAAGCAGTTAATTGTAATTATGTATATCATGGTTTAAAATCTCCATTCCAGAGTCATAAATCAAATAGCAAAGTATTTAATCAGGACAGAAGAGCAAAGTAATTCGCACAAGAAAATGAATGGATAACAGAATTATTCTCACCATAACCTGCCTTCTTCCCACTGCCCTCACATGAGGGTTTGGTTTCATACAAGTGCCAGGGGTGAAACAGTAACCACTTCCCCCTGCAGATGACCAGTGGTCAAAATTTAGGTATCAGTGTGGCATGGAATCTGTAGAATCTTGGGTTGGATCTACTCTGGCTCTATATCAGGGCCCCTCCATGGAAAATTGAGTTCCTAGGTTCCCTTCCATAGTTTTTGGACTCCAAATAGGGTCAGTATAAACAGTAACATCCTCTCTTTCCCTTCCATGTCCATGGCTAGTGTCAAGGAAGGAAGCATTTATTAAGTGCCTACTATGTACCAGGTATATGTTAAGCAGTTTACAAATATGTTTTTGACCTTTTGGTTCTTCCTCTGTAAAACGAGGAGGTTGGAGTAGATGAGGCCTAATGTTATGTTCCAAGGTTCCCTCCAGCTCTAGCACCCTCAGGTATTTTTTCAGAGCTCTCTTCCAGGTCTGACATCCTCTACTCTTTGTTCAGATAGAAATCAATATTAACATGCTGCTGTTAGAGAATTTTGTTGTTGAGTCGTTTCAGTCACGTCCAATTCTTCGTGACCCCATTTGGGATTTCTTGGTGAAGATACTGGAGTGGTTTGCAATTTCCTTCTCCAGTTAGAGAGTTTACCTAGAAGTAACATATCTTGGGAAAGGGATATAACTGACATAAAGGGAAATAATGATAGAGTCAGGGGAATAGGATTTAAAGGAAGAACAATGTAACCAATAGCTCATGGTGACATGTTGGATAAAGAAAGGCCAGTTAGTGGGAAGCGCAACATAGGAGGACTGCATTCTATCCCAGTGCCATGTATGACCTTGGCCAAGGACTTCTGGACATTCTAGTGCAATGTCATCATAGGACCATAGACTTGGATCTGGAAAGGACCTTGGAAGTCATCAAATTCAATCCCCTCATTTCACAGATGAGGAAAACTGAGGCACAGAGAAATTAAGTGACTTGCCCAAGGTCATATAGCTAGTGCCTAAGGTGGGTTTTGAACCCAGTTCTTCCTGACTTCTAGTCCAACTTTCTGAATGCTACTTCATGGTTACTTACTAAATAAATGTGTTGTTATTATCATCATTTTTTTTTGCCCTTCTAGGCCTCAGTTTCCAAATATGTAAATGAGGAGGGTGGACTGGAAGATCTTTAAGGTCCCTCTTAATTCTGATATTTCATATGATTTCTTCTAAGGTCTCTCCCATCTCTGATATTCTGTGTTCCATGTTTTAATATCCCTTCCAGATCTGATAGTCTATGTTCTAAGATCCTTTCTGGCTCAACCATTCCATAACATCTCAAAACTGAGAAGGCTGTATGGTTTGCCTTGTTTGCCCTCAGCCACCCTTTTCTCTCCACCAGTAAAACTTCCCAGGAGGCTGCCTGCCCTCTTTACGCTTCTCAAAACCAGCTCTCAGGAAAGGCCCTGATACCAGGGCCTTTATACTTTATTATGAATTCCCGTCATTGATCACCCCTCCCACAGGTATATTCTCTCTAACTCTGATCTCTGATTGTGGAAGGAACAGATGGGGCAGTGGAATGGCGTCTTGGTCTTGGGTACACAACAAAGGAGCCCAAGGGCTCAGATAAGTTCGAAAAAATCCCGTAACAGGAACATATCCAAAAACTTTCAGGTAGAAGCAATCCCGCAGGATATGACAGAGGCCTACAGGAAGGCAACAGCAGATAAGCTGCTGGCAAGAAGATAAAAGCAGTCAGGACTTCCCAGGAGTCTCCGAAATTCCCCACCAAAGTCCTAAGATCATCTTTACAGATCCTTTGCCCCAAAGAGCCCTGCTGTGTCCCAGAGTATTGTAATCTGGTGTACTTCTAGATTGGCCAGCACGGTTCACTCAAACACCCCAGGGCTGTTCCATTGTGTCTTGGCTTCCAACTGGCCCAGTCAATGCTGCTCAAGTATCGAGTTAATTCAAGGCTCCCCAGTTCTGCCGGTATCCTGACCCACAACACATGGGAAGAGTGCTGAACTAGAAGCCGGTTGATCTGTTCTGGCACTGTCACTAACTTTGTGCTGGTCACTTTTCCTCTCTGTCCCTCAGTTTTCTCTTCCCTATATTGGGTAGACTAGATATATGATCTCCCAAGAACCTTTCAGTTCTCAAAGAATTTAGTTCTGTGGCTTTGTGTCCCAATGTTAAAGAGATTTCAAGCAACATCTAGAACTTGGGGGAGGCTTGGGAGTGGGTGGGAAAGGAATTCTTCTCCAATCCTCAAACTCACTACTTTACTTGTGCACTGAGGGCAGTCCTAACAAGACGGTGGGATAAAGACAAAGGTAGAGTGATGATGGGAAAGAAATAGAGAAAGAAGAAGGAGAGATATAGAGGGACAAAGAGAGAGGAAAAGAGGAAAGAAATCCGCAAATGGGAACACGAAGAGTCAGACACAGCTGAAACGACTGAACAACAAAGTTAAGCAAGCCACTTCCCTATCTCTGGACCACAGTTTCCTCATCTGTAAAATGAAGGGGTCAGACTAGTGGGTATCCTGGCCTTGGGAAAAGGCCTAAACTTGGAGTCAAAAGACCTGGTTTCAACTCCCAGGTCTGTTAGTTGAATTCTGAAATCAGCTTTCCTCATCTGTCAAATGAGGATAGTAATAATAATTTACATTTGTAGAGCTGGTAGTGTGTTCAGTGGGAAGGCCCTGGTTTAAGGGGCATAGGTCTAACTCTTGTCTCTGTCATCCGTGTGATCCTGAACATGTCTTTTTACCTCTCTAGGTGTCCTCCGGAAAATGAGGGAGGGGGTGACAAGATGACCTCTCATGCCCCTTCCACTCTAGATTGGTGATCCTATACAATATTTCAAGGTTTCGTAATCTCTTCCTCACACACACTCCTGTACCAATGATATTATACCCATTTTACTGATGAAGAAACCAAGGATCTGAGTGATTCATAGGCTCAGAGCTGGAAGAGACCTTAGAAGTCATCAAGTCCAAGCTCCTCCTTTCACAGAGGAGGAAACTGAGGCACCACAAAGTGAAGTGATTTGCCCAGTATAATACAGCTAATAGGGGAAGAATGGGGGTTCCAACCCAAGTCCTCTGACCCTCCAACCACCACGCTTTGCACTATTCTATGCTGCCTCTTTATAAGTGAAATGGCTCACTCATGAGCATACAGTGTCTGAGGCAGGATCCAAATCCGGTGCTCTAGCCATCAGTCAACACTGGCTCAAGTTAGCTACTTCACAGGGTACTTGTGGAGACTCATTGAGGTAAGGGATGCAAATGGGAGCTGTCACTACCTAAGATTAACAGCCTAAGCACCGCATCACCCGTCTCCTGGACCTGGTGGCTGTGTGGTATGAACTGTCCCTGTTCAGAGGAAACAGATGCCCTGTTCTGTCCCCACTATGAAAAGAGCAGCTGTAAATGAGTTGATTGGCCTGAAGAAATGGCAAGCCAACGACTGGTTCCCCTCCCTCTGCGGCTTTCCTGGGTGAGTACCTCCTTCCTGCCAGCTGGAAAGGAAGGCTCCCCGTGCAGCTGGGGTGGCCCACCAGCACCGAGGCTGCGTTCAGAAGCCAACCCAGCCATTGGCTCGGACTTCTTTTCCGCGATGCAGACTCAAGACATAATGAGCCAGATCTGGATTAACTGGGTTTACTAAGAGGCGCTGTGGAGTAGTGGGAAGAAAGTTGGCCTCAGAATCGGAAAGACCTGAGTTCAGGTGCTGACATGATCCATACTTTCTTGTGACCCTGGGTAAATCACTGGCACTCTCAGTGTCTCCCAGGCAACTCCCAAAGACTTTATGTCATCATCAGTGGAAAGTTTCCACGCCAAGAACTCACCATACCAGTGAAATCACAGGTCTAGACCAAACAACAACAACAAAGAGGCCCATGCACAATCTCAAAAACCGACTCAAGGGTAAGCAAAGCAAACTTTTGGAACATCCTCACACATCATCCTCATCGATTCCAGAAACATTTATCGAGGGCTATTTGCTAAAAAGAAGCTTCATGTGGCTTCGGCAGCCTGAGGATAGCAGGGAAACCGATTCTTCTGATGGGAGACCATGGAGGTCCAGAAGAGGTGTGGTTCTACCCAGCAGGTGATGTGTGGTCCAGATCGTTCCCTAAAGAGACTGAGAACCCTCAGGCCTGCCATCCACAGTCGGGACCTGCCCAGGGCACGTAGTTTACTTGCTGATGTTCCTTGTTGCTTAGTGTTCTTAGCATAGTCCTTGAAACGTAGTAGGCATTTAATACATATTGACTGATTGATTATAAGTTAAGGACCACTCTCTTCTGCAGATGCTGTATACATTGGTGGTAGAATGTGACCATAGGCAACTTGTCATGTTATGGCTTCTGTTAGTAAATGCTTCGTGATTGATGGTTAATGGTATCATCTTGGCTGATTTGTTTAAATGGGAAACACGTAGGTTGTAGCTCAGGAATTAGTTGTGAGGGGCAGACTTTTGACTCCTCTAACACCAGGATTACGCCTAGGTTGCCTCTAAAGTGAAATGTAACAATATGGCCACTCTTCTGGGAAACCACTTCCACCTACCAATGTGACCAGGTGAGCCAGACAGCCTCAACCCAGGAAGAGAGTACGGAGGGAGTTGACACTTGGTGCCATTCCTGCCCTTCACAATCCGACTTCAGTCTGTCCTTCCAAGTGGATTGCTCTCCCCAGTGCATGCTGCATTCCAGGCAAACTGGACTAATTGCTATCCCTCACAGACAACACTGCAGCTCCCATCTCCCCGACTTTTCATTCATTCACCCTTTCATTCATTCATTCATTCATTCATTCAGA
This sequence comes from Vombatus ursinus, assembly GCF_900497805.2. NCBI lineage: Eukaryota > Metazoa > Chordata > Mammalia > Diprotodontia > Vombatidae > Vombatus > Vombatus ursinus. The sequence goes on along the minus strand of NW_020944222.1, from coordinate 56,156 downwards.
CAGCCCTCTATGACTGGAATACTCTCTCTCCTCATATCCCCCTCTTAGAATCCTTCCTTCAGTACTCAGCTCAAACTCCTTCTATAGCAGGTCCTTCCCAGACTCCCAGGTACTAGTACCGTCTCCTCAAAGGTTACCTAGTATCATATTTATTTATGTGCAAGCTGTTTCACCCATTAGAACGTCAGCTCCTTTGAGGGCAGAAATCATTTTCACCTTTTCTTTGTATCTCTAGCTCTTAACATTGTTCCTTACACTCAGTCATTGCTTGATTTTTAAGTTTGTTGAATTGAAATGAGGGAAAAAGGAAGTGGGAAAATCCCAGCACCTGCAAGGTTCATTTGCATCTTCTAAGTGCAGTAAAGGGAAGCTAGCCTGAGATCCAAAGGTTAAAAGGTGAATCTATAAGGCAAATAATTCACATGCACGTAAGCAAGAATTGGGAGATGTTGCTTGGTTATGGCGGGGTCTGCTCTGCAACAGAGTGTCAGGCAGAGTTCTCCTGCTAACCACCTCCTCCCCCACACCAGGGTCAGGGAGCTCAGATAGGCCTCCTGCATTTCACTGGCTCTTTTTGCAGGCAGCCTTCTCAGACGCCTCAATCAGCAATTGCTTCTCCATCTTTCAAGTTCCTCCAGCACTTTGAACCCCATGCAATTCAATTCATCATTTATTAAAGGTCTGTGATATTCTAGGAAGGACTGGGCAAGAAAATAATCAACCCCAAAGGCTGATTTCATTGTATCTCAGCAGAGCTGGGTTGAAGGGGTCTACAGGGGCTCCTCCATCTTTGCTGGGGATACAAAAATGAAAAACAAGAGCTTAGATTCTGCCCCTCCTCCAGATGGCAAAACTTTCCTGTATACAAATGAGTATAATATAATGGAGAGTGAGAGTTCAGGAGCTGCAAAGACAAAAAAATCAACACAGAATCACAGGATTTGAAGAGGAAGGGACGTTAGCCTCCATCAAGAAAACCCCATACATGGGAGGCTTTCCCACCCAACACATAGCTATTCATCCTGGAAGGGGTGGGAGAGAATTAAATAGCTCCTGCCCTCGAGGAGCCTACAATCATGATAATAAAAGGCTGTGTTTGTGGCATCTCCCCTATTAGACTGTAAGCTTTTTGAGGATACTACACCTTATCCACAAGGTCAGAGAATTTAGGAAAGGAAAGCCCCTTAGAGACCAGCTAGTCTAGGGGTCTGGACTTTTCTTGAAGTGTCCTTTAGGCAGTCTTCCATGGCCTATGGATTTATCTCTTAGAATAATGTTTTTAAATGCATAAAATAAAGTGCATAGAACCAAATATATTGAGAGAAAAATGTCTGTTTTCCATCCAAGTCTATGGACCCCTAAAATCTATCCATAGATCCCTGGGTGGCTGGGTGGGAGACGGGGGTGGGTGGGCCATAGCTTCCAAGTTAAGAGCCCTTTATCTTCTCCAGCTGTCTCATATACAAATGAATAGAGTCCCAGAGAAGGGAAGGGACTTTTTTGGTATCCCTACTGTACCTAGCACAGGGCAGGGCACATGGTTGCTCATCAATCAGCCTCAGGGGTTAGATAGATGAATGGAGAGACAGAGATGGTGTGCCATAATGGGAAGATCACAGAGTAAGGGCCTACATTCTAATTCTACCCTTCTTTCATCTCCTGACTTTGCCACCTACTCCCTGTGTAATCTCAAGCACATCCCTTCACCTCTCTGGACTTCAGTTTCTCCATCTATAAAATGAAAGCATTAGTCCAGCTCTCAATCTGTGACCCAATGCTTTTCTGCCTTCACTGAAGTTATTACGGGGCTGACCTATCTGTGGCTCTGGGTGGGTGAGTGTGTGGAATTCAGTCAGTTTCTCCTCCCTATTTTGGGCTGGCCATTCTTCTGGTCTCAGCTAAGCAGTGGCACACACGAGAAGGAGAGCTCACATTTCTGCTCAAGAGCAAAAAGATGAAGACAGAGGCTGTTGACGGCAAAGGCCCCCCACTATGGACAGCCCTAAGCAAAGGTGTAAATTCTTCCAAGTTTTCCCCTTAATGTTCCCCGTCCCTTTGACATTTATTCTTGTGGTTACAGAGGCCAGAACTGACATCTGTGGGTAAAAGAAACAGACAGGAAGAACTGTCTACTAATTAGGGGTGGTGCAAAATGGAGCCAGTCGAAGTGTGAGGTAGAGAGCTCTACTGACTGGGAGTCTTCCATCAAAGGCTAGATCTTATAATCAAGTTATATGGTGGAGTTCATATTAAGTCTATTTGGCTTCAAGTCACAAGAGTTGCAGGGAATATAGAATTCATGAAGGAAAACACTAAGCTTGGGAAGACAAGTTGAAAGCAGACTGTGAAGGGTTTTCAAGGTCTGAGGGTCTATATTTATGCTAAAGGAAATGGGGAACTACCAAAGCTTATTGAAACTAAGGTCACCTTCAGCTCTAAATCTGTTCAGGATCTCAATGCTATGGGAGCTTCCCAGGGAATCCGTTTGCCTTAAGGAAGGAAGGAAATTAGCATTTACTAAGCATTTGCTACCTGCCAGGGGCAAAGTGCCCCTCAGAAACTGAGGCAGTGGTTAAATGACTTGCCCAGGGTTACACAGTATCTGAGGCTGAATTTGAACTTGGGTCTTCCTGATTGAGTTCTAGTGTCTTACCCACTAATTTTGTGTACTCAGGAGTGGAGAATTCAGGCAGACAGGCACCTCTCCTACTGTCTGGACTGAGTGTGCTAAGCTTAGGGAGCCAGGAGTTGAAGCTCTTCTCCTTCCATTCACTGTGTTTGCATTTCAACTCACACTCCCAATTACAGCTTCCCCACCCCACATGTGAGGGAGGGCTGGGCTTCCAAAGTAGTATAGAGACCAAGACTGGAAGATGCTTCTAAGCAGCCTTTTTGGCTCATGTGATTTCACTTGATCATGGGATCAGGATCTATCTATCTATCTATCTATCTATCTATCTATCTATCTATCTATCTATCTATCTATCTAT